>NC_064860.1:42304061-42604061 GCF_024139225.1 Suncus etruscus | reverse complement strand
GGGGGGTACCTTCTATACCCAAGGGCCACAGCTTGAGGGCCAGTGTGTGGTGGCCCAGTACACACTGTCTGGTTGCCAGAGTCCCTGTTGCACATTGTTGTGAATGCAGACATACATTGTGTGAGAGTGTTTGCGAGCCTGTGTGTGTTGTTTGGGTATACATGTGAGCATGTGAGCCTATGAATATATGTTTTGTGTGTCTGTGAGCATGTGTGTGGTCTGAATATGTGTGTGAGAGGTCTGTGAATATATGTGTGTGTTGTGAGAGTGTCTGCTCTATCTGAGCATATATTTGAATCTGTTGTATGTGGGATCTGTGAGTGTGAACCTTATGTGATGCATCATGCATGTGCCTGTATGTACATGCAACATGTGTTTGTTTCCAGGTGCACACATTGTCTTGGGCTCTGGCTAGATTTCGCCCTGCCGTCCCCCAGCAATATGAACCATAGGAGGGGGTTGTCCCCAGGTGCATGTCATGCTCCCTCCACCCAAGTGCCCGCATCACCTGCTCACCTCCCTTTCTGATCACACCTGTCCATCAGCCACCTGAGGGTCTGGTGTGGAATAAGTAGGAAGGGAAGGAAGATAGACCAGTGGAGGTGGCTGCCAGGATGCAAGGCTGGACTGGCTTGAAAACCAGTCTCCTGCTCCCCTGTTCCTCGGGACTCTCTCCTCCATCCCTCAGCCTCACTCTTCATCCTGGTCCTCTGGAATTGTGCGGCTCAGTCCCTAGAGGACAATCGGCCCAGGGTTGGTGCTCAGGGGATGCTGGTGAAGATGACCCTAGTCCTTGTCCTAGAAGTCCACTTAGTACCTGAGACACGCCCTTTGCTGTCCTGGACCCTCAGTCTGGCACCAGGCACCAGAGCACACAGGCAGCTGGGCCCCTGTCCTAGAAGGCACTTGGGTGCTGTTGGGGTGCCTCTTCTACCCAGAACCCTGCTGCATGGCGTCCTTGTGTGACCTTTACCCCAATCCTCCCTTGCTTCTTGTTTCATCAGGCCCGTGGCAAAAAGCGCCAGATAGGCTGGTTCCCAGCTAATTACGTCAAACTCCTAAGCCCAGGGATGAGCAAAATCACCCCAACAGAGCCACCCAAGCCCCCCGCTTTCCCAGCAGGTAAGCACCCCACTTCCCCTTATGCGGGGCTCAAAGACAGGGCAAGATGGGGAAGCCTGCATGTCCCCTTGTCCTTTTTTCCCAATTTTCTCCTGCAGGGCTCAGTGGACACCTCCCACCCTCCCCTCTCTCTACCCTCTGGGTTGGGTCCAAGCCCTGGGCAGACTCTAGGATCCCTTTATCCAAAGGGGTCCCCAAAGCAGAGCAGCCCCATGGCCAGCCAGGGACAACAAAACCCTTGTCCCCAAAGTAGCCTTCAATTCCGGTGGCCTGAAAGCCAGATTTTTCTCTTGATTTTCTTCCAGCACTTTCAATTGGGGTGTGTGTTTGGGGGTAAGGTCTGCATAAGCTGAATGGTTGTGTGGGGGGCTGTGAGGTGGAATAACTGCATACCGTTTGCAGAGATCAGAGGGACCCTATTTCCTGGGGTGCTGACCCCAGACTCTGCCATGGTGGGGGTGTGAGAGCAGTTCTGAGCCCACATTTGATGCCTCAGTGATGCTTGAGATGGGATGGGGGGAATTTAGGGAATTTAGAATTCTGCGTGGGGTCTCTAAGCCCCCCAACATGGGGCACTGCCTTGTTCTGGGATCTTATGCTTAAATGCTATGTCATTTGCTCCCAGAAATCAGATTCATGCTGGGAAAGAAGAGAAGGACTGGCAAGTTTGGTTGACAACTTCCTGTCTCCCTGCTGGGCCTTCTGGCTGAGTCCAAATGGGAATCTGGGGATTAGAAAGGTGGGGGGGCACCTAGCTCTCCCCTCCCTGGTGTATGGGTAGAAAGCCACAGGCATTGATCGCCAAAGGGCGATCAGCTGAAGGATTGGGGTGCAAAGGAGAGAACTGAGGTTCTGTCAAGGTCAGTTAAGGAGGATTTATTGGACTGCAGCTTAAGTAATGGGCAAAGCTAAAATATCAGGGTGCCATGGGTGGGGGGCACAAATAGCATTTTTTCTGCTGTCAGCCACAGAGAAATGAGAAAAATAGGATTCTGGTCTGGATCAGTGGCACAGTGGGGAGATGCTTGGTGCTGACTCACGATTCAGTTCTTGGCATCCCAGATGGTTCCTTGAGCACTGCCAGGAGAGACCCCTAAGCACCGTTGGGTGTGGCCCCCAAACCAAGCAAACTAAAGAAATAGATTCTGGGGCCAGAGTGGTGGCTCAAGTGGTAGAGCGTTTGCCTTGCATGCGCTGACCTATGACGGACCACGATTCAATCCCCTGGCATCCCATATTGTCCCCCAAGCCAGGAGTGATTTCTGAGCACATAGCCAGGAGTAACCCCTGAGTATCACCAGGTGTGGCCCAAAAACCAAAACAACAACAAAAGATTCTTCCTGAAGGGAGACATCACTTTCTTGGACAAAATGTGGAGACAGAGCCTGGGAATAAGAGAGATGATCTAATTTCTTTCCCATAATGGAGTTTTGGGGGTGCCAGGAGCAGATACTAAGTCTTAAAAATGGGAGGAACTGGCCGGAGAAATAACACAGTGGTAGGGCATATCCCTTGCAAGCAGTCAATCCAGGAGGGACGGTGGTTTGAATCCTGGTATCCCATATAGTCCCCTGTGCCTGATGGAGTAATTTCTGAGTGCAGAGCCAGGAGTAAACCCTGAGCACCACCGGGTGAGACCCCCCCAAAAAGCCAAAACAAAAAATGGGAGGAGTTGTGCATATTATTTTATCTCCATTAAACATCCAGTGGATCATTTCAAACTCTTTGTCATAGTGGTCCCTTCTCTGCCCTACCTACATTGTTGCACAATTTGTGGCAAGCTTTCTACCAATGACTGGTCCTCCTGGCCCTCATCTCTATTGTCTCTGAATATTACTACCATACTGCATATCCTTTTTTTCTTACATCTCACAAATGAGTGAGATTTATTCTATATCCCTCTCCCTCCAACTCATTTTCAATCAACATAGTACTACCCCCTGTCCATCTATGTCTAAGCAAATTCATTACTTTCATTTTTTTCTAGCAGCTGCATAGTATTCTATTTCATAGTTGTACCAGTTTATCCAATCATGAACAATGTTGTAATCATGGTGCTTAGATAAAAGGGGAAAGAAAAGGTGGGCAAGGGGCCAGAGCAATAGTACAGTGGGAAGGACACTTGCCTTGCACACATCTGACCCATCTTTGGTCCCCGGAGTCCCCTAGGGCCTCCCAAGCACAGCCAGTAGTGATGCCTGAGCAGAGCCAAAGTAAGCCTCTGAGCACTGTTGAGTGTGACTCCAAAAAAAACAAAGGGCGCACACAGTGGACCCCAATTCAACCCAGTATATAGGGTCCCCTAAGCACTATTCGAGTACTGTGGTGTGCCCCCCCCAAAATAAACAAAAGGTGGGTCAAAGACTAAGGTTCCAATAAAGATCTTCCAGACCCCTTTGCCACCCTGTGGCCTGGGGAGATGCCCATCAGAAGCAGCTGTGTGCCTCCATTCTGTAACATCCTTTTTTTTTTCTTTTGGTTTTTGGGTCACACCCAGTGGCGCTCAGGGGTTACTCCTGGCTATGTGCACAGAAATTGCCCCTGGTTTGGGGGACCATATGGGACACCAGAGGTTCAAACATTTGAACTTAGGTCAAATGTGTGCAAGGCAAATGCCTTACCGCTGCACCACCGCTCCAGCCCCTGTAACACACTTTTAACCAGACTTGATCCATGCAGAAACATGCCAAGGCTGACACAGTGACTAGAAAGAGGGAGAAAGGTGTGAAAAGGCAGGGCTAGAGCCATAGCACAGCAGGGACTGCATTTGCTGACCCTAGCATCCCATATGTTCTACAGCACAGCCCACTGCAGCCACCACCTACCTACCCTTCCTAACTTCCTTTGGAGGCCAACTGAGACCCTCAAGATTAGGTGGGGTGGGGTGGGGTCCCCCATGCCCATGCCCTGCCTGGGAGCTCACCTCTGCCCTGCCTCCGCAGTGTGCCAGGTGATCGGCATGTACGACTACACGGCGCAGAATGACGACGAGCTGGCCTTCAGCAAAGGGCAGCTCATCAACGTGCTCAACAAGGAGGACCCTGACTGGTGGAAGGGTGAGGCCAGCGGGCACGTGGGCCTCTTCCCATCCAACTACGTCAAGCTCACCACCGACATGGACCCCAGCCAGCAATGTAAGTGTGTTGCGGCCCTGCGGCGGCTCCCCCCCTTGTCTTCCTCTTCTCCTCCTCCTCTCATCTTCCTCTTTCTCCTCCCCTTCTTCCCTCCTCCTCTCCTTCCATTCCCATCCTCTCTTCTCTCCTTCTTCCTCCTCTCCCTCTTTCTCCTACCCTTTTTTTTCCTCTTCCTCCTCTCCCTCTTCCTCTTTCTCCTCCCTTTCCTCCTCTTCTCCTCTCCCACTCCTCTCCCTTCACACCTCTTTTTTCCTACCCCTCCTCTTCCCCACTCTGGTCTCAGACATGCAGCATTGCCCAGTTCTGCCTCCAGAACCCACAGTGCCACCGTCTCTTTGACGACCTTCGTTTACCTGCGCGACCCAGTAGTACCATGGGTGGGGGGGGGCGACTCCTTTCCTCCCTCTCCTTCTGTGGCATGCTCTCCACTTCCTCCCATCCCTTTCCCTTTCTCTTCCCCTTTTCTTTTTCTTTCTTTCTTTTTTTCCAAAATAAAAAAAGAATTTTGCTACCATGCTGTAGACATACATGCCTGCCTTCATTTCTTTTCCTCGCTTGAAATTTGCTTATTGTTTTGTATTTTTTCTTTTTTTTTTTAATTTTTTTTTTGCTTATGTGTTGTTTTCCTCCTTTTTCTAGGAATCCCATGTTGTCCATCCCCCCCTCAGGCTTGAATGTCCTCAAAGAGACCCACTGTCCCAGGTCACTGCCCAGAGGGATGATGGGAGATGCAGCCTTGAGCATGTGGCTTCCAGCATGGCTCCCTCCTGCCTTCTGAGCAGAAGACCTCCCCGCCAAGCAGCTCCCTCATTTGACCTTAGCTGCATGTGATGGCAGTGTTGAGTCTTTACCGCAGACACAGAAGCCAACAAACAAACAAAACAAACCAGTGGCAAACAGAACGCTGGGTAGTGGGTCCTTTGGTGTCTTTTCTAGTTGAGTCCAACGGAAGCGTCTCCCTCTCTCTCCCCCACCCCATCTTGGTACACAGGTGCTTTTCCATAGTGTGGAAAATGATTTTTAACTATATTCTGCATTAGCCTTTAAACAGGGGGGGAAAAAAGTCTACCCACTGACCACCAAATGACTTCTTCTTGGCTTATTTTGGTGTTATTTTTATTTTTTGTTTTTGCAAAAAAAAAAAAAAAAAAATCCACTACCAAGAAATGCTGCATGTGCTGTTTAAAAAAGAAAAGAAAGAAAGAAAATGTCCCAAATGTCCGTAAAATCTGAGACATGCTATTGTTATTTTCTCACTATTGTGTCCCCCTCCCTATCCCACTCCCCACTGACGGATGCGTAGTCTGGGCTGAGGTTTGGAAGGGGCTGCAGTGTCTATGTTAAAAAAAAAAAAAAAAAAAAGGCAACATAGTGGTAGGAACCCATTGGAGCTTTCTGGCGCATGTGTGTCCATACCCGCTGTACTTGGTGGAGCGTGTTTCCAAATCCATCTTGTACGTGAGACGCGTGTCCCATCTCCCATCGCCGCCGGAACTGTCACCCAACAGTCTCATTGATCCTATTTTGCTGCTGCAAAGGACCTGGTCGCCTTCTGGGGACAGATCCCTGATATATGTCTGCTCAGTCTCAGATTTGGTTGTTGGGGTTGGTGTTTTCTGCTGAGTGGGAACTGAGGATATTGGGGGATCTAGCCTAAATATTGCCCAACCCCTCTGCCTCGGACCCCTCTTTTTCAATCTCTTGACCCGCAAGGTATTTTTTTCACCACGCACTCTCCCTGAAATGGGTCTCTTTTCTTTTTCTTTTTTTTTTGAACAAATCATTCTCTTGACAAAGAATGTATAGAAAGAAATCTCCCTGCAATTAATTCCAATGTTTACATTTTTTTATTTTACAAAAACTAGACTGTGGAATTTCTACAGATTCATATGAAATGTCGCTTCTGGTCCGTGTCTGTGTTTAGATGTGTAGTAGCCCAAGCCACTGTTTGTCTTTTTAAACACTAGTTGAAAAACTCTGAATCAACATACATACTCATTGCCTGGGGGGCAGCCAGCGGGTGGTAGGAGTGGGGGTGAGGGTGGGGCTCCCACACAGCCCCACAGTTACTAACGACTCTGGAGCCCGAATTGTGGACTGTCATGGGGCACCCCCCACCTTGACCCCACTCCAAGGGGGTACGTCAGTATTTTCAGAAATATGAATGTAAAATACTATAAAATATAGAAACCCGCGGCTTTAACAACTGTAATAATCCTCTGGAATTAGCCCCCTGTATAGACCATTAAATTCTTCATATAAAAGTTAGACAGAAATGTGTGTCGTGTGTGCTTGATGTTGGAGCCGGACCGTGCGGCGCTTGGGAACCATCAGTTGTGTCTGTGGTCCCTGGACCCTGGACAGTACCCATCTCAGCCCATCCTTGTACTGGAACCTGCCTTTTACCCACCCAGGCACCCAGGTCTTATCAATGTCTGCACTGTTGTCCCTCTCTTATAATACTGGACCCCAAAGACTCAAACCAGCTCCCAGCTTAGCGAGGAACCATCGCATTGGCAGGAGTACATTATCAGCTATGCTCATAGTTTTATCATTCGACTCTGCATATGAATTATTTCCCCCAAAATGCCCATAACAACCAGACAGGGTGCTGCTAAAGATTAGCCTTTTCCATCCCTTTGTGCTTCATCCACTTCTGATTCCTGTGTACCACATCTGGAGCCATTTGAGAGAAATCAACTCTTGTGGGCCAGAGAGATAGGAAAAGAGTTCAGGTGCTTGCCTTGCATGCATCTGGCCCTGGTTCCATTACCAGCATGCCTAGTTCAATCCCTGGCACATCCTCTGGTCTCCTGAGCAGCACCAGGCATGATCCCTAAGCACCACTGGGTCTGCACTTTCAAACCACACACACACACACACACACACACACACACACACACGCATAAACACACAATAAATAAGCATGTATCTATGAACTTTGCCTTGGAGGAGCGGAACTCAATTTTCAGCAACGGACTTTTGGGAGAAAGCCACAAGGAGGATGGGGGGGTTTTCCCTCCCTGGGTGGACCAGTTGATCCATAGACACAGACCCCCAGAGCTACAGGGCTTACAGAAATGCCCCAGGATGATTCTCATTCTTCACTGACTGTGACACAGGAATAAGTTCGTAACTGGACAAGCAGGCCTTGGAGAGTAGAGCTGAGAAGCTGCCATTCGGCAAAGCAGATGAGAAGGGCCCTGGGTGAATCTGGAAAGAGGCAATAGATCATTCTAGCTGTCAGATGGTGCTAAAGCCTGGAGATGGGTGGAGAGGAGACGGGGGTGCCCAGCACACCTGCCAGCCCATCAAGGAGCAGAGATGGAGATGGGGAGCCTTGTCTTCCCTGGGAACCTGTTTATGTCCAAGCCCATGACTTGAGCTGGAAGTGAAGGCAGGTGTCTCTGTGTCTCAGATGCTTTCTGCAGAGCAGGGCTTCCAGCTGGCCTCTGGAAAGTTCTTTCTCCTAGGTATTGGCCTTTGGTAACTCCATCACTCTGGTGCTTCTCAACAAGAGCCACGGGGTGCCCCACACTGCAACAAAGCTCAGGACATTTCTCACACGAAGTATTGTCTGAGGCTGGAAAGCCTTTGCTCGCCACACTGGCTTATAGTGATCTGAGGATCCAGGGTTCAGGGTTCCTGTTCAGGCGCCAGCTTGTACAATATACCCCATGAGTTGTATGAATCACTCCATGCACCATATCTCAACCACAGATGGACAGGACTGAAGAAAGCAGGTATCTGTGAAGGATTAATAAATTAAGCCAGCTCAGGAAAGAATTAGGGAGATAGTAGCCTCTTTTTTCTTTTTCTTTTCTTTTCTTTCTTTTTTTTTTTTTTTTTGCCCTCATGGATTCCTGAATGCACCCTAGACAGAAACTGACCTTTCTTTATTAAAACCTATGCCCATTCACCAGGAGGGGTAAGGCTGAGTGATCCAGTTGGGATTTTACATATCAAAAGGAGAGTTTGGGGGCCAGAGAGATAACATGGAAGAAGGGCATTTGCCTTGCATGCAGGAGGACAGTGGTTCGAATCCCAGCATCCCATATGGTCCCCTGAGCCTGTCAGGAGCAATTTCTGAGCATAGAGCCAAGAGTAACCCCTGATTGCTGCTGGATGTGACCACAAAAAAATTTTTTTAAAAGAGTTTGGGAGCAGCGAGGTGGTGCAAGCAGTAGGACATTTGCCTTGCACACACTAACCTAGGACAGACTGTAGTTCGATCCCCCAGCATTCATATGGTATCCCAAGCCAGGAGCGATTTGAGCACATAGCCAGGAGTAACCCCTTGAGCATCACTGGTGTGCCCCCCACACAAGAAAAGCAAAAAAAAAAACCCGAGAGTTTGTGGGATTTTACATATCAAAAAGAAAAGTTTTAAGGAAAGAGGAAGATGGGATAAAACCTTTGTTTTGGGTTAATTGCTGGCTGTCATCTTAAAAATTGTGGTTCCAAATATCTGTTATGCAAGGTTCACTGATTAATAAGCTCAACCCTCCTCCTACAGCTAAGGACTGTCCCACAAGCCAGGGAGATAGACATGTGTCCCTGAAGCCACACCAGAGCTGTCCTCCTTAAAACCAAGCCTAACATCCACTCTTTTTCTTGGAAGGCAGCCAGGCCACCGAGGGGTGTATAGAACATGCCTTGAGGACCCATCTTCTCCGAGGCCGTAAGAAGCAGATGCTGTTCAGGAAAGTTCAGGAAACCATTTAGGAGCTAGAGAGAGAAAGCTGTTAAGGCACTTAAGGGCACTTGCCTGGCATGTGGTTGACGCACTTCAACCCCCAAAACTACATAGGGATTCTCCTTCCTTCCACCAGGAGTGATTCCAAAGCACAGAGTGGGGAATAAGTTCTGAGCACCACTGGGTGTGACCCCCCCCCCAAAAAAAAAAAAACAAGCCTATGGAATCAGGGTTTGAATGCTGAACAGGAATGAAGGGTCACTTCCATTGTGATGTCACCAGGACATCACTCTAGGATAATTTCTGGGTAGCCCTTTTCTCTTTTAAGGGCTCCTTCCTCGGCAATAATACCCTAGTAAAGAGCAGCTGGAGTTGTGAGGAGACTGACTTTGGGGGGCCGGAAATGCATCAGTGCCTCCCCTAGTTCTGTCTCTAGGCAAACCAAAAATCCCAGCTGAGAACAAAAGCCACATTCCTTTGCCTCTTGCAAATTTACTCTTTATCCTTCTCTTGTCTATCTGAAAAACATCTGAGAAAAATTTTAGGGAGGTGCTCCTGAATCATTGAATCCCATTGGGCTCCATCATGTACAGCAAAATGGTCCCTTCGCCTAAGTGCCAGACACACGTGATCCAGAAACAAGAAGAGACTCGAAGTTGAAAGATCTGTCCACTATTCCCCTCTGAAGCCCACTGGGGTCTTCTTACAGAGAACTACTCCCTGAAAACCAGCCTGCTGGAGAGAATCATTTCTCCTATGCATTTAGCCATTTCCAAGGTTCTGGTACTTTCTGGAAAATTCTAGTCTTGAATGTGTGAAAAAAAGAAACACTCACAGGCTCAAGAGATCGGAATGCCCATAGCTGTCATGGAGCTTTCGTGGTGAAGTGGAGGTACTCTCTAGAGGACAGACATGCATTACCCCTATAGAAGATTCTGGCAAAGGCCCACAGATATGGCATTAGTGATGTCACAAGAGACAAGTGTCCCTGAGACCTCGCCCATCCTGGTCCTCAAAGCCAGTCAGAGATACCTTTGGGGGTGATTTTTTTTCTTCCTAGGGCTGAAGGGCCCTTGAGTGATCATTTTCACCTACAATGCACCTCCCTCATGTGTGATCCTGCTGGTCTTTCCCTGGCATCCCTTTCTCCACATGGTCGCACACACACAACTATGTGGCCACCTTCCATATTTGACCTGGGAAATGGGGATGGGATGGTGGCAGTTGAATGGGGAAGGGGAGGACCACCTGTGAGTCAGGAAGGAGTGCTGAGTTGGTCAGTGTGGGGCAACTGCTGTACTAGGCTCAAAAAGACACACCCCATCCTCACACTCAGATGGATGGAAGGCAGTTTGTGGGGAGAGCCATTGAGGACTGGCCCTCCATGGCTCAGTTCCCTCTAGTGCCCTCTTTGGACTTCTCTCGGCCACTGCAGATGCATTTTCATAGACATAGACTCCGTCCTGGCCAACGTCCCCTCCCTGAACCCCTCATGCTTGACCTGTATCAGGAGACACAGCAACTGTGAATTTTCTGCAAGTGAGCCGGTTCCCCTCACACCCCAGCACATCTGATTTGCCTGTGGAGTGATGGTGGGATGGGGACATCCTCCTTGTGTCCAGGGCCCTGGCAGAGGCTCTGACACTGCTGCTCTGAGCCCCTTTCACTCACCCCTTCTTGCTGACACCTCTCTATGGCCGGCCCCTTGTGCGTCTAAACTTTCTTAAGACTGTTTGTGGGCGAGAAAGGACCTTGGTACTGCTGGAGTACCACAACGCCACATCATTGCCTTCCTGCAGGAACCCTGGGCCGCTGTGACTGGTGTGTGCATCTTCAGATGGCCAGAAACTGCTTCAGAAGCCTTGTCCCCCCAACATCATGCTACCGAAAAGTGCCTGGACCACAGGGTGTGGGGCCATAACCACATCTGGCGGGGCTCACAGGTCAACAGTGGGGGCCCACAGAAGCCCTGAAAATCTTCGAGTCACATTGAAATGTCACATCAACAGGTGCCTGTGCCTCTTCACAACCCACCATGCTCGGAGGTTCCCATAGCGTTGATAGAAAAGACTGGAACATTCCTCCCTCAATCAGGCCCACAGTGGGAGGGTTGTGACTGATTTATTAGCTTGTGCTTTTGGGTTGCTTGTTTGTTTTTTGGGGGACACACTCCTGGCAATGCTCAGGAGTTACTCCTGACTCTGCACTCAGGAATTATTCCTGTCAGTGCTTGGGAAGACCAGATGGGTGCCAAGGATCAAACCTAGGTCAACTGAGTGCAAGGCAAATGCCTTACCTGATATACTATGACTCTGGCCCAAGTTAGTTTTTGTTTTTGTGTTTGTTTTTTCAAAAAGAAACAATCCAGCTTGAATAACAGACATGACGTGTCTGGGTGGGGGCTGCCCTGTCTGTTCAGAGCAACACCCAGCATGTATGGGCATATGCTGTTCGTTGTCTGAACCCACCCTCCCACCCCATGCTGCTGAGCTTTCAGAACTCTGGTTCAGACTGTTGAGTGGTCACACCAGGGTGAACCCTCCTTTCCAGGATGTTTCCTCAGAGTTCTGGGGCCTCCATTGAAGCCTCTCCCCACATCTGCCTCCTTCCTTACAGCACCCTGCAGACATCACCCCGCCTCATCTTTGGCACTTCTGCCATCCTGCCCTCTCCAGTCCCCCCCCCCACATGTATCCATGTGATATGAGATGAGGAGGGTCCTAAGCCACTCGCTGTCACCTGTTGGAACATGGAGCTCAGTGACACGCCTCAGCAGACACCACAGCCAGTCAGAGCAAAGCAGCGGAATCTACAGGACTGATGGAGGAGCTGGGATTGGCCCAGGAGGGCATCTCTGCTGAGCTGGCAATTGTCTGGAGAGCTGAGTGCAGCCTTGGGAGGAGTACTTTCTTGGCCCCCTTCCCTGAAGGGCATGTGCAAAGGCCCTAGGGTCACCATGTTGCTCCTGCTCCTCCCATGGATGTACCTTTTCTTTCTACCGTCTCTGCTTGACGTTTGCTGGTGTGCGGCCTCTCCACATTGCAGAAAGCTGGTCTGCAACTCTAGCAACTCTGACTGCAAGCCATTGTGTGTGCTGCAGGGGAGAGGGGCTCCCCATCATCAGGAGAATAAAGACCCCAATTTTGTTATTGGTCTGTAAGGCCTTCCTAATCTGAACCCTCTCTGCCCTCCACAGCCCTCTCCTCCTCCATGCCTGAGTGAGCATCCAACATGCTGTAGAGCTACATATTGGGCTGCAGGAGAAATGCTGATGCCAGTGGGGTCCACAGAACCCTCTAACCCTCATGCTTTCCCTATTTGTTCTTCCTGCTCCTCTAAGTCATTGTGATGAACCCCAGACAATTTCCCCAACTTGCAAACACTTGAGAAAGAAGCAGGTTCCCATGCTGGACTTTGCGCCTATCTCTTGAGGGTACGTGCAACCTCGAAACCCCCACCATTAAGTCTATCATAAAAACCTTGGTCACCTCAATGTTCCCCAGGAGGCTTTTTATTGCTTTTGTGGCCACATTCCATGGTGCTCGGGGCTTTCTGCTGGCTCTGTGCTTAGTTATCACTCCTGATAGGGTTTGGGGGAGCCATATGGGATGCTGCAGATTGAACCCAGGTCAGCCATGGGCAAGACGAGCACCTTCCCTGCTGTGCTATCATTTCACACTTCTCCCCAGAAGTCTTGAGTCAGGCCTTGAAGTGGCCCTAGTCTGCCCCCACCCTACCTCCTCCTTTGCCAAACCCCTTAGTACTTCCTTAGCCAGAGAGAAGTGGCTAGATCATGGCCATGGTGACACAGTATATCCACCTACCTCATGAGCTCCTAGGTACCAAAGATGGAACCCAGGGGTCAAGACCATTCACTGCCCATGAGAATAGAGAAACCCTAGCATACCAGATACTGGCAGTGCTCAGCGTCCTCACTAGTGCAGGTTCTGGAAAGGACCTCACACGTGGACTTCACTCTGGCAACAGTGCGTGGTGTTCATCCCCTCGCTTGGAGTGGATGGTCCTGTGAGGCTGACAATGCTCCCCCACTGGGCTGTGAGGGGGCAGGCAGGTCACTGTATTGAAGCCAAGACTATCTTCAAACCTCACTGGAAGAGAAACCACCTACCGGACACTCGTGTTCTTAGATCTGTCCTGTAGGTGTAGGGGTCCAGATATTGTCTCCCCTGCTAGTGTAGAAGCGAGCATCACAGACTTGCAGAGAATAGGCAGGGCATATCCTAGGATCTGCAAGTTTCTTGTCTTCCAGTAGCACCAGTGGCTTCTTTGGGAGAGATGCCAGGGTACCCCTTGAAGTCATGAACTTTCACCAAGAGGAGTGAAACTTTGCTACCCAAGCTACTGTGAACCCCTAGGTTTTCCCCAAGTGGGGGTCCACTCCTGGATCACCCACCCACCAGGAATGTCCCAAGAAGACCCAGCACTCCACATCCTAGCATACCCTGCCCAGCCTTTAGAGTGTTTGGAGAAAAGTGCAGATGTGTCTGTCTTTGCAAAACTTTCATCTTCATCCCTCAGGATAGCAGAGTCCAGGTCATACTGAAGATGGACTATTCAACTGTCTCTGGGCACTTCCATTCTACCCAGGATATGAGGCTTCCAGAGATGAAACAAGTCTGTAGGGGTGAATAGGGCTGAGAGGTTAGGGTGTGGCATTTCGGATTGAAGCAGGGTGAGAGGACATTCAGGAGCAAAGCTAACTATGGAGGGACATTGGCAGGGCGAAGACACTGTTGAGAGCTGGACCTGAAGAACCTGGGACCTTCCTCCCATCCCAGAAGTTCGGTTTCCCTGTGTCACTCCCATCAGGCCTGGTAGGGTCCTGATCCATGTCCCCAGTGGACACAGCCTCCTCCCCTCTTCTCTGGGTGACAGGTACCTACCCAAATACCGGAGCACACAGACTTAGGGTGGTATGTGGTTCCAAGTGCCAAGCTCTTATCTTCTGGTACTGCCTAGGGGATTCCCCTTAAAACTCAAGCACTGGGCAAGACTGTTCAAATCCCCCACAGCTGTCCACCACTGTCCAGTGATGCCTATATCCCGGATCCAGCTGGGAAGCCCTGAAAGTTCAACTCTTCAGAGCATGGCTGGGCATGAGATGGAGCCACCCTAGGAGCCAGGCAGTGACCCTGCCCTGAACTGCCAGGGGTCCTTGGAAGAGGAACAATGGACATCATCACTGAATGCTCTTGTGCAAAAAAGACACTGAAGACATGGAGAAGGGGGTTTCTGCCTGCACAGGAGAGAAACCCCAGAGGTGTCACACCTGCTGACACCTTGATCCGAATTCTAGGCTCCTCCTGGGAAGATCTACACCCCGTTTCGCTCACATCACTGTCCTCCTGCCATGAGTGAACAGAGACTTTCTCCCCATTGTTTATTACATTCTTTTGTTGTTGATGCTCATTTTCTTGTTCAGGTATTTTTTTGGGATCACACCTGGGGCAATGCTCAGGAATTTTACTCATGGCAGTGCTTGGGGAAACATATGAGGTGCTGGGGATCAAATTCAGATCAGCTAAGTGCAAGGCAAGTGCCTTCTCTGCTGAGTTATCACCCAAGCCCTGGTAACAGGGGTTCCTGTCAGTTTCTTTCACCTCTTCCTATTGGTTCCCAGGTCTACCTGAGGAGCTGCAGGTTCTGGGGGTACCAGAATGGGCAATGAGGTGTCGTACTCATTTGAAATCACCCACTGACTCCCCCCCATTCCAGCAGGCCAGAGTGCCCCCTGATAAGAGCCCTGTCCTTCCCCTTCATTGCTGATTTCAGCACTCAGACACAGACTTGACCCCAAAGGAAACCCATGTTCAAGGCCAGGAATGTGGGCAACCAGGGGCTTCACCTAAGAACCTTGTTAGCTCCAGCCCAGCACCCCTTCCCTTCCTGATGGACCATTAGTGAGACTCATTTCTCTGGGGACCTTGTGCTATGCTAGAGTCCAGGAATCTTGTGACCACTCTCCTTGCCAGTCACTGTCACTAATTAGTTTGTTTTGGGGTCACACCTCCAGCAGTGCTCTGGGCTGACTCCTGGCTCTGCACTCAGGAATCACTCCTGGCGGTGCTTGGGGGACCATATGGGGATACTGGGGTTTGAACCTGGGTTGGCTGCGTGCAAGACAAATGCCTTCCCTGTTGTCCTATCACTTAGACCCTGTCATATAGCTTGAGGATGGGACTTAATTGTCTCAGAGCCAATGGCATCCCTCCCAGAAATAAAAGCTCTTCGCATATTACATATACATTTGCATATTCCAGCCCTCCCCCCCACAGACACCCTGGCTTCTAGAATCTCCTAACCACTCTCCACATCCTACTTCTCATCATGCCAAAAGCACAACTTATAGCCTCATGTCTGGGGAGAGATTCCATGAAAATATTTTAGTATGCATGCTTCACACCCTGTTCTTTGTCTTCCACACATCCTTTCCATGTTTTATGCCTATTTCCAAGTATTACACTTCTTTTCATGTGTCACACTCTCCAATGTATTATATTCTTTCCATGTATCACACCTTTTCTATGTATCCCAGTAGCTTCTCTCCTAGTTGTTTTCATCTTGCTCCTTTGTGGCCCCTGATGCCAGTTGAAGATATTAGGGCATGAAGCCAGATAGCTGGCTTTTTTTTTTTTTTCACAGCAGGACATGTTTATTCTACATTCGAAATGGTCGGACCCCCTTTATCTCACCACATCTGAGACAAAATGGGGGACTCTGGGTGAGCCCAGGCCTTGTGGTTCGCAGCTGCCTTGCACAGGGCAGGGCTGGGGTTTGGGGTCTGAAGGTATAGGAAGGGTATAGGTAATTCTGCCGTTTTCCTAGACTTTTGAGTGGCACATTAAATCTAAAATTTGTGTGGTTTAGGCACGTGTGTGAGCAACAATTCCCTTTCTCTGTGATCATGATTTTACACCCACCAAGGTATCCTTTCTCTATCATCATAGAACCTAGACGGGGCCCCATAAGGACCTGGTATTTGCTGCTTTTCATGGGCTCCATGATGTCAGTCTAGCAAGAGGGTGGCCTGCTGGCCAACTGTTCCTCATGACTATTTTTAGTTGACATTTTCTGTTGTTTTTTCTCTGGGGTGGTGAGTTTCTTTGAGAATGAAGTCTCAATCTTGCTTAGTTTCTGTGTCTCTTAGACTACATAAGGACTTAATAAATATTTATTGACTGACTTATTATATATGTGGGCCCTTTCCTCATGTGAAATGAGAGGCCTGTTTATTTATTTTGCTCATTGGCTAACTTGCTATGGGGGCTGATTTGGTTCTTCAAAATGATGGCCTTGTTGGAAAAAGAATTAAGATGGTAGGGGGTGTGGAGGAAGATGAGTGTGGTGGTGGTGCTCACATTTTGTCCTTAATATTTTTGTATCTTTTGAAGTATCCACAAGAAGTAGGTTTGTGTATTACTATTGTAATAAGGCCCTTTATTTAGACTATATTTGCATAGACATCATCTCTGTTGGGGACAAATATGACCTTTGGGATAAGATGTTTTCGTTCTTTACTCCAGGACCCTCGATTTGACCTTTGAATGGGGGTATCATGATGCCCCTTTTGTGAATGTGTCTCCATATACACAATTGTGAGGGATGGCACAGAGATGTGCAATGCTCTAGGGGTTGCCATGGGGGAACACTCGTAACTACCCGCAGTCATTTGCAATATTATTTCAGCTGTGGGTTGCAGTGTGTTATAAGAACCTCCTTCATCACAGATGTCTGTGGCAGTATTTGCTGTAACCTCTCAGTTCTGCACTGGGTATGGGAGCCAAGGAACTGTGTTTATCCTGGTTCCCAGAGGGAAAAGGAAAAATGTCCTTCCAAGCCTAAAGAAACTCTTTCATTAGGAATGTCTTTGCCATTTGTCCTGGCTAGGATAATGGCATTAAAAAAAAAAAATACTTGCTTGTTTTTCTAAGGAGTACAATATCAAAAGAGGGAACGTTTGGAGTTCAGAGTGCCTATTTTGAACCTTTCATGGTTTTGTGGTTGGGCAAGTATAAGCAATAATTTTGGGGGGAGGGGGAGCCACATTTCTGATCACTGGTGACTGGTGACTCCTGGTTCTACACTCAGGAATCACTCCTGGTGGTTCTGGGGAAATTATATGGGATACTGAGAATCAAACCTGGCTTGGCCTTGTTCAAAGTAAGTGTTCTACCCACTTGTGATTTTGCTTAGCCCAAAGCAATAATTAAAAAAAAAAAAAAAAGGCCAGAGAGATAGCACAGTGATAGGGCGTTTGCTTTGCATGCAGCTGACCCAGGAGGGACCCTGTTTAATTCCCAGCATCCCATAGGGTTCCCCAGCTTGCCGGGAGTGATTTCTGAGTGCAGAGCCAGGAGTAACCCCTGAGCTCCGCCTGTGGCCCCAAATACCAATTAATCAATCAATCAATCAATAAATAAATAAAGCTTAAAAACAACAACAACAACAACAGGGGCTGGGCGGTGGCGCTAGAGTTAAGGTGCCTTCCTTGCCTGCGCTAGCCTTGGATGGACCTCGGTTCGATCCCCCGGTGTCCCATATGGTCCCCCAAGCCAGGAGCGACTTCTGAGCGCATAGCCAGGAGTAACCCCTGAGCATTACCGGGTGTGGCCCAAAAAAACAAACAACAAAACAACAACAACAACAGTATCTTATGGGGCCTATCAGGAGTGAGAAGCATGATTCTAGAGCAATGTGGTGACAAAGTGCCAAGTCCAATTTCCCCACAAAACAGGCTCTTTTATTGTCTTTTGGTTCTGGGGAGGCCATCAGGGTCTTCCTGCTGTCTCCAGGAAAGTTGTTGGGTGAGCCTGCATTGGGTAGGACTTGGTCAAGGCAAATAGAACCCAGACCCCAAGCATTTCTCCATGAGCACGTCCCACCCCACCAGAAACAGACCTTCCAACCAACTCAAATATCTCTGACACTTGAGATTCTTTATTTGGAGGGGCACACCCAATGGTGCTTAGGGATTGTACCCAGCTTTGTGCTGAGAGATCACTCCTGGCAGTACTCAGGTATCATATGGAATGCTGAGAATTGAACTGGGGAAAGTGCCTTAGCTACTGTCCTATCTGGCATATGGGATTCTTTTTTTGTTTGTTTTTTGGGAGTCACATCTGACAGCACTCAGGGGTTACTTCTGGCTCTACACTCAGAAATCGCTCCTGGCAAGCATGGGGGGGGGGCCATATGGGATGCCAGGATTCAAACCACCATCCTTCTGCATGCAAGGCAAATGCCTCACCTTCATGCTATCTCTCCAGCCCTCATATGGAATTCTTGAGCTTCACTGAAGGCTTCATCCTAAAGGTCTAGCTCTGAGTTTCTTTCAAAATTATGGTGTAAAACTTGAAGGCTCAAGAATTTCTGGAACATATTGTAGCTGACAACCACTGTTTGTCCTTTTCTGTCCTTGATTCTGACCCCACAGTCATTCTGAGTGGGACTTCCAGTCTGCAGTGTTCACCCTGTCTGGGCATCACTGTATAGTGTTGTGTCTTACTGGGGTGTTGGGAACACTTGGGGTAGGTTCTTTTCTATCCTGTGTTTTGCAGTTCTTCTGGCCATTTGGCACATTCACCAAGTCCTATAAATCACTTTTAATTGAACCCATGACCAAGAAATCATTCTCAGTGGGAAGGGCAGAATAGAAGGGTGGTACCAACCTCAGCCTGGGGGAAGAGTAGTGCCACCTTTGGAGGTGGGGGACAATCCCATCATCCTTGGTTTGGAGGGGGCAATATTTACCACATTCCATGGGAAGGTGAGCATACCTCCTATCTGTAAGGGCATGAGAAGCTTCAGGGATGCAGTATCACCCCTCAGCTTATGGGGTAGTATGTATGGACCACCTTCAGGGGATGAAGTACCACCTTTAGCCTCTGGGGCAGTATTACAATCTTTCTAAGTGCAATACCACCAATAGTCTCCCAGGACAGTATTTACCACAATCAGGGGTGCAGAACTACCTTTAGCCTTTGTGGGCAGTATGTACCACCTTCAGAGGTGCAGTCTGACCAATAATCTCTGGGGACAGTATTTGCCACCATCAGGGGTGCAGTATCACATTTAGCCTCTGTGGGCAGTATGTACCACCTTCAGAGGTACAATGGTCTTTGAAGGAGCAGAATTTGCCACCATTGGGGTGCAGTACCACCCCTCAAATTGTGGGGGCAAGTAAATCCCTCCTTTTGTGATAGTAGTACTACTAAAGAAGTGGAGGACAGTAATACACAGTTTCTTGTTTTTTTCTTTATTAATGTTTAATTTTTAATTTTATTTTATTTGGGTTTTGGTATCGCTCAAGGATTACTTCTGGCTTTGCTCTCAGAAATTACTCCTGGCAGGGTCTGGAGAGATAGCACAGCAGCAGGGTGTTTGCCATGCACGCAGCTGATTTGAACAGATGGTGGTTCGAATCTGGGCATCCCATATATAGTCCTCCTCTGCCCCCCACCAGTGCCTGCCAGGAGGGCAGAGAGCACAGAGACAGAAATAACCCCTGAGTGCCGAAGGGTGTGACCCCAAAACAAAACAAAACAAAACAAAACAAAAAATAAAGGAAAGAAATTACTCCTGGCTGGCTCAGGCTCATATGGGATGCAGGGGACTGGGGGTAGGGGTGCAGGTGAGGGGAAGAAGCCAGGTAGGTCACGTGCAAGGCTAAAGCCCTCCCTGCTGTGTCATTATTCTGGCTCTTTTATTAATGTTTGAAACACTTTAATCCATGATATTCTCAATGTTCGGGTTTCATGTATACAATGCTCTAGCACCACTACCTGCCCACCAGTGGACTAGGGCACCTTGGAATATATGTGAAAATTCCAGCAGGGGACAGTGGTTCCCAAAGTGAGTCCCTGGTCCAGCATCTGCAGCTTTGTGAAGGGGCTTGTTAGAAACACAAAGGGAGTTTGTGCAGTCATAGCACAGAGGGTAGGGTGTTTACCTTGCATGTGGCATACCCAGGTTCAATCCCCGGCATTCCAAATGTTCCTGTGAACCCACCAAGAGTAGTTTCTGAGTGCAGAGTCTGGAGTGAGCCCTGTGTGCTGCCAATTGTGGTCAAAAAAAAAAAAAAAAAGTAAAGAAACACGAATCACAGAGCGGTGGCATAAGCCTTGCAAGTGCTGGCCTAGGACGGACTGCAGTTCGATTCCCCAGCGTCCCTCATGGTCCCCCTAGCCAGGAGCGATTTCTGAATACATAGCCAGGAGTAACCTCTGAGCATCACCGGGTGTGGCCCAAAACCAGCACTAAAACAAAACAAAACAAAACAAAAAAAACCCACGAATCAGTGAGAGGTCCCTCACTGAACAGGCCATTTGGAGTGAATCTAGGGTTGAAGTTATTTAGCAAGTTCTTCCAGATAATATTTAAGTTCTCTCAAGTTTAAGAAGCTTGAGCTGGGGGCTGGAGAGATAGCATGGAGGTAAAGCGTTTGCCTTTCATGCAAGAGGTCATCGGTTCGAATCCCAGCATCCCATATGGTCCCCTGTGCCTGCCAGGAGCAATTTCTGAGCATGGAGCCAGGAGTAACCCCTGAGCACTGCCGGGTGTGACCCAAAAACCAAAAAAAAAAAAAAAAAAAAAAAAAAAAAAAGAAGCTTGAGCTGGAATGAGAGAGTCCTCCAAGTTTCCATCTTGTCTGTAGGGATTTATCTGGGCTCATGACTGATGTCCGTATACTGGAAGCTTCCTTAAATAGAAATGATCCTTCCGGGGTGAGTGAGTTCATCACTTCATGGCCATTAGCACTGGACTCACAGCTGGGGCCTTCCGGTCATCTGTTTGGTTCCATCTGGTCAAATGTCCTGTCGATTCTATCATCTCTTCCTGGAACAGGACACCACAGGACCAGAGTAATAGCACAGCAGGGAGGTCATTTGTCTTGCATGCAGCTAACCCTGAATTTGATCCCCATGCCCCATATTGTCTCCCGAGCCCTAATCCACAGTGACCACTGAGTGCAGAGCCAGAGGGATTAAAAAATACAAACGAGGGACTGGAGAGATAGCATGGAGGTAGTGTGTTTGCCTTGCATGCAGAAGGACCGTGGTTCGAATCCCGGCATCCCACATGGTCCCCCGAGTCTGCCAGGAGCGATTTCTGAGTGTAGAGCCACGAGTAACCCCTGAGCACCGCCAGGTGTGACCCCAAAACTAAACCAAAACAACAACAACAACAACAAAATACAAGCGAATGTAATTCAGCATTTGCTTCTACCTACATCCAGGACACCTCCTGGAACTGTTACGAACCTGGCTTCTGGGATTCAGCCAAAAATCTTTAGCAACAAGAAGAGAGGGAAATGCACTAGTGTGCATGGAAAGCCCTTTAGACCACAGCTGGAAGGTTCTTGAAGATTCTAGAAATAGTGGCCCTGGCTGCCACCTCATTTCCCTTCACTGTTTGCACTTGTGCTGCGGAGTAGGGACTGTGGTGATAAAGAGCCACACAGGGGTGGCCATGTTCAGATGTGTCTACTCACAGTTCTGGGGTATTGGCAGCATCCTGCTTCTTGGGGGAACAATTCCTCCCATCCTTTTTCTGGGTTTCTGAAGGTGGTAATCCTACCTTGGTGCCCCCTAGTGTGTGCCATATTTCTGAGGTGCCTCAGCTAGTTTTATGGATCTTCTCCTCAGGACACCAGCCTTCTGGGTCCAGGCTCAAGTCAGGGGGACCTGGGCTCAGGACAGGATGGCTCTATTTCTGTGTGTGTGTGTGTGTGTGTGTGTGTGTGTGTGTGTGTGTATGTGTGTGTGTGAGACAGGATGGCTCTATTTCTGTGTTTGTGTGTGTGTGTGTGTGTGTGTGTGTGTGTGTGTGAGAGAGAGAGAGAGAGAGAGAGAGAGAGAGAGAGAGAGAAAGCAGGGGTCCACATACTGCTGTCTCCCTGAGTGAGATTCAGGAAGCCACCACCATGAACAGTGTGGAGGCTTCATGCACCCCCAGACGCACACTCAGCTGTTCCTGCTTGTGTTCACAGGGTGTTCAGACCTCCACCTCTTGGATATGTTGACCCCAACTGAGAGGAAGCGCCAGGGCTATATCCACGAGCTCATCGTCACTGAGGAGAACTACGTGAATGACCTACAGCTGGTCACTGAGGTAGCAGCTGGTGTGGGTGGGTTTTTGAGGGGAGGATGGGGACCCCAGGATGCTGCTGAGAATCTTTCTGCATGGAGGGTCTTACCCAAGGGAAGGTAAAAGAGGTCACAACACACTCAAGCCAAAGGACAACCCTCTAGTCCTCCATGCTGGCTGGCATCTGGCCACTATTGCAAGTAAGTCCTTGTGCTCTGATTCCCGGGGGCCCTGGACCAGGTCCCCATACCCCCAATGAAGGGCCCTTGCTCACCCACTCCAGAAGGATGGGCAGAGAAAATGAGATGCCTCATCTTTCTTCCTCCAGATGCACAGGGAATGGTGCAGGACCAGGAGACGAGCAGGCATGCTGAAGTCCTTGGTACCGAGTTGAAAAACTCCCAAACTCATGGGGCCAGAGCAATAGCATAGCAGGGAAGGCACTTGTCTTGCACGCAGCAAGACCATGCTCAATCCCTGGCATCCCAGAGGGTCTCCTGAGTCTGCAAGGAGTAATTCCTGAGCACAAATCCAGGAGTAAGCCCTGAGCTATAAAACAAAACAAAAAGGGGAAACTGATTGTTTGGAATCTGTCCCCTTTTACCTCCCCACAATCTTTTCTCCCATTGGCCCACCTGCAGGAACAACAAAGCTTCTAGGTTCAGGAGAGGTGCTGGGCCAATAGGTTCACAGGGAGTATCCAGGAAGCCTTGACAGTGACCTGCTCAGTCTCCCCCTTTCCCAATGCCCTTGATGAGGGCACACCGAGCTCTGCCTGTTCTGAAATGGCCTTGCTGTGCCCATGCATGGGGGTTCACAGAGTCAGGAATTCCCTATACCCCCTCAGGGGAATCAGCTTCAAGCACCCTTCACTGTGTTCAAACACGGACCTCTGGAAAGAGCCTTCCCAGAACCCCCACTTTCCTTTCCCTCGGGAAGTTGAAAGGAGGGGTCCTCTCATCGGGGTCAAGCCAAGATCTCTGCCCAGGCTCATCAAGGCTGCTTTGTTTTCTGGAACCCAGAAGCAGGCTCCAGATACCCCTTATTCCAGGGCTGCCAGTGTTGACCTTACCCAGACTGAATGGGTCCCCAGATCCATTTGTTGGAGTGTCGCTGTTGTCTGGGGCCCTCCCCTAGGGAGAAAACAGCACTCCTCTTGCCAGAGACCTCCTCAACCTCCATCCCACTTGGTACTGGGGTTCCTGCTTCAGAAGCTCTGCAGGAAGGGGGCGCTTGCAGCTCCTGGAACGGGTCCCAGCCAAGCTGCGGCTGCCCAGGGGGGTCCTTCCGGGCTACTCTGAACAGCCCCACGGGGTTGCATGCGTGTGTTTGAGGTGTACGCTAACCTGTTTGCTTTCTGAACCGCTTCGTTTTCCTGCATCTGTAGATCTTTCAGAAACCCCTGATGGGAATCTGAGCTGCTGACACGAAAAAAGAGGGTGCTATGATTTTTGTTAACTGGAAGGAGCTGATTATGTGTAATATCAAACTACTGAAGTAAGAGCCTTTCTCCTCTAATCCCGCCTCGCTTCCCGCCTCCCCGGCACTCACACACTAGCTCGGCTGTGTGGGTCCATCCCCGCGTCCCGCATCCCCGTCCTGTCTCCTGCACCCTCATTGCGCATGCAGCTGGCCCTTGTCTCTTTCAGTCTCTTCTGCTCATTTCCACATCAGCAAGCACCACTGCTCTTTTTAGCCCTGAGGCTCTTTGCAAACACACACACCCCCACCCCCCATTTTCCACTGTAGAGGGGACCATGGCTTGAGGGCATCTGTGGTTCTAGAACTCCTTGAACTCTTGCTTATTAGGAGGCAACATTCTGCTTTGTAAGTTGACCCTCAGATCCAGGTTCCCATCCTGTTGATGAAAAGCAGGGACCACTCCATCCTAGAAGGACATCGATGGCTGATCTCAGCAGTTCCAAGGGGCTGCTATACATGTGTTGCGAGTGGAGTTTGCATAGGTTCCCGGTGGACCAAGGGGGAATGTTTGAGGCAAGAAATCCAGAGACCTGGGCTGGGAGACCCCCACCAGTTCACTGGCCTCCCTCTCTGAGCCCCAGCTTCTCCTCTGCAAGAGGATCAGATCATCAGAAAGGTTTCCATTCATCATTCCTTCCAGTTCTTTTTTAATGTTTCAGTTGAGGACCACACTTGGTTGTACTCAAGACTTACTCCTGGCTCTGTGTTCAGGGGTAACTCCATGAGAGCTCTGGGACTCATGGGATGCTGGGGATAGAACCTAGCTTGGCTGCCTGCAAGGCAAGTATCCCACTATCTCTCTGATCCCTCCTTCCAGTTCTTCAATAAAGAAATGCTTAAAATGTCCTCAGGAAGCGTCTCTTGCTAGAACACACAGAGAAAATTAGAGTCTCCAGGATTTGGGCTGAGGAAATAGCAAAGCATGTAGGGCACTTGCCTTGCACAAGGCTAACCCGAGTTCAATCCCCAGCATCTCATATAGTCCCCTGTGCACCATCAGGAGTGATTCCTGAGCGTAGAGCCAGGAGTAAGCCCTGAGCATGCCTGTTATGATCCTGAAGGTAAAAAAAAAATCTTTAAAAAAAATCTCAGAATCTGGAGGAGGGGGAGGCACATCCTCTTCCTGGAACCTGCATCCATTCCTGATAACCTGATATATTTCACAGAATCAGACGAGGTCATGATGCAAATGGTGCCTGCATTGTTGTGAACATTCCAGGCTCCCACTATTTGGAATGAATCTGGAGGTGGGATGAAGAGATAGCTGAGAGGGCAGTAGATAATAAAATATCTCTCTCTCTGTTCTCTGCAAGACATGCAAGCTAAGATGACTTCAGTGAGATGCTAAAACAACGTGGTTTCCATTTGCCCTCTACAAAGGGCACATAAGCTTCTGAGCATAGATATGGCATCAGGCTCTTGGCTCACACCAGCTGTGTCTATTGACTGTGTCTGAGCATGTCACGAAGATTTCCTGGGCTTCTGTGCTCTCTTCTGTGAGGCAATGTAAAAATGTAATCACAAAGGGGTAATTCTAAGGGGCTATCTTGGTGCTTCAAATGCAATTGAGGACTGAGGTGGAGGGGGCTTTTGGGGACCGTCAGAACCAGATCAAACCTCTCCTTAGAGCAAGACTGCCTCATTTCCAGGGGGCAGAAGTTAGATGAACCTCAACATCCACTAACCCCAAGGAGCTGGAGTGGGTAATAAGGGTCAACAAGAAAATGCCAAGGGATCAGATTGTTTCCCCCAGGAGAACAGAATAAGGACATCAGATGGATGACAGCATGAAAAGAAGCCAGTGAACTCTGACAGCATATTGAAGTTTCCTGGGGATTGAGAAGAGGGAGACACAGGGGTATAAAGGGAATTGGGTGCAATTACATTTTTTTTTATTTTTTTTGGGGGGGGGGAGAAATAGAAATAGAATCTCAAGTGAATCTTGAACTTCTCCACCCATATAAGAAACTCAAATAAGATTTGGATCCAGATTAGTATTTTATTTTGGGGAGGGTGTTACCTGGATGTGCTCAGGGCTAATTCCTGGCGCTGTGCACAGGTATCACTCCTGGCTGTTCTCAAGGGACATTATGTGGTATTGGAATCCAAGCCAGGTTAATTGCATGCAAGGCAAATGCTTTCCCTTCTGTCTGACCTTTCCTATCCTCCCATGTTCTTGAGCTGAGTCGGGGTTAGGCCTAGGCTCTCCTGCCTCTATCTGTAGGCAAAAAGGAGGAGGAACTGAAGATGCCCCACCAGGTTGAGTGGTTAAGGGACATGAGTAAAGGCCTGGTGTGTATGCTCTGGATCTCTTCTGTGGGTTACACCCCAGATACCAATGGGGCTTCTACAGTTGAACCCTGATGGAAGACTGTGGGACCTGTAGGCAGACACTCCACATTTTGGCTAGAATTCCAGAACTTTCTAACTTGCTCTGGGCACTGGCCTTGGCTTGACTTTGGTACCCAAGTGACAATACAGTTGAGGTCTCTCTGTCCTACCTAGTAGGCAGGTAAATCCTGGGGAGGAAGGGAATTGGGGGACCTGTTCTGGACATGCCCCCAGCCCTACTATAAACATCCTAGTCCTGCCCTTCTCCCTAGAGCACATCTTGAGCGCCAGCCTCTTGTCTGGGTAAACTGGCTAATGTCTCCCATCTTCCAGATAAAATACCTGTATTGAGCATGTGCTTTCTGGAACCCAACTTCTCTCCTCTTTTCCTTTTCTCCACCTTTTCAAAAAAAAATTTGGGCCACAAGAAAGTGGGGAAACGGTGCAGAACGAACTCTCATGTGTGGTTCACATCATGGGTGCATCATTGTTGTGACTTTGCTGAGGAATAACCCCTATGATGGGGGGTTGGAGGAAATGGCCCCTGGCAAGAGAGAAGTGGGGGGCATTTGTGGAGTAAACAAGGTTGAGGCAGCCTTCTAATGAATAGTCACACCTAAGCAGTCACAGGACCTGCCCCGCATCTAGGGGTCTGAAAATCTTGAACTTGAGAAGTTTAAGAACTTCTGAAGTCGGCTGGAATGATAACATAGTAGGTAGGGTTTTGCCTCACCTGCAGCCAACCTGGGTTTGATCTCTGGCATCATATATGGTCCTTTGAGCCCACCAGGAGTGATTCCTGAATACAGAACCAGGTGTGAGCCCTGAGTGCTGCCACTGGATGTGGAAAAAAAATGAACTTCTGAAGTTCTTGAACTTGAACTTCTGGAGTTCAAGAACATGGGGTATGTGTGTGAGAGGAGTTAGCTATAAGATTTATCAAACACATAGCTAAGAGGTAAATCACACAGTACAGTGTATTAAGGAACTGTCCTCCTACTCTTCAGAAGCCAGAAGCAGGATCATTCATTCACAACAAAAAATCCATTTGGGGACTGGAGCTGTTGTACAGTGGGGAGGGCATTTGCCTTGCACATGGTTGACCCAGGTTCTATCTCCGGCATCTCATATGTTCCTCTGAATGCCAGCAGGAGTGATTCATTAGTTGTTCATTAGTTCATTAGTTGTTTGGTCATCACTCACACACATGTCCAGGTCATGGAACTATGTTTTTTTTTTGGGGGGGGGGTTTGGTCCTTTTTTTTTGTTTGTTTGTTTTTGCTTTTTGGCCCCACCCGGTGACGCTCAGGGGTTATTCCTGGCTATGTGCTTAGAAATTGCCCTTGGCTTTGGGGGACCTGGCTTTGGGACACTGGGGATCCATCCTAGGTCAGTCATGTGCAAGGCAAATGCCATACTGCTGTACTAATGCTCCAGCGCCATGGAACTATATTTTATGTGAGATCACAATCAGCTCATCTAAGGGCAGAGCTGTGGATGTAATAACCAAGTCAGATTATAGAATGAATCCTCAGGTTCTAGAGTCAGAATACTAGAATGATGTGGGTCTGGAATAAAACATCAACCTAGGAAATAATTGCACACATACTCAAGGAGGGAGAAATGGATTTAGGAATTCCAACGTATCAAGCTTCGTAGAAGTCCAGAAATGCAAGAGAGCATTTTCCTGAAAATCCAAGTAGGGAACAGACATACCTGGAGGTGGGATTAGGTGACCTAAGCACCAATCCAAGTTGCTCCATTCAAAGATGTTTCCAGCCAATGAGTAACAAGACATATACTGAGTGGAATGGGATCAGATTAATCCCACATTTTAATTAATCCCATGAGGTGAATCTCCGGATCTGGTGGCACACTCTGTTCAAACCCATATTCAAGCACAGGCCATGTGAGTCTTGCTGTCCATGCAGTGAAACATTCCAGAAGGAGACCCTAAGTCTGTTCTCATGCCTACCTTCTGGTTTAGTGAGTTGAATCTCTGAGGATGGAGCTCAGGACCCAGAAACTGGTTGAACTTCAAACTAGTTGCTATGTGACCCAGAGACAAGCATAGGGATTAAGCACTTGTCTTGCATGTAGTCAACCCCATTTAGTTCCCTGAACACCACCAGGAGTGGTCCCTCAGCACAGAGCCAGGAGTCAGCCTTGAGCACCATCATGGCCCCAAAGCAAACAAAGACAGTGACCATCTATATATGATATTTCTCCCTTTTCCCTCATCTTCCCATCACTGGGGAAAAGGGATGGAGCAGGGCATCTTGGGATATTCATATTCTTGCAGAAAGATAACTTTGCTCTCCACAGGAAAACTAACTGGTGGTGTGTCTTGCCTTTCTCTTTTATCGCAAGCTTGTTATGTGACTATTCAGGGCTCCCATTTCCCTAAGTTGTGGTGATGTCACTCTTGGGGAAATTTCTGTGTGTTGGTAAAAACCCTACTCCAAGTCCCATGCCATGGTATTAGCCCAAGGGCATGACCCACAGGCTCTTGAGGGCACCAAGCACTGGCTCTCACGCTCTCAGCAGCTTTGCGGATTGTTTCCTCTCCCCACAGAGAATCTGTGTGAAGAGGGGTCACTGTTGTGACCACATAACTCAGTGTTTCCCACAGCTGGGGGTGCTGTCCCTTGCCCCTCTTCAGGACATCTCTCATGATCCATGGGGGAAGGGCATTAATAACCTCAGGTGCAATTGGAGAAGCATCAATTCTGATTATTTCCTTGAAGAAGTTAGAATTTTTGGGAGCCGGGTTGTGTTGTGTTGAGCCATTTTATTTTCTGAAAAAAAAGGGTAGCTAGTTAAGTAATTTGGGGAGCCTCTGATTCCCTTAGAGCTTCTCTTCTTGGCTTCTCTGCCCAGTCCAACTGTTATTTTTCTTTGGTCCCAAATATAAGCGATGAATATTAAGTTCACTGGAATATTAAAAGTAATGCTGATGTGGCAAACCTCCTTGGAATGATAGTTCCTCAAGGACTTTATAACTGCTCTGATTTTACCATGAAAGCAGCTGAGAAAACATGTAGGGTCATTCTTCCCACCTTTTGTTTAAATTGTATCCAGTGCATTCTGCTCTACCTTTCCATCCATCCATCCATCCATCCACTCACTCATTCCTCATTTACCCATATAACCACCTAGTTATGCACTCATCCATTATCTATCCATCTCTCCACCCACCCATCATCCATCATCTCTCTATCCACCCCATCCACTCTCCCATTCATACATCTACTCACTTCCCTCCAAATACCCATCTGTTATCCATATTACCCACCCACCCATCCCTCCGTCCATCCATCCACCCACCCAATTACTTACCCATCATTAATCTATACACCTATACATATATCCACTCAGCACCATCATTCACTATACACATCTATTTGTCCATCTATACATCATCCACATTCATCTGTCTATCCACCCATCCACTCACTCATTCATCCACTCATTCATCATTTTTCCATACACCCACCAATTTATGCACTTATCCATTATCTACCCATCTATCCGCTTACCCATCCACTCATCCCTCCACCAACCCATCCATTCACTCATTCATCCATCCATTCACTCATATATATATGCTTCTATTCACCTGTCTATTCACTCAGTCATCCATCCACTAAGCCATACATCCATATACATATACGTGCACTCACCCACCCATCTATCCACCATCAATACATCTTTTCATCCATCCACACATCCACCTATGCATCCATCTGCTACTCACCATACATACATTCACTCACTGCCCACCATTCACCCACCTGTTATCCACCCACCCACTATTCATCCTCCCATTCATCCATCCTCCTATCCATCTGTCCTTTTGTCCATTCATTCGTCCGTCCATCCATTCATCCTCCCAGCTAACCAGTCAGCCATCTACACATTTATCTAATACACATCTGTTCACTCACCTATCTATTCACCCACTCACCCATCCTCCCATCCACCCATCCATGATCTCCAGAGAAGGCAGAATCCTCTGTGATCCTACCCTGCTAGAGCACTACTGTCCTTCCCATGTGGAAGTTCAGGGGCGCACCTGGTCTAGCTGCTGGCATTAGGCAGATGCATGCAGCCGCATTGCAGAATGCATCATCCTGGCTATGGTAGATCTGAGCATTCAGTTTACAGTTGAACCCCCTGAAGCTCCAGGATCACATAATAGGCTTCTAGTGTCAGAACCCTTTAATCCTGGCATGGCCACAAAGCAGCGAATGGTGCTGGGTTCAGTCCATTATCTCTACCTGTCTTTGGGCAACGTACAAGGTGACATCATTTCATGGAATACCTTGATTGTGTTCTGCTTCCCCCTGAAAATGAGCCTCTGTATCCCTGAAAGTAGCAGTTCTCTTGGGCGACATTGGCCCTGGAGAGACTCAGGGTTGGGCTCCTTTCCTCCTTGATCTACTTCTTAGAGAATCTGTACAGCAAGACAGGGACTCGGGGATCCCTTCCTGCTTTCTGAAGGAACAGTCCCATATTTCACCACAAGAAACAACATCAACAAAACACTGTCCAGATGTGCTGTTGCACTGAGTAAAGATTCCTTTCCAAGTTGCTATTCCTGAGAGCCAGCAAGCCATCATGAGCTGCTTTGGGGGCCTAGGGAACACCTCTCTGTAGACCAGCCCTTCCTCCTCTCTAGTTCTTGTCTCCTGTAGATTGGTAGATCCTGTAGTGCTCCCTGGATGGGTGCTCCTGCCCGCACAGTGCAGACCTCTGCAAAGTCCTTTTGCAGGGGCCCAGCCCGGAGTTGATGGCTGGTTTCCATGCAGGGCGCTGAGAGTCCGCAAGAAGATGTCTGGGGAGAAGATGCCCGTGAAAATGATTGGGGACATCCTCACGGCCCAGCTGCCGCACATGCAGCCTTACATCCGCTTCTGCAGCTGCCAGCTCAATGGAGCCGCACTCATTCAGCAGAAAACCGACGAGGCCCCCGACTTCAAGGAATTTGTCAAGGTAGCACCCAGCTGCAGCCGCTGGGGCCCCTGAGCATCTACAGAAAGAAGTCTCTCTCACTCTCTCTCTGTCTCTCTCTCCCCTTCCTCTCGTTCTCTGTCACTGCCTCTCTTGGTCTTTCTCTGTCTCTTTCTCTCTGTCTTTCTCCCTCCTCTGTCTTTCTCCATCTCCCTTCTTCCTCTCTCTCTCTCTCTCTCTCTCTCTCTCTCTCTCTCTCTCTCTCTCTCTCTCTCTCTCGGGAGGTTGGTCACATCCGGTGGCACTCAGGAATTACTCCTGGCTCTGTGCTCAGAATTGCTCCCGGCAGGCTCAGGGAACCATATGAGATGTCGGGATTTGAACCACCATCTGTCCTGGATCTGCTGCATGCAAGGCAAATGCCCTACCGCTGTGCTATCTCTCTGGCCTTCCTTCCTTCCTTCCTTCCTTCCTTCCTTCCTTCCTTCCTTCCTTCCTTCCTTCCTTCCTTCCTTCTCTCTCTCTCTCTCTCTCTCTCTCTCTCTCTTTCTTTCTTTCTTTCTTTCTTTCTTTCTTTCTTTCTTTCTTTCTTTCTTTCTTTCTTTCTTTCTTTCTTTCTTTCTTTCTTTCTTTCTTTCTTTCTTTCTTTCTTTCTTCCCTCTCTTACTCTCTACCTGTCTCTTCCTGCTTTCTTACCTCTATTTTCTTACTACCTCTCTCTCAGTCCGCTCACCCTTCTCTCCTCTTCTTTTCTTTCCTCTCTCTCATGCTCAGAGGTTATTCCTAGCAGAGCTCAGGGGATCATATAGGGTGCTGGGATCAAACCTGAGTGGGTTGAGAGAGAGGCCTGGAGTAGAAACAGACTGTGGGGGGGGTGAGTAGATGCTGTTCTGGGGGTTTTCTGGGCTTCATAGAGGGTTAACTTAGCTAGAATAAGTTTATGATCACTAGGGACCAGCCTGGTGGGCCTGGAGCCTGGATATCACCTCCTCACTCTTTCCCTTCTCCCCCATCTACTGTTTTACTCCTGCAGGGTGCGGGATAGTGGTGGGGCTTGACCTGCTTTTGCAGGTCCTTCCTGAGAGAAGGATATTCAGGGATATTCCTATCCTTCCTGAGAGAAGGATATTCAGGGATGGAACTGGCCCAGAGCTGACAGTTCCTAGGAATAGCCTTAGGCCACTGGCCCTTCTAAGACAAAAAACCTAGGCTGAAGACAACCCATAATTGGCTGGAGCACAGGCTTTGCCTGTAAGAGACCTGGCTTCTGGCCCCACATGGCAAATGCTTCCAAGCACCACTGGAAGCAAGTCCCAACCACTGCCACCTAAAATGCTGAGGCAGGAAATGTTAACAGAATATTTGCTAGCTGATCCCCATGGGTCCCTGTGACTTACAGATGGTATCATCCTTTCAAGGGAGAATGACATTTGTCTTCTGGGTGGGCTGGTATTAATTGCCCAAGTGGTGAGAAGGAAGAGACAGGGTAGAGGGAAGAGGAGGGAGACTAGGGAGGCCTGGGCCTTTATGGGGGCTAACCCTCATGGGGCAATTAGATTTAACCCTTCTCACAGCTCTGAGGCCTCAAGGGGATTTTATTTGGAGCCAAGTTCTAGATTCCTCTTGTTTCTGGAGTGTAATAAAGTGTATTCAGGCGCCAGCGTGAAAGTACAGCAATTGAATGCTTGCCTTGCAAATAGCCTCCTAGGATTCGATTTCCAGCATCCCATATGGACCCCAAACACTGCCAGAAGAAATTCCTGAGTGCAGACCTAGGAATAGGCCCTGAGCACTGCCAGATGTGGTGTCCCCCCAAATAAAGTGTTTGCAAGAACTGGAGCAAGGTGGGCATTTGCCTTGCACACAGCAGATTCAGGTTTGATTCCTGGCATCCCATATGGTCCCCTGAACCTGCCTGCCAAAAGTAAAATTTGAGCACAACCTGGAGTAATGTCTGAGTGCTGCTGGGATGGTCTAAAACCAAATCAAACCAAAACAAAACAAAAGAATGTTTACAGTAGGGTCTGGAGCCATAGTACCATGGGTAGGGCACTTGCCTTGCATGTGGCTGATAAAAATTATCCCCAGAATCTTTTTTTGGGGGGGCCACACCCATTTGATGCTCAGGGGTTACTCCTGGCTAAGTGCTCAGAAATTGCCCCTGGCTTGGAGGGACCATATGGGACGCCAGAGGATGAACCGCTGTCCTTCCTTGGCTAGCGCTTGCAAGGCAGACACTTTACCTCTAGCGCCACCTCACTGGCCCCACAATCCCCAGAATCTTATAGGTCCCCCGAGTCCTACCAGGATTGATTTCTGAGCTAAGAGACAAGAGTAAGCCTTTAGCGCTGCAAGGGTGTGACTTCCCCTAAAAAATAAATACAAGGATTGTACAGGATGGTATGGATGCCTTCAGACCTTGGGGTTACTTACCATTGGCCTTAGGACCTATCATTGTCTCTTAGTCTCCCTGAACCTAAAGTCTGGACCTGAACCTATGACCTGAGGAATTGTTAACTTCTCGTTGTGTAGGAAGAGCCCAGAGTGGTGGTGCAAGCAGTAGGACATTTGCCTTGCACACACTAATGCACTCAGAAATCGCCCCTGGCTTGGAGGACCATATGGGATCCATCCTAGGTTAGCCCTTGCAAGGCAGACACCTTACCACTCGTGCGACCACTCTGACCCATATGCTGAGTTCTTACTCTTGACTCTGCACTCAGGAATTATTCCTGGTGGTACTTGGGAGACCAAATGGGATTCCAGAGACTGAACCCAGGTTGACTGCATGCAAGACAAGCATCCTCCCTGCTGTGCTATTGCTCCAACCCCCTATTCTTGTGGTGATACAAACACTCACACACAACCGACCCTCCTCTTCCAGAGACTCGCCATGGATCCCCGGTGCAAAGGCATGCCACTCTCGAGCTTCATTCTGAAGCCAATGCAGCGCGTTACCAGATACCCCCTCATCATTAAAAACGTGAGTACCGGGCCCAGAGAGATAGCACAGCGGCGTTTACCTTGCAAGCAGCCGATCTAGGACCAAAGGTGGTTGATTTAAATCCCAGTGTCCCATATGGTTCCCCGTGCCTGCCAGGAGCTATTTCTGAGCAGACAGCCAGGAGTAACCCCTGAGCACCGCCGGGTGTGGCCCAAAAACCAAAAAAAAAAAAAAAAAAAAAAGTGAGTACCAGCTCGGGAGCTGAATGGTGCCATTAGGCACCTGTGGGGCCACGCTCCATCCCAGCTCTGGCCGCATGGCCCCCAACCCCTTCAGAAGCCCCAGGCACAGCCCTGGAGGCCTCCAGCACCACCCAAGGGACCCCAAGGGTCCCCCATCCCAGCAGTCCTGAGTAGCATCACATCCTTGGGCTAGGACACTGAACCACCTGGATCTCCCAGCATCCCTACACCTGAGTGTTGATAACACGTGACTCTGCTCCATTGAGAACTCATCTGGGCTGGTTGGCCAAGTGCCACTGGAGAGACCTCTTAGAGGCCCCCCTATAATGCTTGCCTTGTCTTCTCGGGCATGGAGCTTCTTTGTCCACATTTAGAAATTAGTGGAATAAGCTTGAGTTCTCAGACAATGTTCTCCAGACATACAATCACCTAATCTTTGACAAAGGAGCAAGAAATTCTAAGTGGAGCAGGGAAAATCTCTTCAACAAGTGGTACTGGCAGAACTGGTTAGCCCTTTGCAAAAAAGCAAACATAGACCCCCAGTTAACATCATGTATAAAGGTAAAATCCAAATGGATTAAAGACCTAGGTATCAGACCTGATACCATAAGGTATATAGAACAACACATAGGTAAAACACTCCATGACATTGAGACTAAAGTTATCTTCAAGGAGGAAACTGCACTCTCCAAACAAGTGGAAGCAGAGATAAACAGATGGGAATACATTAAGCTGAGAAGCTTCTGCACTCAAAAGAAATAGTGCCCAGGATACAAGAGCCACTCATTGTGTGGGAGAAACTATTCACCCAATACCCATCAGATAAGGGGCTAATATCCAAAATATACAGGGCACTGACAGAACTTTACAAGAAAAAAAATCTAATCCCATCAAAAAATGGGGAGAAGAAATGAACAGACACTTTGATAAAAAAGAAATACAAATGGCCAAAAGGCACATGAAAAAATGCTCCTCATCACTGATCATCAGGGAGATGCAAATCAAAACAATGATGAGATACCATCTCAAATCACAGAGATTGGCACACATCACAAAGAATGAGAACAATCAGTGCTGGCGGGGATATGGAGAGAAAAGAACTCTTATCCACTGCTGGTGGGAATGCCGTCTAGTCCAACCTTTATGGAAAGCGATATGGAGATTCCTCCAAAAACTGGAAATTGAGCTCCCATTTGACCCAGCTATTCCACTCCTAGGGATATACCCTAGGAACACAAGAATACAATACAAAAACTCCTTCCTCACACCTATATTTATTGCAGCACTATTCACAATAGCCAGGCTCTGGAAACAACCAAGATGCCCTTTAATAGACAAATGGCTAAAGAAACTATGGTACATATACACAATGGAATATTATGTAGCTGTCAGGAGAGATGAAGTCATGAAATTTTCCTATACATGGATTACATGGAGTCTATCATGCTGAGTGAAATAAGTCAGAGGGAGAAAGAGAGAGACACAGAATAGTCTCACTCATCTATGGGTTTTAAGAAAAATAAAAGTCATTTTTGCAATAATCCTTAGAGACAATGAGAGGAGGGCTGGAACTTCCAGCTCACTTCATGAAGCTCACCACAAAGAGTGGTGAGTGCAGTTATGGAAATAACTACACTGAGAACTACCATAATCATATGAATGGATGAGGGAACTGGAAAGCCTGTCTGGAGTACAGGTGGGAGTGGGGTGGGATGGTGGGAGATTTGGGACATTGGTGGTGGGAATGCTGCACTGGTGAGGGGGTGTTCTTTACATGACTGAAACCTAATCACAATCATATTTGTAATCAAGATGTTTAAATAGGACCCGGAGAGATAGCACAGCAGCGTTTGCCTTGCAAGCAGCCGATCCAGGACCAAAGGTGGTTGGTTCGAGTCCCGGTGTCCCATATGGTCCCCCGTGCCTGCCAGGAGCTATTTCTGAGCAGACAGCCAGGAGTAACCCCTGAGCACCGCCGGGTGTGGCCCAAAAAACAAAAAAAAAAAAAAAAAAAAAAAAAAAAAGATGTTTAAAGAAAGAAAAAAATTAGAGATGGGGCCCAGCCAACACACCCATTTCTTGTCGAAATGGCATAAACTGAACGGGGCCCCCTAACTAAGCCAGAGATGTGGTTTTATGGTGAGCAGAGCTAGAAACACACCAAGAAGTGGCTTCTATAGGGGAGACAGTACAAGCTTGTTCTCTTTCTTTCTGGAGAGGGACGATGATCCCGCAGTGCTGGAGGCTGCTCCCAGCTCAGTGCTCAGGGGTTACTTGCTGCAATACTCGGAGACCCCAGGGAAGCTGGAATGGGGCCTCTCCTGCATATCTGGTTCCTTGAGCTCTCTTATCAGTGCTGAGAGTTTCTTCCTGGTCCTGTTCTAGCTCCAGAGTTAAACACTCACTGTTTTAATCTCAACAGGAAAGAGGAAGAAATGGAATTTCTCCCCTTTAGAAAAATATGGCAAGATACTCGGCGTTGGGTCTTGGAGGAGGGAAGAAAGCTAGTTCCAAGAGAAAATATGGCAGGTCTCAGTGTCACCATCTATGCAGAGGGGAGAATTTAGAAGCTTCCTTCTGGGGAGAATTTAGAAACAAGGATCTAGGCACTCTTTGAAACTGGGGTGCCCCCTTGCGTTTTGGGATCTCTCAGTGGCAGGAAATAGATGTGTGCATATCATTTCTATCCCTTGGTGCAATGCATATTTCCTTCTAGAGTACTCTCTGAATAGGGAGCATATATTAACACCCAAGGTTTCACAGTCAGGAGGCCAGAGGGATAGTACAGCAGGGAAGGCACTTGCCTTGCATCCCCTGGGGCCCCCTGAGCCTGCCAGGAGAGATCCCTGAATGGAGAGTCAAGGAAAAGGCCTGAGCATTGCTGGCATGCAACCCCCCCCCCCCCACACACACACACAAAGAAATTCACCATGAGATTCCCCAGATTCCCCACCGCCTTCTCTTTTGGTTGATTGTGGGGTCATACCCAGTGGTACTCAGGCTTACTCCTGGCTCTGCACTCAGGAATCACTCCTGGAAGGCTTGGGATTATATGGGATGCCAGGATCAAACTTGGGTCAACCACATTCAAGGGCAAGTGCCCTACCTGCTTTACTATTGTAAATATTCCCTGTTTTGATCTGATTCTACAGAATTGATGCTACCTTCTGTTTTTTGATATTTATACCTCCTTTTTAGAGAAACCTGGTTCTCGTTTGCTTTGTGCATTGGGGCACACCTGGTGGTACACAGAAGCTATTTCTGGCTTAAGGCTTGGAGGAGGGTCACAGAGTTGTGGGCTTGTGTGCTGGCATTGAACCTGGGCTCCCAAGGCAAAGCCTGTGCTTGGGTCCTTTGAGCCATCTCCCTGCCCAGATGTCTAGCTATTTGCTCATTCTCCTTAATTATAACAAGTCTCCTTCCATGCCAGCCATCTCCTCTGTCTGTTCTTCACTTGACTTGACATGCCTCTTTACTTCTTTCAGTATTAAATTGGAAAGTACACTTGGAAATAGGCTTTTTATCTTTCATCCCACTTAGGTTGATGGGAGTGTCTGGTTTATTTTTATTTTTATTAAGACATTTTATGTAGGGCTGGAGAGATAGCATGGAGGGAAGGCATTTGCCTTGCATGCAGAAGGACAGTGGGTTGAATCCCAGCATGGTCCCTTGAGCCTGCCAGGAGCTATTCTGAGCATAGAGCCAGGAGTGGCCCCTGAGCACCTCTGGGTGTGAACCAAAAAAAAAAAAAGACATTTTATGTAATAGGTTTTACCATGTGCCCAGATATCACCCCATTATTGCTTATTGTCCTGTGACCCCAGGATCTGGGATAGAATTTATGGTCTGAGAAAGTGTAAACCACCCAGTCTCAGAGAGATTGCAGGAATTTCTAGAATATTCAGTGGTGAAGGGATGGGTGTTGGAATGTTTTGTGACTGAAACTCAATTACGAATAACTTTATATCTGTGTATCTCATGGTGATTCAATTAAACTTTTATTTATTTATTTATTTATTTTGGTTTTTGGGTCACACCCGGCTTCGCTCAGGGGTTACTCCTGGCTCTATGCTCAGAAATCGCTCCTGGCAGGCTCAGGGGACCATATGGGACGCCGAGATTCCAACCGATGACCTTTTGCATGAAAGGCAAATGCCTTACCCTCCATGCTATCTCTCTGGCCCCTAAAATTTTATTTATAAAATCAGGGCCAGAGCAATAGCACAGTGAGTAGAGAATCTGCTTTGCACATGGTTGACCCTGTTTCTATCCCAAAAGTGATTCCCAAGCACAGAATCTGGAGTGACTCCTGAGTTCTACCTGGTGGGGCCCAAAAACCAAAACCCAAATTCCAAACAAAAAATTTATTTATAAAATCAGCTACAATGGGGCCCGGAGAGATAGGACAGCGGTGTTTGCCTTGCAAGCAGCTGGTCCAGGACCTAAGGTGCCTGGTTCGAATCCCGGTGTCCCATATGGTCCCCCATGCCTGCCAGGGGCTATTTCTGAGCAGACAGCCAGGAGTAATCCCTGAGCACTGCTGGGTGTGGCCCCCCCCCAAAAAAAATCAGCTACAATGGAGCCACATACAACAGTAGATTGGGGGAGGGAGGGCCTGAAGCTTCCTCTTTCATTTTCTTTTTTCTTTTTTCCTTTTCTTCCTTCCTTTTTTTTGGCAGGGGGGAGGGGGACCACACCTGAAGTGGTCTGGGGTTATTCCTGGCTCTGCACTCAGGAATCATTCCTGGTGGGCTGGGTGGACCATATGGGATGCAGAGGATTAAACGTGGCTGCAACATGGCTGCTTGCAAGGCAATGCCCTCCCCACTGTGCTGTCCTTCCAACCCCTTTTCCTTCCCTAAGCTGGTTGTTACCTGTCTGCTCTCCATGTAGATTCTTGAGAACACACTGGAGAACCACCCTGACCACAGCCACCTGAAGCATGCCCTGGAGAAGGCAGAAGAGCTGTGCTCCCAGGTGAACGAAGGTGTAAGGGAGAAGGAGAACTCAGACCGTCTGGAATGGATTCAGGCACATGTTCAGTGTGAAGGCCTGTCAGAGGTAGGTTCCATTAGCGAGGGCCTGACATTCCCTGGCTGAAACTTGGCTGACAGCAGGAGGAGGGAGATCTTGGAGATCAACCTGCACTTTGCCAATTCTCTCTTCAGCAGCATCTAACCTTGACATTCAGTCCAGCCTTAAAATTTTCCATCCTTTCCATTTCTGTCATTTCTATTTTTTCTTTCCTTCTCTTTTTCCTTTATTATTTTTTCTTTTTTTGTTTTTTATTTTTTTGGGGGGGGCACTTCTGGATATGTTCAGGGCTTACTCCTGGCTTTGCACCTAGGGATGTCTCCTGATGGCACTCAAGAAATCATATGAGGGGCCGGGGAGATAGCATGGAGGTAAGGCATTTGCCTTACATGCAGAAGGATGGTGGTTCAAATCCCAGCATTCCATATGGTCCCCCGAGCCTACCAGGGGCGATTTCTGAGCCTATAGCCAGGAGTAACCCTGAGCACTGCTGGGTGTGACCCAAAAACCAAAAAAAAAAAAAAAGAAATCATATGGGATGCTGGGGATTGAACCTGGGTTGACCTCATGCAAAGAAGTGCCTTAACCTGCTGTAGCATCATTCTGTCCCTTTTTTCCATCATTTTTTTAAATTTACTTTATTTAAATAGAATGTATTACATAGTTGACACAGTTGGTCAGAATACATTTATTTTCAGATAAGTGGGAGCAAAATTATTTTAAAAGGAGAAAAAGGAAAGAAAAAAGGAGAGAAAAAAGAGATGTACAGCAATAAGCAATTATTATATCTTCAATGATGTTAAGTCAGAAGGTTTAGTAAGCTCTTGTTGCTAGTTGACCATTCTGTTACTTTATTGGTTTCTGAACATTAGGTGACTCCAGATACACATTGGTGTCTAAGAAGATGACAGGATGACAGTATTAAACAAAAAATGTAGTTGGCATGTGACTACAAAAACAGCCACATGGTCCAGGAATTCAAAGCATTATTACTGATTTACTGATACTGTGTTTTTTGTGGAGGCATGTGTTTTATTTGTTTTTTTTGTTTTTGTTTTTGGGCCACACCCGGTGACGCTCAGGGGTTATTCCAGGCTATGAAGCTACGTACTCAGAAATCTCTCCTGGCTTGGGGGACTATATGGGACACTAAGGGATCGAACCATGGTCCATCCTAGGTTAGTGCGTAGCAAGGCAAATACCTTACTGCTTGCGCAACCGCTCCGGAGGCATGTTTTTGTTTGCCAAGTCTTCCGGCAGTATGAGAAAGTAGGGAATGGGGAGAGGGTGCTTACATTCACTCTAAAAACATCCTAGTGATATAAGCCCCAATACTGGTATACCTGGATTTTTGTTTATATTGGTGTCTTTGCACAGAACCATAGAGAAGTGGTGAAGCTGGGCCATTGGTGAAGTGGTGATTGTAGGTGATGGGTGCAGCAGGCATGGCTTTAGTAGGCCAGGAACTTGGCCTGTCCTCTCCTCCTGAGATTACTAGTTTTCAGCTGTACGGTTTTTTTTTTTTTTATGGTGTAGTTTATATTTCTTTCAAGAATTGAGTGAGTCTATGAAGCTGGCCGGGTATAGACATGGTGACTACATTTTCTGTTTCCATCATTTCTATTTTCTCAGATCTGATGATTTCTTGACTTATTCTTTGCACAAGTGTCTAAATTTCTTGCATACTCACCACTACATATATTTATTTTTTAGTTTTAGTTTTTTGGTTTTTGGGCTACACCCATTTTGACACTCAGGGGTTACTCCTGGCTATGCACTCAGAAATCGCTCCTGGCTTGGAGGGACCATATGGGACACTGGGGGATCGAACCGCAGTCCATCCTACACTAGTGCTTACAAGGCAGACACCTTACCTCTAGCGCCACCTCCCCAGCCCCTACATATATTTATTTATTTTTGGTCATATATTTATTTTTAATAATATATTTAAACAGTGGTTTACAAAGTTGTTCATAATGCAGTTGTTTGGGGCATTCAATGTTCCAACACCATTGTAAACTTTATTCATCATTATCCCCAGTTTCCCACCCATCCCACAAGCCTACCCCTTCATTAGGTAATGTGGATGCCTCATGCCCAAATCCAAAGAGATTAGGGAGCACGGGTCTGAAAGCAAAAACTGGCACAGGAAATAATCCACACAGATTGAAGGAAATAAAGTAAGTTCAGGAAAATTCTACCACAAGCCTTCTGCTCACTGGCAAGAGATACCAGCAGGCATAAAGACTAGCTGTGGAAACCAAAATCACAACCAGCTTCTCTTTGAGACCCAAGATCTTTTTTTTTCCTTTAAAAATGTATATTGAGTTAAGGATCCATGATTTACAATATTAATATCACACCACTAGTGTCAAATTCCTTCACACTGTTCCTATACTTCATTATTCCCCACACTACCCATCCCGTGTCTATTATCTTGACAAGCAATTTACAAAGTTTGGTGATTTCAGTTTAATCTCCTATTTTTTAGAGTTGTTAAATCTGTTTATTGGATATGAATAAACATATCCAATACCACTCTCACTCATCACCAATGTAGTGGGAATCATTATCTCTGTTCCCCATTACTTCTCTTTCTTATCTTTCTTTCTACCTTGATTTATTCTCTTCTTTGTCCTCCATAAGCTCTGGGAAAGACCCTAAATCTTTATTGGGAGGTGAAAGACCACCTCCTACGGTAGAATATAGGACCAAATCCAGAGATGCTTTCAGTCCATGAGTGACAAGCACCAGCAAAGAAAAATTATTCTGAATAGAATAAAAACCAGTTACCCCAACAACCAAACACAAAATAATTTATTTTATATTGCTTCTTACAAGTAAATGGCTAATGGAATTATTGAAAAATATTTTAGTAAAAGAAAATTTGTGAAAATTATTGTATCCCACAATGGTGTCGTAAAGACTTTATCTGAGAGTTTACCAAGCTGTTCGTTGCTAACTGAGCCTTCTCTGTTGTTGATTTTGTTTATTGAACTTTCCCATCTAATTTGCTGTGCTCCTACTGGATTGTCCATATTGTGGAAATTGGAGGTGTTGCACAGTCACGTGTTCCAGGAAGTTCAGGTTAAATTAGTTAAATCAGTTAAAATTAGGTTAAATTCATGGGGCAGCTATGGGATATGGTGTGGCTTCTGGGGCTTCTGGCACTATAGAGGATTGAAAAGATGACAGTCCTCCCCCTAAGATCCCAAAAGATCTCTCAGAAGATCCCACCAGAGTTCTCAGCCTCCAAACCAGTGTATTTTTGTTGGTAGGTGTTTCTGCAGAGATTATTTTTGAATCAGTGAAGTGGGGCTGTTTACATAGGGGTATCTATAGGATGTGGGTACAGCTGCCTGGGCTTCAGCCAGTTTTTAACTCTACCCACGCTTTATTCCCCAAAGTGCCCCAGAGTTTTTAGCCAGAAGACCAGCATACCCATGAGTTTTTGCATTTTGGCTTGAATCTCTTCCAAGATTAGTCATGAATTGGTGGAGCTGGGCCAATGAGCTGACATGGAGGCAGCTGTGGGATGTGGGTCTCCTCACCACAATTTAAACACATTCTTCTGTCACTTCAGACCATGCTGCTAAAACTTAAAGTACAGTCTTATCTGTTTTTTCCTCCAATTTTTATCCCCATGCCTGACTTCCCTGTAGGCCAGTCATTTAGGGCTATGACTTCCTGAAAGGATTGCTCCCTCGGTCATCCCAAAGTACATTCAGATGGGTCTTGGAGATATTGTATGAGGATTCTGCCTTATGATGGCTCATTTTCTCTTCATGTACACTAAGGTTAAAACTAAGTGGGATCTCTCTTGGGCAATCCCTGTGCTCTCTTTTGTCCCTACTTCTTTCTTCAAGCTGAAAAAGAACTCATTTCTGAGGAAGTCACCCCTGCCAGCTCTTTTATTGCCCCAATTTCTCTCCCTATTCCAGTGGGATGAAAAAGCTGAGAAAGCATCTCTGTGATCACCGTGTTGGAAGGTCCAAGGCATGAGCCACCATGTTGGAAATCAGATATGCCATCCGGGCACTCATTGGCTGACTGGCCCACTCCTCACCCACAGATTTCTAGTCTTTCTTCTTTCTAACAGTACTGGTTGATTTATATCCTGTGGTTCATTATTAAACACAGAGGACTTGGGTATTAGAATTCTGTCATCATTCCCACTTCAAGGAGTTGGTAATCCTGGAGCAACTGGGGATTCTGAGTCAGATGGATGACATTGTGGTGAAATGATGATGAGAACTGACATGCCAAGGGCTGTAAGAGAACCTGTAAGGGAGGTGGGTGGAGGGGAAGGAGCAGAGGAACTCTGAGTGGATGTTGGAAGGGGACACCTGGCGCTGTGCAGAAGGGCAAAGTTCCCGCTCTAGGAAAGAACGTCATACGGGTGTTTGAGTGGAGAGCACAGGCTGAGCAGGGCATTAGGAAGGACTAGAGCAGAATGCAAGGTGACAGCTAGCACTATTGAAGCAGTTGAGAGACAAGCAATCACCAAGGGGAGCATTAGCTTTATTTTGATGACAAGAGCGCCCCCTGCTGGGAGAAATTGAAGACACGGCAAAAGGGCCCTTTCCCCACTGGCTCCACTAGGTCTGAATCTTTTTCAAAAACTAGGCACAGGGGCCAGAGAGATAGCATGGAGATAAGGCGTTTTCCTTGCATGCAGAAGGTCGGTGGTTCGAATCCCAGCATTCCATATGGTCCCCCGAGCCTGCCAGGAGCGATTTCTGAGCGTAGAGCCAGGAGTAACCCCTGAGCGCTGCCGGGTGTGACTCAAACCCCCCCCCCCAAAAAAAAAAAAAAAGAACTAGGCACAGCGTTTAGGGCATTTGTCTTGTATGTGGCTGAGCTGGGTTTAATCCCCGTCACCCCATATGGTACCCCGAGCCTGTCAGAAGTAACCCTGGATCCCTGTTAGATGTGATCCAAAAGCCTTAAAGGGGGAAAAAAATGGACTAGAGAGACAGCACAGCAGATAGGGTGCCTTGCACATGGCTGACTCGAGTTCAATCCTCAGCATCCCACGTGGTCCTTTGACATACTCCTGGCAGAGCCAGGAATAATCCCTGAGCATTGCTGGGTATGGTTCCAAACAAATGAAAAAGAGAAAAAGAAAAGCACTAGAAGCCTTTCTATAATTTGTTTTCAGGGTGGAAGTCAGGGTGACAGGTGCTCAAGGCTTATTCCCAGCTCTGTGCTCTGTGGATTCCCTGAGATACCAGGGATCAGATAAGGATCATGGCCACAAACGTAGGCAAGGCAAGTCATACCTCCTATATGTCTCTGAGCACCCTTATTAGACTGCTGTGGCTGTTATCCCTCTTTGAAAGCAGACTGTTATCCTAGGTCTGGACCTCATAACTGTACCTTTCTCTTGTGTGTATAGAGGTGGAAAGGGGGATGACAACCTGGTTCATCCATTGGTGGTTATGCATCAATGTGAATTGATCTTATTATGGAGAAACCTGAGCGGGTTCACAGCCCACAGACAAGCCTTGGGAGCTGGGGTTGGAAGCTTCAGACTGTGTGAGAAAAAACAAGGCCTCTACTGGCTCTAGGTTTCTTACCTATCTCTGCTCAAGCTCTGCTGGGAAACAGCGCTGGAGCAAGCTTCTGTTTCTGCTTCAAGAGCAAAAGATGATTCTTCAAGGACTGCTTTTGGAGTTCTTTCTTGGTTTGGGATACTTCCAAGCTTGGGTAGAGGAAAAAGCCTTCCTTCTTGTTCCCTGTACAGAGAGGAGAGTCTACTGTCCCTTAGCTGCCCTGAAATCTCTGGTTACAGAGATCTCAGATTTTTTCCTTCCTATCCCATAATATGGGATGCTGAGGATTGAACTCGAGTCAGCCATGTGCACATGGTTTGCCCATCCTAAAGAACCCAGATTCGTTCATAAGCAGACAGGTGCCCCTCTGTCTGCCTCTATTGGGGAGCACATGTTTAGAAGCCAACCATAGTTTCAGATATTTTCCTCAGGAAGGTCTGTAGGACATGTCTTTCTAGAGCAGGGGTCTCAGACTCGAGGCCCGAGGGCCAATTGCAGCCCTCCGTACAACATTTTGTGGCCCTGCCCTAGAGGAATCTTTTTTTTTTTTTTTTGGTTTTTGGGCCACACCCGGTGACGCTCAGGGGTTACTCCTGGCTATGCGCTCAGAAGTCGCTCCTGGCTTGGGGGACCATATGGGACGCCGGGGGATCGAACCGCGGTCCGTCTCCTAGGCTAGCGCAGGTAAGGCAGGCACCTTACCTCGAGCGCCACCGCCCGGCCCCGAGGAATCTTTTTTAGTTTTGTTTTGTTTTAGTTGTTTGGGTCACACCCCCCAATGTTCAAGGCTTACTACTGACTTTGCACTCAAGGATCACCCCGACTTTGCCTCCTGCAGCCCTCAGGTAAACTGAGTTTGAGACCCCTGTTCTAGAGGGAAGCTAGTCCTTGAGGGTTTTTTGATGGAGCAGTCTCTGAGGTGGGCCGGTGGGGCCATGAGGGTCTGACACCTGCTTGGGTTATGTTGTTGCTTGGGAGCCCTTCCCCTGCCTCAGTTCTCTCTCTTGCCCACAAGAAAAGGTCTTTGGAGAGATAATTTTTACTTTCTTCTTTCTTTGCCTGTTCAGAGGTTGCTCACACAAGATAATAGAGCCCAGTAGGATTACAGGGCCTGAGATGATAGAGCCCAGCACAATAGGGGCTGAAATGATGGAACCTAGATGCTAGAGCCCAGTAGTATGATAGAGCCTGAGATGATAGAGCCCAACAGGATGATAGGGCCTGAGATGATAGAGCTCAACAGGATGATAGGGCCTGAGATGATAGAGCCCAGAGAGATGATAGGGCTATGAGAGATGATAGATCCTGAGAAGATGGAGCCTGGAAAGATGATAGAATTGGAGATGTATGGGGGGCCGGAGAGATAGCATGGAGGTAAGGTGTTTGCCTTTCATGCAGGAGGTCATTGGTTCGAATCCCGGCGTCCCATATGGTCCCCCGTGCCTGCCAGGAGCAATTTCTGAGCCTGGAGCCAGGAATAACCCCTGAGCACTGCCGGGTGTGACCCAAAAACCACAAAAAAAAAAAAAAAAAAAAAGAATTGGAGATGTATGATAGGCAGGGTGAGACATCTGTCAGAAATTAGACCTATCCCTTACATGGTGGTGAGGATGACCAAGGGTTACTCACATGCCTGGTGTTGGTACATTTCATCACAGGCTTCCTCCTTTTCTTGCTGAAACTCATATTTCTTTTCTTTTCTTTTTTTTTGATTGAAACTCATATTTCTTTAATCATGGTGCTCGTCTATGAGCTCATGGAGCTGCTAGTCATGGAGTTTACTCATGTCTGGCTGTAGCATTTGCTGGGCATTGCTGCAGTGCTCACACACATGTTTGCAGGGGTTACACTTCTTGCCCATTATTTATTGGGGCACAACTGGGGGTTCACACCTGCTTTAATCCTGGGGCTCACACACATAGCTGGTTGCAGTGTAGCTGGAAAGCAGAGTGTCGGAATCATAGATAGCAGAGCTGCCAGGCTCAATCAGCTGGACTAGGAGGATTTTGCTTGGTGCATGTGGGTGCTGGGATTTGAACGCTTCACTAACATTTGCGAGGTAAGGCAAGTCACTGTGTCTCCAAGTTGAGCCCTCTCGCTGAGTTTCATTATGGTTTGGATGTATTTCCCTAGGACTAGGTGACCAGGAACGTACTTCTGATGTATCCTTTATCCATTCAGACAGTTCCTATTTTTTGAGCTGGAGAAAGCTGGAGTGCTTCTTCCTCCTGCTTCATCTCCTGGTAGAAAAAGAGAACTGACTTCTGGACTCACAGTCCTTGGGGAGAAGCACTAGGAATCATACCAAAGATGCAGCTTAGCTCTTGGAAACACCAGGACCACCTGAGACTGTTTATGTTTTTTTTGTTTGTTTGTTTTTGGTTTTTGGGCCACACCCGTTTGACGCTCAGGGGTTACTCCTGGCAATGTGCTCAGAAATCACCCCTGGCTTGGGGGGACCATATGGGACGCCGGGGGATCGAACCGCGGTCCGTTTTGGCTAGCACTTGTAAGGCAGACACCTTACCTCTAGCGCCACCTTCCCGGCCCCACTGTTTATGTTTTGTTTGTTTTTGTTTTTGTTTTTTGGGTCACACTCAACTGTGCTCAGGGGTTACTCCTGGCTCCATGCTCAGAAATCACTCCTGGCAGGCTCAGGGGACCATATGGGATGCCGGGATTTGAACCACCGACCTTCTGCAAGAAAGGCAATGCCTTACTTCCATGCTATCTCTCCTGCCCGAGACTGTTTTTTTTTTTTTTTTTAATGTGTTGTAGGTGCCAGAGTGATAGCCCAGTGTTTGCCCTGCCTTGCAGTCAAACCAGGTTCTATTCCCCAGTATATCATATTGTCCCCTATTACTCCCCAGGAGTATTTTCTGAGTGTAAAGTGCCACCAAGTGTGGCCCCAAAACAAAATAAAACAAACCAAAATGATATGGTCTGGAACTTCCAAAATGTCTTGTATTTTTATTTTTATTTTTTGGTTTTTGGGTCACACCCACAGCACTCAGGGGTTACTTCTGGCTTTACGCTCAGAAATCACTTCTGGCAAGCTCGGGGGACCATATGGGATGCCGGGATTCAAACCACCATCCTTCTACATGCAAGGCAAACACCCTAATTCCATGCTATCTCTCCAGCCTCAAAATGTCTTGTATTTGAGCCTAGGACACCACTCACAAGGGCCCAGATTTGGATTCTGGGGCCCAGGCTTTGAGACCCAGAGAAACAAACAATCCCTCAATCTCAACCTCTACCCACACCCCCATGACCTCCCTCATGGTGTTTTCTCTGGGTTTTGTTTCCCTTTCTCAGCAACTTGTGTTCAATTCAGTGACCAACTGCTTGGGGCCACGCAAGTTCCTGCACAGCGGGAAGCTCTACAAGGCCAAGAGCAACAAAGAGCTGTATGGTTTCCTCTTCAACGACTTCCTGCTGCTCACGCAGATCATCAAGCCCCTGGGCTCTTCTGGCATGGACAAAGTCTTCAGCCCCAAGTCCAACCTACAATACAAAATGTACAAGACGGTCAGTTTGCCTCTGAGAGAGCAGATGGGTGTGTGGGGTGGGCTGGTGGGCAGAAGAGGGGGCAGTGCTCAGGAAGTGTCAGACTTCATGCAAGGTTTGGGGGCTGTGGCAAGTCCCAGTAGGGAATTGGGATGCAGGGTGGGCAATGAACCGGGAGGAGGGTAACCCAAGAACTCAGGGGAAGGTCTGTATCTCCACCAGAGTCAGCAGTAGCAGAAAAGGAATGGAGTCTAATTTTTTTTTTTTAGGATAATGAGAAAGCACATTAATTTAATTTAATTTGAAAAATTTGTAGGGGCTGAAGCAATAGCTCAGTTGGTAGGGCATGCCTTGCATGCAGCCAACCCAAGTTTGATTCCCAGCATTCCATATCGTCTGCTGAGCCTGCCAGGAGTAATTTCTGAGCACAGAGCTGGGAGTAACCCAAGTGCCACCAGGTATAGCCCCAAACCAAACCAAAACAAACAAACAAAATATATATATAATTTTTTTTTTTATCTTTTGAGCCACACCTGGCTGCATTCAGGAGTAACTTTTGGCTCTGTGCTCAGGAATTGCTCCTGGCAGGCTCGGGGAACAATATGGGATGCCGATGATTGAACCTGGGTCCGTCCCAATCTGCCACATGTAAGGCAAAAAAGCTCTACCTTCTTTCCTAAATTCATCTCTGTGAGGGTGTTTTCACCAACCAACTTTTCCTTCAGCTGCCAGCGCCTTATTGGAGGAAAGAGCAATTGTCCCTGTGTAGATGGTCAGTGGTGACTTTGTTAGGGACTCTCTGGAGGCCTTGGCCTGTGGGAGAACTTGATGGAGACAGATGGGCAAGGAGAGTTTGCTTCCCAGCTGGCACCTACTCTGAAGGAGCGCCTGGCACCTCTCCAGGGGAGGCAGGGCATGCTGGTAATAGGTGAGGGAGACCAGCTGATGGTACCAGTACAGATTAGGCCTCTACTGTAGTTTACTGCTACCTCACACATATGTTTAATATGGTTAACTGGAAAATGTACACACATACACACACACACACACACACACACACACACACACACACAGAGTTGAATTTTCTGGGCTGCATGCCCTTTGCATGCATGTGCTGAGAATTTTTAGGAAGGCAGAAACTGAGTCCAGTGTGTAACCAGTCCCCCTGCATGACCTTACAGCCCATCTTCCTTAATGAGGTCCTGGTGAAGCTCCCTACCGACCCCTCAGGAGATGAACCCATCTTCCATATCTCCCACATTGATCGCGTCTACACCCTGCGGGCGGAAAGCATCAATGAAAGGTGAGGTGCCTCCCAAGAGTAAGCATGGGGGACCTGGGTTTGACATAGGATGGGGCCCCATAGGGATTGCCCTCCCAGGAGGGAAGGAGAGGGGGGGAGGGAGAGAGAGAGAGAGAGAGAGAGAGAGAGAGAGAGAGAGAGAGAGAGAGAGAGAGAGAGAGAGAGAGAGGAGGAGAGAGAGGGAGGGGGAGAGAGAGAGGGAGGGAGGGGGAGAGAGAGGGAGAGAGAGGGAAGGGGAGAGAGAGAGAGAGAGAGAGAGAGAGAGAGAGAGAGAGAGAGAGAGAGAGAGAGCTCTCCCTTTATCTCTGGCTCTCCATGGACCAGCAGGCACTGCTCTAGTCACTATCCTGGGCCCCCTCGCAACAGTCTGTTTTTCCTTTTATATCTGTCATGATGGGGTCATGTCCAGGGGGCTTGTCCAGGTTTATCTGTTATTACAATGGGAGTATCCAAGGGGTACCTTGTCCAAGTTCAACAATCAAGTGGGATTGTCCAAGGGGTGTGTCTAAGTTCAGTTGCCATACATTGCCCCCTCCCAACCCCTTTCCCTGGCTGTAGGACTCCCACCTCAAGATGCAGGAGACAGAGGGAGGAGGCACCTAAACATTGTTTTGTTTCCTAGAGTTTCTCTTCCAAGCTTGACCCATGAAGCTGTTATAATTTCAAAATCAAACACATGGTACCAGAGAGATAGTACAGTGTAAGGGCACTGGCCTTGCAGGAGGCTGACCAGGGGTTGACCCTGGTATCCCCTATAGTTCTCTGAGCACAGAATTAGGAGTAAGATGGGGTGTTTTGCTCCCTCCTAAAAAAAAATCTTTTTTTTTTGAGAAAAACCATTTCTTTTGTTTTGTTTTTGTTTTGGGGCCACACCCAGCAGCTCTCAGGGAATACTTTTGGCTCTGCGCTCAGAAATAGCTCCTGGCAGGCTTGGGGGACCATATGGGATGCCGAGGCTAGAACCTGGGTCTGTCCAGGGTCGGCAGCGTGCAAGTGCTATCACTCCGGCCCTAAGAGAAACCATTTCTAATTTAGAATGACAGATCCTGGCAAAGTATATGTTGAGAAAGTGCAGTAGAAAGCACATATTTCTTTTTTCTTTAAATTAACCATTTATATTGTATTTGAAAACAAATTAAAGGTGACTTAAAGGTTTACATAGGCAAAATTAAAATTTTTTGTTGTTGTTGTTGTTGTGGTTTTTGGGTCACACCCGGCAGTGCTCAGGGGTTATTTCTGGCTCCAGGCTCAGAAATTGCTCCTGGCAGGCACAGGGGACCATATGGGGCACCGGGATTTGAACTGATGACCTCCTGCATGAAAGGCAAACGCCTTACCTCCATGCTATCTCTCCGGCCCCGCAAAATTAAAATTTAATGTTAACATTAGTGAAAGTGCACATTGAAATTTATAGAACCAGAGAAGGAATTTTGAAGCAGGAGAAAAACTGGAAATATTCTAAAGGAACTGGCAAGTATGTTTCCCAAAAGTATTCAAAGGAAATAATTAGACAAGAGAAAAAATTATACTCAAGATGTTACTTATAATTTTCTTATAAATATGAGCATTTGAACTCATTTAAACATCTGTCAATAGAACCTAGTCAAACAAATGATGATTTCCCATATATTACATTATCACAAATTGTCTATATATTTGAAAGAGGGTATTACCAAATGGTGGCATATAAAGTCTTTATTGCTCAAACATACTAAGAAATGCATCAATTTCTTCCTTACATAGCTTCCTTTGGTGGCCAAATGTTGCAGGAATAGCCAATCTTTTTAGAAGGACATTGAAAACACTTTATGTCAAGCACTCCTGTTCCTCAAGCCAGAGAATATGCCTCATCTACACAAATCTGTTAGCTCTTCTTAATCTGTCATCTAGTCCCAACAGGACTGTGTGCTGTGACATTTTCTTTTTTTTTTTTTAATTTTTATTGTGACCAAAAACAAAACAAAAAGAGAGAGGAAGGGGGAGAAAGAGAGAGAGGGAGAGAGAAAGGTGGAGTGAAAAAGAGAAGGGAGAAAGAAGGGAGAAGAAAGAGAGGGAGACAGAAAGAAGGAAAGAGTAGAGAAAAGAGAAAGAGGGAGAAAGACAAAAAAGAAAAGAACTGAAAAGAAGGAAGGGAGGGAAGGTGGGTGGTAGGAAGGGAAAAAAGATGGAGGGGGAGGGCCTGGAGAGATAGCACAGTGGCGTTTGCCTTGCAAGCAGCCAATCCAGGACCAAAGGTGGTTGGTTCGAATCCCGGTGTCCCATATGGTCCCCCGTGCCTGTCAGGAGCTATTTCTTTTCTTTTCTTTTCTTTTTTTTTTTTTTTTTTTTTTTGCCAGGAGCTATTTTGAGCAGACAGCCAGGACTAACCCCTGAGCACCACCGGGTGTGGCCCAAAAACCAAAAACCAAAAAAAAAAAAAAAAAAAAAAAAAAGATGAAGGGGGGAAGGAGAAAAGGAGAGGGGGGAAGGAAGAAGGAAGGAAACAAGGAACCTGGGACATATAGCTATATCTGGCTCATCTGTCTGGGTCTGTGGTCAAGCTGCAGGGCTTGCTAAGGGATTAAAGCTGAAGAAAGGACCAAGTGGGATGGAGACACAGCAAGGCAGAAAGAGGGAGAAACAGTAGGAGACGAGGCACCTGTCTTTTTTTTTTTTTTTTTGGTTTTTGGGCCACACCCTGTGACGCTCAGGGGTTACTCCTGGCTATGCGCTCAGAAGTTGCTCCTGGCTTCTTGGGGGACCATATGGGACGCCGGGGGATCGAACCGAGGTCCGTCCTAGGCTAGCGCAGGCAAGGCAGGCACCTTACCTCCAGCGCCACTGCCCGGCCCCGAGGCACCTGTCTTGCATGTGGCTGACTCAGACTCAATCCCAGTACCACATACGGTTCCTGAGCTCTTACAGGAGCAATGCCTACCTAGTACAGAGCCAGGAGTAATCCCTGAACACTGTCAGGTGTGACCCACAAAACAGAAACAGGCGAGGGGCCAGAGTGATAGCACAGTGGTAGGGCATTTACCTTGCACGCTGCTGGCCCAGAATGTACCTGGGTTCTCTCCCCGGCATCCCATATGGTCTCCCGAGCCAGGAGCGATTTCTGAACACATAGCCAGGAGTAACCCCTGAGTGTCACCGGGTATGGCCAAAAACAAACAAACAAACAAAAATAAACAAGCCAGAAACAAATGAATACATAAAATGCATAGAAACTCACTGTAGGGACTGGAGCGGGAGGGCATTTGCCTTGCATGTGGTCGACCTGGGTTCAGTACCTGTATTCCATATAGTTCCCTGAGCCTGCCAGGAGCAATTTCTTAGCGTAGAGCCAGAAGTAACCCCTGGGCGCCACTGGATGTGGCTGCAAAACAAAACCAAAAAAAAAATCAACAAATAAAAGCTCCAAAACAACAACCTCACTTTGCTGGAGAATGTGTAGAAATGACTCACTTTTGAGAGAAGAGAATTTCTGTCTTTCTGGGACTCCCAGGTTGCAGAAATCCATGAGAATGTAGTCTGAAGACAGACAGACCCTGATTCTGCCTGAGCAGGCACATTGCACAGACATCCTTGGCTCAGAGCCAGTGGCACTTCTGCTTTTCTGGGCACCTGAAGGTACTGCCTGCAGATAAAGTCTGCACCTATCCCTGGGGCCAAGCAGAGGCAGGGGCCAGATTTACAGTAGGTGGTTCTCTGAGAAATGAAGGCTGGAGACTCTCCAGATATCTCCTATGCATCCTTTCCTGACATAATTTTGGAAAGGGACCATCCCAGCCGGCTGGGGCAGAGGGATCTTGTTTCTGTGGCTTCTGCATAAGGGAGGGAGGCCTAGGATGCCCAAATCTCCTTATGCACACTTCTGGAAACCCAGAAACAGCTTGAGGACATCTGTATAAGGTCATCATAAGGGGCCAGACTGATAGTATAGTGGGGAGGCATTTCACTTGCACATAGCCGATCCAGGTGTGGTCCCTGGCATCCCATATGGTCCCGTGAGCCTGCCAGGAGTAACTCCTTAAGGTAAATCCTGAGCACTTCTAGGTATGGCCCAAAAACCAGAAAAACAGAGATAAACAAACAAACAAAAATATCACACTTTCTATTGAGAGACTTTTAGGGCCATTCTCAATGCTGCTTAGGACTAATTCCTGACTAGTTGTGACTCCTAGAAGTGCTCAGGGAACCTAGGGGGTGCCAAAGTAGGAACCAGAATGTAGCTTTCCAGGCAAGTGCCCTACACACTTTCTTTCTGAACCCCACACCTTGCTACTTAAAAGTAGCAGCCAGTATTGAGGGGTTCACGGGCAGACTTTCCCAGGCTTTGTGTGATTCAAGTCTAGCCAACCCCCCAGCATCCCTGAAGGCACCTCTGTGCAGACCTGGTAGCCTTTGTGCCTGAGTTATTTAACCCTTTTATGTCTTTCCCTTCCCAGGACCGCCTGGGTGCAGAAAATCAAAGCTGCCTCGGAACTCTACATAGAGACAGAGAAAAAGAAGCGGGAGAAGGCATACCTGGGTAATGCTGCCTACCAAAATCTGCTCTCTGCAAAGAAGAGTGGTGAATCCTGAGAGGACAGGGGTGGGGTGGGGTGCAGGGGGAGGTGGAGGGGGTGCAGGTGCCTCCGTGAGCAATCAGGAGGCGAGCAGGGAGCTGGAGGTGATGGCTGACAACATGCAGAACTTTGTGTTGCTTCTTCTGCCTTCCTAGTTCGTTCCCAAAGGGCCACAGGCATTGGACGGTTGATGGTGAATGTGGTAGAAGGCATTGAGCTCAAACCCTGCCGCTCGCACGGTAAGGACTCTGCATGCTCAGTGCCAGCCTTCTTTCCTGCACACCCTCTAGTTGTTATTTTGGGGTCACACCCAGCAGTTCTCGGGGCTGAATCCTGGCTTTGCATTCAGAGATCACTACTGGTGGTGCTCAAGGGACTATACAGGATGCTTGGGAATAAGATATGGGCTGGTCATGTGCATTAATGCTGCGGTCTCAGCCCCTCTACTTTTTGTTTGTGTGTTTGTTTGTTTTTGGGCCACACCTGGTGGCACTCAGGGATACTCCTGGCTCTGCTCTTAGAAATCACTCCTGGCAGGCTCAGGGAACCATATGGGATGTCAGGGATCGAACCATCATGCAGGGCAAACACCCTAATGCTGTCCTATCACTCTGTCCCACTACATTTTTATTTTGTTTTAGGACCATGACCTGTGGTACCCAAAGCCACTTCTGGTGATGCTGAGGATCAAACCTGGGGTTCCGGAGCACAGACTCTCCCCTCTACACACTTTATTTTATCTTATGTTAACATTATTTTTTTTAAATCTTTTTTTAAGGTAGGGAGGTGCCTGATAGTGCTCAGGGGTTACTCCTGACTGTTCTCAGGGATCACTCCTGGTAGGCTCGAGGGACCATCTGGGTTGCTAGGGATTGAACCCAGTCCACTGTGTGCAAGCTAATGCTCTGACCGCTGTTGTTTTATTTTTTGCTTGGGGACCACACCCACTGTTGTCCAGGGCTTGCTTTTGGCTCTGCACTCAGGGGTTCCTCCTAATGCCATTCAGGAAACCATAAGGGGTACAGGGGACCAAGTCTGGGTTGGATCATGCCAGGCAAAGCCCTATTCTCTCTACTATTTCTCTGGCTCCAACACAACCCCACTTTAACTCTAGGTCCTTATCCCATCTTTCCTTCCAGGAGTGGAGTTTGTTTTTCACATGCTTGTTAAAAATCCCAAGTCAAATTCTTCCCCACCCGACCCCTAAGTCTTTTCAATAGTTTTTTTTTAATTTGTTTGTTTTCTTTTTTTTCTTTTTTTTGGGGGGGGGCAACACCCTGTGGTGTTCAGGGATTACTCCTGACTACACTCAGGAATCATCCTGGCAGGCTCAGGAGACTCTAGTCTATTGGGACACCAAGGATCAAACCCAGGTTGGCCATGTGCAAGACAAACATCCTCCCTGCTGTGCTCTTGTTCTGCCCCCCCCCCTTAATGTGCTTTTTTAAGAGATGTGTGAGCTACTAGGCAGTGTAAGGTGAGAGCTGGAACCAAGGGGGCCAATAGGGACCTCTCTCAGTTGAGGATGTGGGATGATGGGATGTGGAGAGGGGACCCTAGGGGGTGGGAGGTTCCCTGGACTTGACCCAACTGACTGAGCATGGTCCATCTGTTTACCCTAGGAAAGAGCAATCCGTACTGCGAGGTGACCATGGGGTCTCAGTGCCACATCACCAAGACCATCCAGGACACCCTGAACCCCAAGTGGAACTCTAACTGCCAGTTCTTCATCAGAGACCTGGAGCAGGAGGTCCTGTGCATCACCGTGTTCGAGAGGGACCAATTCTCGCCTGACGGTGAGGCCTGATACATGCGTGCATATGTGCACACATGTATATAGACACACCACACACACGTAACACACAAAACACATGAACAAATGACACAGACGCACATTTCACACACATGCAAGTACATGGTACACATACATGCATACACGTGAGCACACAAGGCACACACATGGTGATAGATGCACATCTGCATGTATACATGCATACACATACATGCATGGTGCACACATAGACATGCAAGGTGACGTGCATACATATATGCATGTACACAAACATATATGCACATAATGCACACCCATTCTTTCCCTTCTCTGACCCTTGGCTCCTCTGGCAAAAGGTTGCTTCCAAGGAACTCGGAGCCCCACATTTCTATGGGCGCCCCCTCCAGAATGTGGAGGCTGACCCCTGAGGGGGTCTCTCCCCTTGGCAGGGATCTCTGAGAAGGGAGACACATCTCTAGTTCCAATGCCCCTGGACACCAAGCTGAATCTCAACTTGTCCAGCACCAGCAGGCTGCAAAGTGGCTCATTTACCTGTCATTCATTGCAAGAAAAATGAGGAACTCTAGAGTCGCAACTTGGGCCTTCAGTGCTTAAAGGCCCACAGTTGAAAGATGATGGGCCTTAGTCAAGTGAGAAGAGCGGAGCTGAGCGAGGGAGAACTCTGGGCTCCCATTTTTGGTTCCTCAAGCAATGGTCCTCAAACTACGACCCGAGGGCCACATATTGTATTTATTCCCACTTTGTTTCTTCACTTCTAAATAAGATATATGCAGTGTGCATAGAAATTTGTTCATAATTTTTGTTTTTACTATAATCTGGCCCTCCAACAGTCTGAAGGACAGTGAACTGGCCCCCTGTTTAAAAAGTTTGAGGACCCCTGCTCAAGGGGGTGGAATTGGAAGGCTTCATCAGATTCAGGCAGATTTTTGTTTCTGCCTTGAGCCTGGAAAAAAAGGGGGCAGTGACTCTCTTCCTCAACTCAATAAACCCCCAGAGAGTTTGTCTAAAGCTCTCTGCCTACAGAGAGAGAAAGAGAGAAAGCAAGAGCACAAAGGGCTGGAGCACATGCTTTGCATGAGAAGTCTGGGTTTGATTCCCTAGAACCTATGTGCTCCCAAGATTGCCAGGAGCTACCCTGAGCTCTGAGCCAGGGACAGCCCCAGCCACAGCTGGCACTACAGTCTTGGTTATACTCAATGGAGCATATCGAAGGGTAAGTGGAAGCCAAGGTATAATGGCAACACATTCTGGGAAAAACCTCAGGCACTCCACCCAACTTCTGTCTTTGGAGGTTTTCACTTGAATTACCCTATTATGGATTAGGTACTCTTGGTTATGGACCAAAAAAACAAAACAAAACAAAAAAGCACCTTTCAGGTGGAGGTCTGAAGTGGTAAAATTTGGTTGGTTGGTTGGTTGGTTGGGACATACCTGGCAGTACTCCGGCTTATTCATATCCCTGTGCTCAGAGATCACTCCTAGTGGTTGGTACGAAGGAGATGGAATTTTTTAAAATAATGAAGTATTATGACATGCAGACAATTCCATTGGGGGGGTGTAAGTTGCACACCCTGTGTCACTCTTACATCAGAGATTATTTCTAATAAGCCTAAGGGAGCAAGTGAGACCTGTGTCTGTCCACTATGAAAAGTTTCACAGGTTTGTGAGAACTTTGTGAGAAGGCTGTTTCCTCATTGGGAGCCTCAGGTTGGTAGAACTTCCCTATAAAAATTGGAATAAGCAAATAATGGATGTGAGCTCTGGAGATACCTTCTGCCTGTGCATTTCAACATCATTTAGCACCTTCTCACACATATTTACCTCAATACTTCCACTCACATAATCACCACAGCACCTTCACACATCATATAATCATCTTAGCCCAGGGGTCACAAACTCAATTTACCTGGGGGCAAAGTCCGGGTGAGGCAGGGCCGCATAAGGGATTTTGCTTACCGAATATTCGCAATAAAAAATCGCATTAGTAAGAAAAAAATCGCGGGCCCGGAGAGATAGTACAGCGGCGTTTGCCTTGCAAGCAGCCGATCCAGTACCAAAGGTGGTTGGTTCAAATTCCGGTGTCCCATATGGTCCCCGTGCCTGCCAGGAGCTATTTCTGAGCAGACAGCCAGGAGTAACCTCTGAGCACTGCCAGGTGTGACCCCCCAAAAAAAAGAAAAGAAAAAAATCACATTAAACATTTGCATACCCCGAACGGAACTGCTCGGGGTATGCGAATGTTTAATGCAATTTTTTTCTTACTAATGCGATTTTTATTGTGATTATTTGGTAAGCGAATAATCTCAAATACTGCGATATTTGAAGGCCGGCTGTGGGCCACAAAATGTTGTACGGAGGACCGCAAACGGCCCGCAGGCCGCAAGTTTGAGACCCCTGCCTTAGCCCCTTCACTTGTATTCATCACAGCACCTTCACACACACAATCATCTTAGCATGCAAGATGCATGCAATACATTCACCACAGTACCTTCACATATGTAGTCACCTCAGTACCTTCTCATTACATCACACAGTACTTTCACACAATCACACAGCACCTTCACACACATTAATCTCAGCACCTTCATGCACACCAAGTCACCTCAGTATCTTTTTCACACATTCGTTTTAGCATCTTCTCACACACATTTTTTCTCCATCTTTATGCTCACACCCTGATACTGAGGGTTATGCTAGGAATTTCTGCACTGTCACCCACCTGAACCCCCATTCCCAACCATCTCCAGGTGGACCCTAACACACCCTCCTTGACTCCATAGGTGTCTCGTATCACCAAGCATGCTCCTGTGAGAGGTCCTTGGAGAAGAAACCAAGGAATGAAAGCTTCTTCTAGTCATTTCCTTCCATTTCACTCACTTGTGTTACAAATTGTGAGGTAGCCTATCCCAGCTGTATGTTGTTTTTTGAATCACTTCGAAGAGAGCTTATAGCCCCTTGGAGGTTCCCTGGTAGCAGACAATCCATCATCTACTTTTGTCTGTTTGTTTGTTTTGGGGACTCACCAAATACTCAATACTCAGCAGCACTCAAGTATTTTTCTGGCCCTGTATTTAGGAATTACTCCTGGCTATAACCAAATGGAATGCCATTTATCAAACCAGGGTCAGCTTTGTGCAGTGCAAGCCACATCCTCTGTACTATATCACTGACTCCATGGTCTACATTTTAACTGTCTGGGTTTTCCTTTACTTGCATCTTAAGACCCCCTTTCTTTTTCTTTTCACTTCATCTAAAATTGATGATGGGGCCAGAGCAATAGCACAGTGGGTAGGGCATTTGCCTTACACATGGCAGAACCAAGTTTGATCCCTGGTATCCCATATAATTCCCTGAGCCTGCCAGAAGTGATTTCTGAGCACAGAGCCAGAAGTAACCCCTGGGCACTACCGGTGTGCCCTCCCCCACCAAAAATAAAATGCTTTGGCAATAGCCTTAATACAGGAGAGCTGCCTTGCTAGTGTCTGACCTGGGCTCAATCCCTGATCCACATCAGAGCACCACCAAGAGTGATCCCTGAGTATAGCCTGTATTGCCTTAAAACCAAGCCAAAGCATGATGATCATGATGTGTCTGGTCGTAGGAGTGTTGAGGTACTTGCAGATGGACTGGTTACAAAGAAAGGCAAACAAACAGAGCCAACCCCGGGGAAGAGCCCCACTGCCAGTTCATGCCTGAGCAGGGTCTGTGTGTTCTGCTTTCAGATTTTTTGGGTCGGACGGAGATTCGCGTGGCTGACATCAAACGGGACCAGGGCTCCAAGGGGCCAGTCACCAAGTGTCTCCTGCTACATGAGGTCCCCACGGGCGAGATCGTGGTCCGCTTGGATCTGCAGCTGTTTGAGGAGCCCTAGGGAGGGAGCCCAGACTATGCTCTGTCAGCTTCCAGGCCTTAGGCATGTCTGCAAATGGGGTCACTCTCCTCCGACCCCCGTTCTGTGTTCCACAGGGCAGCAGGAAGGGCCCCTCTCAAAGCTTCTAGGTCAAGTTCTCGACAATCTTCCTCTCCCTTAGACACATCCAATTCTCCATTTTCAGAGTCAGATATGCTTCCAGGGGTCCCCCAACCAACTTTTCCTTTGCTGCTCCTCCTCCTGTGGCTTTGGGGGCCCATTGGGAGAGAGGTTCATGGGTTGGTTGAGGTCTGACTCTCGGGACTGTAAAATAGATTTATAAATGTCATGTCTGTATTTTATTTTGGAGAAATCCCAATTTCTTACCTCTACTGGTCCCCTGAATTGGCCCCTGACCGATGCTGCCTCATCCTCTGGAGGGGGTGTCTAGAAGACCCTAATCCTGGTCTTGTCTTTGATCCCCAACCTCCTTCTCTTCCTGGGAGTTGGTTTGTAGCCTGCAGTGTGCTGAATTGGTCAGGACTCTCTTAGCTGCACTCTGAGGCAATGTTCCTAGGAGATCCGAGCATGTGTGTAGCTGGGATCACTCCAGGGCCCACTGGGTCCTTTTGAGGCAATATCATTGAGACCTATTACTGATTCCCAGGTGACTAAGGATGCTTGTTCTCTGCTCAGTTACACTATGCTGGTTCCATGGTAGAATTTGCCCTCCAGATTGATCTGCCTTCCAACTTGATGACCCATCAGCTCCTGGTCCCGCCATCTTGGCCCAGAGACCCAGGGCATGGGTGCGTTTTGGATGAATAAGATAAGTAGGGTATTTTTTTTTGTTGTTGTTTGTTTTTTGGGTCACACCCAGCAGTGCTCAGGGGTTACTCCTGGCTCTGGCTCTAAGCTCAGAAATAGCTCCTAGCAGGCTCGGGGAACCATATGGGGTGCCGGGATTCGAACCACAATCCTTCCGCATGCAAGGCAAATACCCTACCTCCATATTACCTCTCTGGCTCCCAGATGAGTAGGTTTTTGATGGGAAGACTAGCTCTGTCTCTTGTTTGAATGTCTGGCTCCAGACTGTGCCAGGAAACCCCAGCATCATCCCTAGGTGGCCCCACCAAAGGAATTCCCCAAGATGTGAGAAGGAAAAGTGATAATGTGGAGGCAGGGAGGAGGTCTGAAGGATGGTCACTGGGTGGAAGTGCATTGCTCTATTGGGGATCTGGTTCTCTCCTCTGCACCCCTACACCTGTCCACAGACAATTTCTCAGTCCTGGAACCCTAGGTATTCAGAGACTGACTGTGCTTGTCTGCCCATGAGCCCAGCTCTAACTTTGTTCCTTTGAGATAGGCAGGGACATCATTTTGTGGGTCACCTTGCCTTTCACCAATGGGGAGTGTAGGCTGACTTGTTGCTGCCTAGGAATGATGTTATTATTTTATCATGTGTGGTGTCATGAAATGTGACTTGCATGTTCTCCCAGATCCAAGGCTGGCTTGTCCTGTGCAAGTTCATGTGCTCTTAGAGCTGCTGGTTGTGCTAAGGAGGCCCCTGGCAGGGAGCCAGATGCAGAGATTCATGATGCCCCATTGAGAACCTTGCCCTGTTCCTGGTCACGTAGTGAGCCCACTTAGCAATGGGTATTGGGAAGGGCATACGTATCATACTTTGAAGAAAATACTTCATAATTTATTTATGGAAAATAGCATAGACTTTTGTATCCAGAGTCCCCCCCACATATTTTTGGAAGCCAGCAGATTGTGCCCTATAGTTAAAAACTTCCAGCTTGCTCAGTGGCGTCTGATAGGTGTCTCTCTTCTTGGGTAGAATGCAGCTCTAATTCTGGCCATGTCTTTTTTTTGAGCTTTTGAAGAGTTAAGTCTATGAGCCTGCCTAGTGCTCAGACGTTCCTCCTCCTAGAACCAATGCAGTTCATGCTGGGTGCTTAGAAAGGTAGCAGGAAGAGTGGAAGTGGGGTCCCACAAAGTCTTCCCCTCCCTTTCTTTCTGTTCTTCCCTTTCCTTCATTGGCTTTCTGTGCATGGTAATCTTGGGCATCCTCTTTCAGAGTTGCACATGCTAATAGTCGTTGGGTAACCTTCATCTAGCCACTCAGAGAATCCCATTATTATGCTGAACGCCTGAGACTGTTCTATGTCTCTTTGTCCCAGTGACTAAACTGAGTTCTCCAGAAATGTTCCTGAGGGGTAGCAATTGTGGATTTGTGTCTTTGCATCCTTAGGTAGAATGGGTCCCATGTCCCATTGTTTTGCGGAATGAAACCAATTTAGCCCTCTCTCCTCCTTATCCTGAGCCGTGTTGGGGTGAGGTGGTGTAAAATAAATCCCCACCTTGTGAGATCACCTCATGGTCCATATTTCTACCCCCAGGTGGATGGGTCTGATGAAGGCAGGGTAGCTATGAAGGATTAATAAACCAAGCCAGTCAGGAGAGAGTGATGGAGTCAGTCTGCACCTTGTGGTCTCTGCATGCCAAGCCAAACTGCACTTTCTTTATTTTCAGTACAAATTCAACCAGGTTGGGGTGGGTGGAATAAGATCCAAGTGAATTTTTACATATCAAAGGGCTAGGTGAAAAGGAAAGGTGAAATTCGGGAAATATTTTGGGTTAATAGTTGGGTGTCATCTTAAAGGGTGGAAGATAGGGGAACCCTGAAGCCCTCTGACCTCTCTTCTTTCACTTCAGTCTTTGTGGCTGCCTGAGTGAAATTCAAAGATCAAATGTTCTCTGCCAGTAAAAAATATCTACCTCCCGGCTCTTGACTTTGGAAGCCCAGGGAGGGACACTCCAAACAACTACATCCAGTCATTCAAAGCCAAAGTCTCTTGATGCTTCCCTGAATTTCTCTTTTTCCTGAGCCACTCTGACCTCTTATAGCCCAACCATGTTTTCTACTCATGGATTTGTGCCTTGAAGACACAAGTGATGGAGCTAGGGCTGTAGGTAGTCCAGTACTTCAGCCCTTCAAGGAAAAGGTTTCTTAGAATGCAGATGTTTGCCCTGATATTTAGGTACAGGGACCACATTTCCCGGTCACACCAATGCTAGCCTATGTGTCAAGAAGGGTGGATAAGATTAGTGGATACCTTTACGTTGAGTAGCAAGTGAAGGTGAGTGGGAATCCCCATCAGAAAACAGGTCCTTTGGTTGCATTGGGTTATGCCTTGGTGAGGTCAAGGTTCCCCCAGCACTGCAAGATTTAACCCCATGTACCAGGCTGGGAGTAGTCCCCATGAACCACGGGTTTGACCCCTAAGAATTTATCTGGGAGTATCTGCTAAGTGACTCCAGGTTTGGTTCCCAAATAAGAAAGCAACAAAAATTATTTCCATTGTAGATAGCGATGACTTACTTATTTGTGTTGGGTTTGATCTTGGTGGTGTTTTTGTTTCAGACTCCTTTTTCTGGGGGCTGCTGTGAACTTGGCAGCAGACCCCAGCTAGATAGAATAGATCAGCTTTTAGTAGGCAGAAGAATCATCAGTAACGAAAGAGACCAGAGGCAGTGATGACTTCGCTGTTGTGGTCTGAGCTGCTCCCAAGGCATTTGGCCTAATTGCATTGATTGTCTGCCAGGATACACCTGGCAGTGCCGTGGGCCAATAGTTTGTGGGGGCTGCTTTATGTTGTAAAAATATTTGGCATATCCATGGTCTCTGAAGCTGGAGTTCTCACATTAGCGGGGATTGTATGTGTTTGTTGGTAGCTCAACCAACTGCTAGCCTAAGGTCTTTTAGAAGCTGGAATCTGTTTCTCAGAGGCCAGCAAATGTACTTTATAGGAAGTATGATGTGAAGGCATCTTTACCCTTACTGTTTCCTCAAATAGAAACTGGGATGCCTGAGACCAAGGCACTAGGAAGTCTCTTTTCAGAAGTGATGGTATCTAACAAATGCTGGCAGGCAGGGTTCATTTAAGGAACCCTGCCATGATTCTGGAGGCCATACAATAGAGAGGAGGACCTGCCTTCATGGCTTTCATAGCCTAATTATAGGTTATATTAGGCTACATAATGTAATTATATTTTTCATTTTTAAGTAACCCGCAGTGCAAACATTCATCTCCATGCCTTAATAAGTATTTCATCTCAATTAGTTCCTCTGTGAAAAGGAGGCCTCTAGGAGCCAGAGAGACAGTACATGGGCTTAAGTTATTTGTTTTGCACATAGCTGATCTGGTTGCATCCCTTGAGTTTCACTGAGAGATGCTTGAGCACAGAGCCAAGAGTATGCACTGAGCACTGCTGGGTGTGCTTCTAAATGTCCCCTCAAAAAATTGAGGCATTGGGTGCTGGATATTGAGGATCCAGATAACACACACATCATAGAGTGCTTTCCCCCAATATTCTCTATGGCTGGTTTTCATAACTTGAGGTACCTGTCCTTCTTTTATGCCAGGATATTTTGTCAGCTACACATCAAAAATGATTCTGTCCTGTCTCTACCCTAGCCTGGACATTGTAAATATTTTAGCCTCCAAAGCCCACCAGGTGAAACTTTAGAAATAGACTTCATTGGTCAACCATGAAGACCGGATGTTTACTGAGACTTTCGCCAGTAACCAGGGTTTCATTTTTATGCTGTGGTAGCAATGCAAAGTTGTCTTCCAGGAATCCTGGCTCTGTACTTTTTTTTTTCATTTGAAAGAATAAGTTTCCGCATAGCGGTGTTTCTAGAACTGTGTTCCTTGGCACTTACTTTCCTGGATGTTATCTCCAAACCCCTGTTTTTAAACCCTAGATATCAAACAGGAGTCCAGAAAGAGTGGTGCTTTGCAGCTCCCACAGCTGCCACTAGAGGGCGATCTTCAGGTGGACCCATTTAGGACCGGCTGGTGGATCCCTCCCAGTGTGCTAGCACCACCTACTGCCGTTGGGAAGCATTGCAGTGCAAACGGAAAGAATTTGGGGGTGCTCAGTGAGATGAGGGAAGGCAACGGGGATGGACCAGAACCCAGCATCTGCGGACACTTTCCCTGTTGCAGGAATGAGACCTGTCCCTCCTGCCCATTCCACACACCCTTAAGGCAGTGCTTCTCAATTATTCTCTGTCATGCCCCCCCTAGGAAGAAAATAGTTTTCGCTCCCCCTGTTGCGACTGTAAATAGTATCTTTATTAAAAAATAATTTTAACCTGCAAAACAAAAATATATAAAATAATTTGAGCTGATTTTTTAATCAGAGGTGATGCCTGGATTAATGGCTACAATGAGCACGTTTTGCAGTGCATAGCTTTTCGAAGCAGGGTTTGAAGCAGGACACAGCAACTCTCAGCTCCAGACACATACAGAGACGTAAACACGGGGCTTAGCTTGTGATGACAGTGTTTGCTGAGGTCAAACGCGCCCCACTATTTGAGAACCACTGCCCTAGGGAAAGTTCTAGAAGCCAGGTCCCCTGGACTGAAACAAGCCAGTTTCTCTGCGGACTGCTGGTATTCCAGATATAAAGAAGGGGCAAGGGGTTGCAGAAAGTCATTGTGAGGTGTGCGAGTAAGCAAGTGCGTGTATGATATAGTGGAAACATAGGGAGGTGTGTGTTTGTGTGCATGCATACAGACATGTGGGTATAAGCAGGAGGGAGCATAGGTGATTGTGAGAACAGTTGGGAGTGTATGGATGTGTGTGAGTGACCAGGAATGTGTGGGCAAGTGGTTGGAAGGGAGTGAATGTGTGTTGGGATAATAGGGAGTGATTGAGTATGTGTGAAAGGGGTGTGTTAGTGGTTGGGAGTGTGTGAGTGATGAGAGTGTGAGTTGTATGAGGAATTTGGTTATGTTGTCGTTTGGAATGTGAGTTGTTGGCAATATGAGTGTATGTAAAAATGTCAGGACATGTGTAGGTACGTGCACTGAAGGAGATGGATAGCTGGCAAACTTAAAGCCCACAGTCGCTTTCAGAACCCACTAGCAGATGGAAATTCCAGGCCCTGCATACACAAAGCAGGACTGGGAGTGATGCCCAGAGGGGCCTAATCCAGGGTGCTGCAGGAAGGCCTGGCGCCCACCTGCACCCTGGAGGCTGTCCTAATCACACACTCCATGTGTGCAGGCAGTTCCTGAGACCGGAGGGCTTCGGTCCTCCTGGAAAGGGGCCCTGGCAGTGGGAAACAGTTGGGTTGAAACAGTTCTTAAGGAGCCTGCTTCTATGAGAAGGGCACAATCAAAGGCCCGCCTAAGCCCTGGGGAACAAAACATGGCAGCCATAGTACTATGGCCAAGAGCTTTCCTGGAGCCCATTCATTGGACACCAGCCATTCCTTCCCTCTGCAGCCAGGTCACCATCCAGGTGACCATCACAGAAAGCAGTTAAAAAGGGAAGGGCGTAGTCAGGTTGAATGTTGGGGTGTTAGGCTTCCCGGACAGGGATACCCCAGGCCACTGCCTCCCTCAAGCTGAGCTATGAGCTATGGATCCTGTTGAGCTATGACTGTCCAAGCCCCTGGGCTCAGAAAATATTTACATCTGGGATATTCCCCACTTCAGCTTCACAGTAGGGGAAGCTAGTGAAGGGAGGAAGACATTAATTTTAAAAGATTTCAGCTCCTGGAGTCAGATGGTCACAGAAGAGAGCCCTCAATGCTTTGTGGTTTCTTCCCAGAGATTTTTTTTTTTTTGCATGGAGCAGGACTCTACAAAACCTTGGCAGTTCTGCTGGCCCTTGCAAATCAGTCTGATTTCTACATATTTTATTTTATTTTTATTTTTCCTGTATTCCTTCCTTTAATCTGGGCTGCCACATCAGACAGGCAGAAAGTGCAGGGACTTCTTTTTCTTGCCTCTGTCGTGGAAACCAAGGCAGCAGATAAACAACTGCTGCAGGTGATTTTTACATATTTCTACATATACACACATGCATGTGCAGAGCAATAATCTTTTCAAGCTGTCCTGATTCTGTCCGGAGGTTGTAAAGTTTGCGAGGTAAAAAAGTGGACAAAGAGTGGATCAAAAATGACAGGTTCACTTCGAGTGCACACACTCCACTGCTTGGAAAGACTTAGTGGATTCTAGCTGGTAATGTAGTATGACCTTCCAACTGGGGGACTGCTCAAGCAATACTTTCTAGAAGCATCGAATGATGATGATGCCAGCCAGCATCTACGCTCTTGAGTGAGCACGTGGGTGGGTCCCTCTACAAAATCAACCTTCATAAGTCACTTTTCAGTACTCACCTTGTCGCAAAGTAGGTGTTTTAGCAAGATCTTGGTTAGTGAAACTTATTTTTTTATCCAGGAATTAAGAACCTACATTGCCAGGGCCAGAGAAGTTGTACAATGGATAGTGTTTTTGCCTTATGTGCGGCCAACATGGGTTTGATTTCCAGTATCCCATTTGATCCCCAAGCACCACTAGGAGTGACCCTGGAGTGAAGAGCCAGTAGTAAACCCCGAATATTGCTGGATGTGGCCCAAAAACCAAAAAGAGAAAGAAATTCTAGTGACCCAAGTATTTTTGAACTGTGAAACCAACTTCAGATAATTTTTTCAAGTTGTGTTTATTTATTTTTGCCATATCAGACAATGCTCAGGAATCATGCCTGACTCTGCAACCAGGAATCACTCCTGGCAGTGCTCGGGATTGTATGGAATGATGGTTGATCAAATCTAGGTTGGCCTCATGCAAGTCAAATTCCTTCACTGCTGTACCATCGTTGCAGTCCTCACAACATCAGGTCACATCATCATACCTCACCCCATGTTTACCATGTAGTTTCTTCCCTGCATCAGTCATCATTCATGTTTCATGACTGTTGGCCCGTTTGCTTAGTGATCTCACAGCATATATACAAGTACCTGCATACAGATGAGAAATCTATGATTAAAAAAATGCCCTGTATGGGGTCCAAGAATGCCTCTGACCCAATTTCCAATTCTGGCATCGCACAGGTGATGTCTAAGCACTCCTGAGCAAGCCAAGAACAGTCTCTTAGCACAGCCAAGTGAGGCCCCCACTTCTTTCTTAGATCATCTGCAGCTAATTACTTCCCAACTTCAGGTTTTTGGCATTCTAGATGGTTCCAGATAAGGAAAAAAAAGAGGCAGATATCTACCACTGAAAATGAAAAAGCTGAGCGCCTTTATGGTACATCGTGAAATCTCTGCTATTGTGTTTCTGAATGTCCTTTACTACATGTATGTGTAGTATGTAAGAGGCTGTGTTGGTATGTGTTGCACTCACTAACCCCAACTCTGTAGCCGAAACTATTTAACTTGCTATTGTAAAGTGTGATTTGTCATTGAGAGATTATTTTTCTGTATGTATATGAGAGTATTTTAGGAGTCTAATTTAAGTGCATAAACTCTAGAAAAAAAAGAGAGAAAAAAACCCCACCTTATTCTAGGAATAGAAATGCTTGATCAGGTCAGGGTTTATCCCAAAAAAATACCTTATATTCAAACAAAAAAAATCTATGTGATGGATATTAGAAATCAAGTTTTTTACCGGGGGAGGGGAGGGGAGGGCCAAGAATAGAATGGTTTTAAATGGGAATGTTTAAAGAAGGTTGCTCAGGAGGGTTATTGTGTTAGAATGAGATTTGTGTGTTGCAGAAACTTCCAGGGGTTCTAGCAGATGGTGAAGAATCAGGGGCTGAGCAAGATTGTTCTTCTGAATGGTCAGAGTTTGGGATTTCTAGGTTAAGTTGGTCCTGGATATGGAGAACTGGGTCTCTGAGGAGATCCCGGGGAAGAAATTTCCCCGCCCTTTCCAGAAAAGTGTCTGTTGCTTTGGAGCAGTCTTCTGTGCTCCATAAATGCCCCTGCAGGCCTCCTGGGGGAGAGATGGAAAGCAAAAATCCTGCCTTAGTCTATGTCCAAACCCAAAGGGTACCAGAAAGTCACTTCAGGAAGTGGCAGCTCTGGAAACAATCCCCTGGGAAAGAAGAGCCTGGTGGATAGGGCATTGCTTCTGGAATGAGCACTGTGTGTGTGGGAATATAGATGACCAATGGAGGCTGGATTTGCTAGAAGCTTCTTAGAATCCATGATCCAATGAGGAAAGGTCTCTGTGCAGAAACTGACTTAGTTCTCTAAGAGGAAACCTTCTAAAGATCTCCTGGTCTGGGCTTAGCCTGGTAGGTGTCTCAGATCAGTCTGGTCCACCCCACCCTGCCCCATCTTTCTGTCGCCTTCCTGGATGGGTTGTGAGACATAATGGGTCAATTAGCCACCTACCCCTTCGGACCATGAAGTTCCAAATCAAAGTTTGGAGACCAGAAATGCCATAAGGTGGGGGTCTTGCCCATTGGTGCCCGCAAGTCACTCCTGTTTGCCTTTGCCTGCTTGGAAAAGAAAGTATCAGTCTTGACATAGATCACCAGTGTTTCCAGTGACAATACACAGCTGAACACACACATCCGAGCTTCCTCTCCCAGCCCTGCCCAGGGGAGAAACCCTCTGACTCCCTGATGTCCTGTTGACTGTACTATACTTCTGTTGCCAAATAAAAAGTACTGTTTAATTTTCCATAAAAGGGAGATGATATCGTCTGATCTGTTATGTCATTGGAATTCTGAAAATAACTAGGCACTATTATCAGTTGTAGAATTATGTATATAGATATGTCTAAAGTTTGATGATGCAGAGCCAAGACACTGTTTTTTTTTTAATTATTATTATTATTTGTTTAAAAGAAGCAGAGGTTGGTTTTGCTGTTTGAGTGTTCCTTTAGCACCTTATCATGTGTAAAACGTTGAATTTTGTCCGTTCAGATTATGGTAACTGGTTTTTGTTTTGATTCCTTTAAACCGGTAGCAACACACTACAAACAGCTGTTCCTGTGTATCTTGAATCTAAAAAGAACAATCTCTTTGACAACTCTTTGGTCATTTTGACCTGTACGGTTTAATTTCACCTAGTTCATGAATAAAATGAGAAAAGCCAGTGGGTTTGTGTTCTTTCTGCCACCCCATCTTTCTGAGGAGACAGGAAATGAATCACTTTGCAAATGGCGGTACTTCCTGTACTCTCCTTTGCCCACAGATAAGGTTGTAGTTGTAAGAAGAAAAATATGGGAGAGGGGGAACCCTAAAAAACCCAAAGCACAACACTTTTCATTCTCCTGTATCTTCTTTGGTTGCAAGTGAACACCTGGTAGACATCAGTTGACTTATTTGGAGTCTTGAGAATTTGAGATGTTCTCGATTGTGTAAAGAGCCCATGGTAGCAATGGAGAAAGTGTTTCCTTATAAAGACTTTCCAAGGGATTTGCAACCCTACCCTCCGCAGGCTGTTATTTTTGAATAATAAAAATTTAAAAATAAATGCCATCTAAAACAAAGAAAGTAATAAGTTATCTTTTCTAAATGACACCCAATTCTGCACAGGTTGATGGGTGGAATTTCTGGAACAGATAACTACTTAATTAAATGTAAAAGCCAGCACAATCAAGGACTATTTTACACAATCAAGGACTGTTTCTTGAGTTTCTTCTAATTACAGTGAATAATACTTATTAATGCAGAAAATTCAGTAGCTCAGAAAAATAAAAAAGCAGTGAAATTACCTAATGAATATTTTTTACACAAAAATAAATAATACTTGAGCAGACACTGCCAATCTTTTGGCCTCTCCTTCCTCCCTCTCCACTTTAGATTCTTTTGTGCTATTTACTGGTTGGGATGTTTTGAAGTCTTCCGCATGGCATTGTTCAACCATACAATTTACATAAATTATCTTTTGTTCAACTGCTTTCTTTTTAAATCTGGCAAATGTATTTTACAACTTGATTGTTTTTTGTTTAATTTTTTTATTTTGGGCCACTCCTGGTGGTGCTTAGACATTACTCCTGGCTCTGTGCTCAGAAATCACTCCCGGCAGGCCAGAAGACCATATGAAATGCCAGAGCTTGAACCATGGTTGGTTGCATGCAAGGCAAACACCCTACTTGCTATGTTATTGCTCTGGCCCCAAGATTTTTTTTTTTTTTCATACCCAAGCAATGCTTACGGGAATCCTGTGATGTTAGGAATCAAATCTGGACCTTCCAAATGCAAAGCACATCTTTGCTTCCCCACACTTGGGCTCCAAGGTGTCCAAGCTTGTGACCATAAGCAAGCCACCAAGCCCCCTGATCTATGTTCTCTAATAAATGGGTTGTGCCTGTCCCTCTGTATCACAGGTAATTAGAAGCTTAAGAAACACGAGGTCTCAGAAACTGCAGAACATCTGCAACAAAGCAATGTCAGGATTTGTCTAGGCATTTAGGAAGGAGTGTCCCAGGAGCAGGGATGGGACAGGCCACCTTAATACTGATCCTTATGGACCAGGAGACCTGAGCAAGGCCGAGTATTTCCAAACTCTCCCGACAGCTACATGTTTGATGCATTATTTGAGCAATTCTTGGGATCAGATGGCCGGATCTGGATGTTCTTGAGCCAATCACCAACAGTTCTTAATGCTTTTTTTTTATTTTGCTTCGCTCTGGAAAAGCTTTATGCCTTTCACTTCCAAGGGAAAAAGCCAGGGCTTAAAAGAAGCGATTTCTAGGTTGCTGGCAGCAAGTTACAGCACACTCTCATCTCGGATAGCACCAAGATCTGTCCTCAGCATCCAGAGTGATAGCAGCTGAAGTCTTAAGTCTTGGGGCTCCTTCCAGATGGCAGAGATCTTCACTACTATTTATGGAGACTTCTGGTGCCGCTGACAGTGAAAACCAAGAATTTGTTGAATAAATTTTGCTCTCAGATTCACTCTGCAGACTGGGTTAATAGTTACCCTGGGGACCAGGAGACAGTAAGAGTTCAGGTGTATGCCTAGCATGTGCCCATTTGGGTCAACACCCAGCATCTGACAGTCTTCTGAGCTCTGCTAGAGTCCTGGAAACCCCTAGCACTAAGAGGATTTCTGGTGACCCCAGACTCCTCATCACCTGGTCCAGCATTGCACCACATTCTCAGAAGCTTGAGGGCCTCCTGAGTATTATTGGGGAGCTTCTGTACAAATTTAAAAAATTCACTGCAGCTGCAGATTCTAATCCCATGGGTCTGTACTTAACAATCAAAAGCACAGTGGCGGGGCCGGCGAGGTGGCGCTAGAGGTAAGGTGTCTGCCTTGCCAGCACTAGCCTAGGACAGACTGTGGTTCGTTCCCTGGCGTCTCATATGGTCCAAGCCAGGAGCGACTTCTGAGCACATAGCCAGGAGTAACCTGAGCGTTACAGGGTGTGGCCCCAAAACAAAAACAACAAAAAAAAAGCAGTGGCCACTTGTATCTGGTCATCTTTAGAACTTCCTGGGGCAACCGTTACCAAAAAGGCCACTTCCTATTGGTTCCATCCTTCTGAAACAGACAACTGCATGTCACTCATAAGTAGTTTGATTGGATGCAGACTTAAGAGACAAGAGAGGGACCAGAGCAATAATACAACAGGTAGGGAGCTTGATCCTGGCTTTGATTCCCAGAACTCCATGTGGTTCCTTGATCCTTGCCAGGTGTGAGCCTTGAGCAGTCAGGAGTAAGCCTGAATACTGTTGGGTGTGCCTCTTGCTGTCCACTCCGCTATAAAACCCTCAAAACTTGGGGGGGGGGGGAGTCTCATCACAGGCAGCAATTTCTAACTGTCTACACCTTCTCAATAGAGTAGCTATTTCCAGTGGGGAAGGAACTCATTTCCTACTCCAGCCCCAATTCCTGGCCTTTCCTAGGCTCCCTAGATACTCAAAAGGTTGAGAGCCAGTGAGAACCCTGTTTCCTGTGTATGGCTATTCCAAGTCCACCCCTTCACCCCCAATTTTAAAGTAATGAATGCCTATTAGCAGTCTTCTGAAGGAATGAATGCTGTTAGTGGATTCTTCAAGAAATGAAGGCCTTTAGGTGGGCTGTCAACCAGATTTTTTGTTTTACTTTTGGTTTTTGGGCCACACCTGGTGGCACTCAGGGGTTACTCCTAGCTCTGCACTCAGAAATTGCCGTTGGCAGGTTCGGGAGGGGGTATCATGTGGGATGGCAGGAATAGAACATGTCTGCTGCATACAAGGCAAACGCCCTACCACTGTGCTATCTCTCCAGCCTGTCAACCAGTTTTTGATATTTAACTAGCAGAGGGCCAGATTAAGGCAGATCAATTTGGGTTCAGATGTTGGTCCTGCAAGTTTAGAGCCAGGGATCATCTGTGCTGGGAGCAGGTGCAGACAGAGGCCAATGTAGAGAGAAGTAGGTGGAGGCTACTCAGCAGGGTTCTGGGGCCCTTCTGCCCCAGTGGGAAATCAGGATGCCCACTTGTCTGAACCAATATTTGCAGGCTCAGGCCCTCCCCAGGTTCCTATCTTGGCAGTGAAGGAATCGAGGAAGGAAACACAGGAAGTGCCGAGCAGTCTGGCCTAAGCCAAGGCCACAGTATTTCAACTCACAGTAATTCTTTGATGTGTCTGTTTTGGGGCCCTGTCTGGAAGTGCTCAGGGGACCACATGGGACACCAGTGACAACCTGGGCAGGATGCAGGTAGTCTCTCTGGCCCCACTCAATTCTTTCCAAATGAACACAAACTTGTGGAGATTTCCTATGAATAAACTACATGGAAATACAAAAGTGCTTCCAATGCTTTTAGTGGGGGGTGGGGGGGGGAATAGGTGAAAGTAAGGCTGCTCAGAGCGTTGAAAGGCCAGAATGCCTGTTAACCAGTGCTGGATCCGATTGACCCCACAGTATTGCTGGGTATGGCTCTGCTGATGCCCTCACAGAATCAGCCAGTCAAGTTGGGAGGTTTGTCAGGAGTAGATCATCTCTCCCAAAAGGGTCCTCTGCTTTCTATTTCTGGTTTCTGAATCACACACATCAGCTTTCAGGGGCTTCTTTCTGGCTCTGCAGACAGGAATCACTCCTGGAAGGCTCTGGGACCATATCACATGCCACGGATCAAACCTGGTTGGTCGCATGCAAGGTAAACACCATCCCTGCTGTACAATCGCTCTAGCCCCCATCTGTTTTATTTTTTTTTTCTTTTTTTTTTTTTTTTTTTGTGGTTTTTTGGGGTCACACCCAGCAGTGCTCAGGGGTTATTCCTGGCTCCATGCTCAGAAATTGCTCCTGGCAGGCACGGGGGACCATATGGGACGCCGGGATTCAAACCGATGACCCCCTGCATGAAAGGCAAACGCCTTACCTCCATGCTATCCCTCCGGCCCCCCATCTGTTTTATTTTTAAAAGAGCAATTATGATGGGTTCTGTTTAGGAAGCCATTTATTGGGGCCCCACGTCCGGAGGGGGCCTGGTAAGGGACGCAGCATGTTCACACGGCCTCCCGCATGGCCTTGCTTAGCTTCTGGATTTTGGACCTGGCCGACATATCCACGTACTTTTCCCCGATGCGCACGATCATGCCGCCCATGATGGATGGGTCAGTCTAGGAGAGAACACAGGTCAGAGAGAAGCGTTGGAAGGAAGGTCAAGACACGTCGCTGAAAAATGGGCCCATGTCCCAACTGTGAAGAGCCGGTGCCCTTTAAGAATGAAAAACTCTGGGGCCGGGAAGGTGGCACTAGAGGTAAGCAGCCGATCCAGGACCAAAGGTGGTTGGTTCGAATCCCGGTGTCCCATATGGTCCCCCGTGCCTGCCAGGAGCTATTTCTGAGCAGACAGCCAGGAGTAACCCCTGAGAATCGCCGGGTGTGGCCCCAAAACAAAAACAAACAAACAAAAAAGGAATGAAAAACTCTGGGGCCGGGAAGGTGGCGCTAGGTAAGGTGTCTGCCTAGCAAGCACCAGCGCAGGATGGACAGCAGTTCGATCTCCCCACCGTCCCATATGGTCCCCCCAAGCCAGAGGCGATTTCTGAGTGCATAGCCAGGAGTAACTCCTGACTGTCAAACGGGTGTGGCCCAAAAACCAAAAAAAAAGAGAGAATGAAAAACTCTCTGCCTTCTAAATACTGTATCTATCAGCTGGGCTGAATGTTATACCCAGAGCCTTCCTTAAGTTTAACAGAAGGGCAAATGCCCGCCTGGATGAAAAACCTACCTTGACCTCCAACTTCAGCACTTGGCTTTTGCTGAGGAAGCTCTGCAGGACCGTTTTTAATTCCGAAAGCGTGGCTTCATCCAGTGCCTGCAAATAGGACAAAAGCAGACACACCACTGAGTCCAAGATAAACAAACTCCCCACGGGAAAAAGGAAAAACCGCCCCACTCCATGCTCGGGCTGGGCCTAATGAGTGAATGCAGGGCCCAGTCTCTGAGGCTACCTCAAAGCAGAGTGACTGCTGAAGGGGTGAGAACAGAACACTGGGAAGCTCATTCATGGGTCCCCTTATTGCCACGTCTCAGTTCAGAGATGCCACAGAACTCAGCCACGCCACAGAAAACACCTGAGGGCCTCTACGTGCCCGAGAACAGTTCGGCCTTTACTTCCTCGGTGAAGCCACAGTCCAAGTCTGTCCTGCCAGTTTGTGGGTGCTTGCTGGCTCTGCCACTCTCCAAGCAGAGTGAGCGCCCCACATCCTGAGGGTGTGGATTCCTTTCAGGTTGGCCTTACTCTCTGGGTGACAATGAGAGGGGTGGAATGGGGAACTGGCACCCCCACAAACCCTAAATTCTACGTCTCTGCCTACTCCCCTTCAGGTCTGCCAAAGCTAACAGGAACTCCCTGACCTCTTTGAGAAGCTCTGTTGGCATCTCTCAGGGCCGAGACTAGTCAAAAGTTCACGAAAACATTACTTAGATAAAGAGGCCAGATTTGAGCCTCTGTGACTAGCACATCACCCTACCCCCACCTGAAATGTGGCCCCAGCAGGCGGCAGTTGGCCCCATTTTCACATGGGGAAACAGAGGCTCTGAGTGATTTCGAGGCTCATGCCTGGTCCCACCTGCCAGTGAGAACAGGCCTGTCCCCCTGGGCACCAGGCCACTTCCCTGCTGGTCTCCCCATTTTTGTCTCCTCGACCCCAGGTGAACAAAGCCTGCTACTCACAGAGGCCGTGGTCACCGTGCAGGGGACTTCGCCACGGTGGACACTCATCATGGTGGAAAAGGCCGAAATGATCCCGTGGGTGTTGTTCAAACGCCCATTCTCGGCAAGCAGATCTGGGGACATGAAGGATGTGGGTCACACAGATTCCCTGGCACACAGGCCACTCCCAAGTGTCTCCCGCAAAGACTATTTTTTTTTTTTTTTGGTTTGTTTTTGGGCCACACAGCAGTGCTCAGGGCTGACTCCTGGTTCTGCACTCAGGCATCACTCCGGGCAGTGCTTGGGGGACCAGACATATGGAATGCTGGAGACAGAACCTGGCTCAGCTGCATGCAAGGCAGTGCTCTTCCCTTAATGTGCGGCTAGAGAGGGGTGCAGGCCCTGTCCATGCCCACATACTGTTGCCGTGAGACTACAGAAGCAAGTGACAAGAAGCAGTAGGAGCCCCACATGCAGCGTGCATCCACTTTTTCTACTCCTTCTGGTCTTGAATACTGAATCCAGTGTCTGGTTTGACACATTCTCGGACTCCACCCCAAATATCTTCAGAAACAACTCCACAGCAACACATTCTAGGAGGTGCATTTATAGCAGAGCCCAGTCCTCCCTCCTGCTATTCCTCCGGGGCCCCAAGTGACTACAGATTGGGTCAGGACCTGAGTTCTTCTCCAGGCCAAGGACCCCGTAGGGCCGCACCCACCCCAACCCCCTGCGAAATGTTCCTTTCGGGGTAGGTGGAGAAGAGCTGAAGTGCTGGGAAGGACTCACTGATGAGGTTGGTTGTGAGGGGAGAGAACTTCTCTCGGGCTGTCATATCGCCAATGCTCTTCACTTTGATGGAGCGTTTTACGTGTGGGTTCAGGATGGACGTTGCCAGCTTGGGCTCCTTCAGCAGTTGCTGCGGGACAAAGCACCTAATCAGAAATGCCTCAGCTTCTGAGGGCACCGATGCCCCCCAATCTGGGCCACCAAGCAGGAAGACCCTCACGCCAGATCCTCATAGGGAAGGGAAGGGGACAGTGACAGTGAGACAGACCTCTGCCTCTGAGATTCCCTTCTGTGCCCCAATCTTGCACAAGGAAATCATGAGGGTTTTTGCCCCATTCTGTTAAGTATTTATAAATGCTCTATAATTAATTAAAAAAAATAGTTTGTGTTCCATTGGTGGTGGGAATGCCCCTGATTCAATGTCACTATGTACCTAAAATATTACTGTGAAAGATTTGTAATTCATTTTGGTCAAAATAAAAATTATTTAAAAAAATTGTGTTCATTGTACATGTGGAGGGGATTCACTCACTCTCTCATTCTCCCTTTCCCGCACACAAGAGGTCAGTGATGGGCACTACCCTGAACTTGGCCTGCATCAGGGCCTTCACAGAGATTCCTGGGAAGGGGTCCAGTGCAAGGCCTCCCACCCTGCCTCTTATCTCTGGGAACTCCAGCGACAGAGATTTGCTAGTTCCAGAGCCTCCAGAGTCTGGGAGAGCAGATAAGAGCGAGAGCTGCCACACCGACAAGGACACCGCTCAGTGTCTGGGTCCAGGGGCCATGTGAAGCATTGAGTACGTTCCCCTGGCTTCCCACTGAATTAGGTTGGAGAACCCCAAGTGGTGTTGACCTCTGGCCTCAGTTTTTTTTCCTCTTCCAAGTTCTTTCCTCCTAGGGCAGTTCTCACAGGAAAGCATAATTAAACAACTAAAAGAAGAAAATTCAAGGGGAATTTCTCATGAAAAGGACTTACCGCCACCCTCAACAATTCCTTCTCCACCTGGTCCAGTTTATTTTGCTTAGATGCTGCAGAATAAAGAGCTGTGGCATAACGACCTTCGACACCGTAGATCTGAACGGGCGGCTTTGAGCACAGGGTGGGGTGAAGGAACAAAGTTATGTCATTATATGGCCAATAGCAGATTAGACATATATAACTGAGGACACATATTTTTCCTCACACCTGGCAGTGCTCAGAGGGTTACTCCTGGCTCTGCCTTCAGGAATCATTCATGGCAAGCTCCGAGGACCATATGGGATGCCAGGGATTGAACCTGGGACATCTGTGTGCAACACAAGCACCTTGTCCACTGTACTTTTGCTCAGGTCCCAGATTTTCTATAACCCAAAAGCTTATATATCCCATCACAGTTGTCTGAAATGCCAATTTTAGCAAATTAGGAATGTTTCTATTTGAACTCCCAATTCCTCATCTTAAATCCAGGGGTGAAGGAAACATGGCATCCGAAGTCCCATTACATCAATCTGGGGTGAGTTAATGCCACCTTCAAAGTCCATAATGGTTCAATGTCAAGTAGGTGAGATTATAAACACAAATAGGACTGTTACCCGAAGACAAATGTTAATGAAAGGCATGCATGTACTTTTATTTTAATGTTATAGAGCAATTTGACAGATTCCCTTCAGTCCCTCCACAGGTTTAACTCAAGGGAGCCCTTTGGCAATCTACCAAGTGCCCGATGCTTCCATTTTTTCACAACAGGGCTCCCCTTACAACAGACACACCCTCTTCATTATCTATGTTTAGCAGTACTGTCTAGTTGTAGTCCAAAAGCTTAGGCTTTATTTTCAATGCGCTCCATGACCAAGCTGAATAACCTTGGACAAGATCTTCTTGGGCCCATTTTCAAATTCTGATGGGCATGTTATTTCTATTAATATCAAGTTTCTCTTTTTTTTTTTTTGGTTTTTGGGCCACACCCGGTAATGCTCAGGGGTTACTCCTGGCTATGTGCTCAGAAGTTGCTCCTGGCTTGGGGGACCATATGGGGATCGAACCGCGGTCCGTCCAAGGCTAGCGCAGGCAAGGCAGGCACCTTACCTTTAGCGCCACCGCCCGGCCCCAAGTTTCTCTTTTTAAAAAAGACATTCTGATATGTTTTATATGGAACTGTCATGCAGAGGGCACTCAACATTTCTTGGATCCCTGGCCCCATGCCCTCCTCTCTCACCACTTGGGAATCAGAAACTTGGGCCACCAAGGTTTGGAAAGTAACCTGCACCTTCAAGGCTGGCTGCCATTTCCCATTGACTCACACTTTCACACAGCTTCACAGGCACAAACCAATTATGAACGGAAGTGAACGTACCCGCACAAGTTTGGTGAATGGCCTGGCCACAGAAGTACTGAAGGATCGAACCTTGAAAAAAATAGAATGGAACAAATGAGGTTACCTGCGGGATGTCGGGGTCTTTTTTTGTTTTTGTTTTTTTTGGGCCACACACGGTGACGTTCAGGGGTTACTCCTGGCTATGCGCTCAGAAATCGCTCCTGGCTTGGGGGACCATATGGGACGCCAGGGGATCAAACCTTGGTGTGTCCTAGGCTAGCACCGGCATCCGCTCCAGATGTCAAGGTCTTAATCGAGAACTACAAACATTTAAATACGATTTCTAAAGGGTAAAAAAGTTTCTGTGGATCGTGGCTGAGATGACGTGAGGGTCAAACTGTCTTTGCTGCCCAGGAGCGAATCTCCCATGGGAGAAACACCCCAAGTTACTCCCACTAAATTCCTCGTTTGCCCCCAAAAAACTAAGAACATGAAGTTCCTAAGCAAAAACACAGCAAACAATTGTCTTCAGGCATTTGCTTTGAAGCAAGACTTCATCAAGCCTTAAGATGAGATTAAGCTCAGGCTTTTTGCTCCAGTGTCTGATGTGTGTGTATGTGTGTGGGGCAGTCTGCATCAGGTGGGGCCTTGCCTACAGGGGCCCCGAGTTGAACCCCATAGTTTCAAAGTCCTGAGAGCTCACAGGCCACCTTCGAGGAGCCCAACATGACCCAAACTCTTCTGTGGACTGAAAGGCTGCCTATTGGTGGTGAAATTCAAGGAGTCTCGATGCTTGACTGTGTGGACATGCAGAAGAAGTGTAAATCTTCCTCCCACCTCATTTTCTTTTAGATTTTGGGGTCACACCTGATGGTGCTCGGGGGACTGATCACATGCAATGCCTGGGTTTTACAAGCACCTCGCATCAGCCAAGTGCAAGCGGTGTGCAAAGCAACTAACTGTCTTACCTTCCCAGCCCTGCTACCTCTGACTTTTGGATTTTAGGCCACAGTTGGCAGCGCTCAAAGGTTACTCCTGGCAATTTCTACAAGGCAATTCATTATCTTGGCCCTTTATTTTATTTCTTTGTTTTGGGGTCACACCTGGCCATGCACGGGGGTTAGTTACTCCTGGTTCTGCGCTCAGAAATCACTCCTGGGAGGCTCAGGGGGACCATGAGGGACGTCAGGGATAGAACCCTGGTTGGCCTGCGAGCAAGGCAAAAGCCATCCTTGTTGTGCAATCGGTCCGGCCCCCGATATTATTTTCTGACTCTGGCTTCCAAGACAGAGGAACCAAAGAAGAGGGGCTGCACACTCTGGTCTCCTTTTCCATAAAAACATGGGTACCAAAACGGCTAAGCATTGCCAACACCTCTGATTGGTGCATGGAGCCCCCAAATTTTTTTAAGAAAAAAAATAGGGTTGGACTGTATCTTTTCCTTGGAAACCCGGGAGGCCCAGGCCGCCCCCTTCCAGCGCCCCTCGAACCCGCGTCTTCCCGGGAATGAATTTCCAGGTCTTGGCTGCCCGAATCTCTTGCAGCAATATGGGCGGGCCAGGCCGCGCGACCTTGGCCAGGGGCGGCCACGCTCCCCAAGCCGTTACCCAGGCACTACCGCGCTACAAGGGTACCTTTCGCGGATTCTAGGGGCCCGTCCACTCAACTCACCTGCCGGGACAGCCCGGACACCACTGGTGCGGCCATCTTGTCCTGGACGGCTGTAGGTCAAACCGGAGTCGGCAGCGAGAGAGATGTAAGGGCGCATGCGTACACCCACGTCGGTGCACTGCACCCTGGGAAATGTAGGCGCAGGTTGTAGACCGCACGCGCGCACTCACGTTGTCCCACTGCTCCCTGGGAAATGTAGGCGCAGTTGCTAGGACGCACGCGCACTGCCCTTTTTTCTTTCTTTTTTTTTTTTTTTTTTTTTTTTTTTTGTGGTTTTTGGGTCACACCCGGCAGTGCTCAGGGGTTACTCCTGGCTCCATGCTCAGAAATTGCTCCTGGCAGGCACGGGGGACCATATGGGACGCCGGGATTCGAACCGATGACCTTCTGCATGAAAGGCAAACGCCTTACCTCCATGCTATCTCTCCAGCCCCTTTTCTTTTGTTTAAGGCTGGGAATTGTAGTCTTTAGAAGGTAGTGATGAAGCGCTCGTCTCAAAGGTCAGGTCCTAAATAACTACACAAACAATTACCAGACTGATGGAGAGTGAAGTCCAATGCCTGTCTCTAAAATAGGCAGGAAATGGAGGAGGAGGAAAATGGGGGAATATTGGTGGCTGGGAAAGTTGCACAGGTGAAAGGGTTTGTGCATTTTATGGTTGAAATCCAGTTACGAACATGTTTATAATCATGGTGCTAAAAGAAATTATTAAAAAAATAAAGAAAATACAAAAGAACATGCAACAATTTAGAAAACAAAATCGAAGGTCGGGTCCTAGAGGGTGGGATGGGCGTAGGGTAATTGGAACCAGTGTACTTGATTGCACCTGAAAAAATCTTTGGGTCACTTGGTAAAGTTAGGCACTAGTGCGGACCTTATTGCTCCTGGTTTAGAAATGTCAATGGAGGGCCCGGAGAGATAGCACAGCGGCGGTTGCCTTGCAAGCAGCCAATCCAGGACCTAAGGTGGTTGGTTCGAATCCCGGTGTCCCATAGGGTCCCCCGTGCCTGCCAGGAGCTATTTCTGAGCAGACAGCCAGGAGTAACCCCTGAGCACCACCGGGTGTGACCCAAAAACCAAAAAAAAAAAAAAAAAAGAAATGTCCATGGAGATAAGTACAGCAGTATTTGTTCCATTTCACACTTGTATTAGCTTTAACCCTTCTCCCTACCACGAATTTCTCAAGTTGTATTTAAATAACAAAACAAAACACAAATCAAGTTTTCAGCAGGAGCATAGCAAATTAGATGGGAAAGTAGCAAAAAGCCAATAATTAAGCTCCAAGGACAGAAACAACAATGCAGAAGTCTCATAAACATAAAGCAATATTTTTTCTGCAATATTTTTATTGCAGAAGGCAATAAACAGTTCAGGCAATCCTCAAACTATGACTTTTTGACTCCATTGCGAGATACAGGAATTTTCATACATTTTCTTTTACTAGAGCATTGATTGATAATTCTGTTAGCCAGTTGGTTGTAACAAGCAATATAAAATAACTTACTTTATTCCTGCCAAAGGGGCAAAATGGGGAGTGGGAAACTGAGGACAATAGTGTAGGGAATGTTGTATTCATTGGTGGGACTGGTGTTAGAACATTGTTTACCAAAAAACAACTCTATTATGAGCTTTGTAAATAATGGTGTTTAAATAAAGTAATAAAAAATAAAAATAAGGGGCCGCAGAGATAGCATGGAGGTAGGGTGTTTGCCTTGCATGCAGAAGGACGGTGGTTTGAATCCCGGCATCCCGTATGGTCCCCCGAGCTGCCAGGAGCAATTTCTGAGCATAGAGCCAGGAGTAACCCCTGAGCACTGCCAGAGGTGTGACCCAAAACAAACAAAAAAATAAAGATAAATAAAAATAAAAATAAATGAGAAACAACACCCAAATCTTCAAATCAACAAGGAGCAGTCCCTTGTTGTTCAATACCAGGACCCTGACAGCCCCCTAAACTCCTCAATCCCTTTATCCAATCACAGTACAGCACTCACCTGTTGGTTTTCAAGTATGTGGGGGTTCTTGGTTTTAAATTAGGCAGAAAGATTTTTTTTTTTTTTTTTGGTTTTTGGGCCACACCCGTTTGACGCTCAGGGGTTACTCCTGGCTATGTGCTCAGAAATTGCCCCTGGCTTGGGGGGACCATATGGGACGCTGGGGGATCGAACCGCGGTCCGTTCCTTGGCTAGCGCTTGTAAGGCAGACATCTTACCTCTAGCGCCACCTTCCCGGCCCCGGCAGAAAGATTATTTGAGAACCGGACCTAAAATAAGAAACCTGGGATCTGAGCAAGAGGAAATGAACCAAATTCCCTTTAAGTTTATTGGAACAACCCATTTCAATCAATTTACCCCAAGAGCCCACGGTTGAGGAGCTCTTGGTTGTAATAATAAGGTTTGAGGAGTCAATTAAAAATGGTTTTCCCTCAATGTTACAAAAACCTTGCAGCTGTCCAGAGGCAATTGTTGCTAATAGTTTGGCATTGTCTTCTAATACTTTTTTTCAGGTCGTTTCTTGAACTACCCATGCTTAAAATCCAGTTGGTTGGGAGATTGTTTTTCAATGATAACTTCTCTGTATTTTAGGGTTTATTGCTTGTTTGTTTTGTTGGGCTCACTCTCTGTGTTCCAGACAATGTTGGGTTGAGAACAGAGGGCATGTGCTCTAGCCCTTTGGACAATTTCCCAAGTTCCTTCAGAGCAGAGTACCTGTTGCTTCTCTTCATCATTATCTCAGTATCCCCCTCAAATACCTTCACTCCCATCAGCCATGGTAAAGTCAATTCTATAGACAAGTTCACAGATTCTGTTACTTTGGGCTATCTGTTATTCCCTTACTGTTTCTGTATATTCTACATATGAAAGAGAACATCTTGTGTGTGTCCCTCTCCTTCTGGCTGACTTATTTCAGCATGGTACCCCCAGTTCCATTTCTGTAGCAGCAAATAACATGATTTAATTTCATTACATTTCAAATAACATGATTTAATTTCATCTTATAGCTGTAGATATATACTACTGTGGATATATACCATCATTTACCTGTTCTTGGACTTCTGGGTTGTTTCCATATTACTGACTATTATAAATAGTGCTGTAAATAGGAATATAAATGTCTTTTTAAAATAGTGTTTTTGGGTCCTTGGGGTACATACCAAGAAGTGGCATGTTTAGGGATTGCTGAATTATATGGCAACTCAATTTTTAGTTTTTTAGTTTTCAAATGGGTTGAACCGGGAGACTTTCAAACAGTAGTGAATGAATATCTTTTATTTTCTGCCTCCATGCCAGCACTCTTTGTTTTTGTTCTTTGTGGTATGTGCCGGTCTCACTATAATGCTAATTCTTTACTAACTTATAAAATGTCTGTGACAAAGTTGCACTCTGTTGTGTAGTACCTTGACTTTTTTTCTCCTTAATGTATGAAAAAAGATGGATATTAAATTATATCTGGATCATGAACACATACTTAGAATGAAAGCATAGTTTCAAGTTTTGAAAGTCTTTCAAATATTTTAGCTGCTGCAGTGAAATTCTGTATCTTTCTTCTGCAGTCATGTTTGAATATAATTCAGTTGACTTCTAATCCTCTCATTTATTTCATGGCTTAATTTTTTCCTTTGGATGGTATCTCTTCAGCAACCTCCCCAGGTTTAAACTTAATACAATAGTTAATATTATATTTAGGTTGATCTCTAAATGGATTTCCATAACCTGAGAAATAAGCACTTGGATGCATGAGGCCAGACTGCTTTTCAAAATTTTTAACCAATTTGTGCTTTATTATAATTCTCAAAATTGGGCCAGAGAGATAGCATGGAGGTAAAGCGTTTGCCTTGCATGCAGAAGGACGGTGGTTCAAATCCCGACATCCCATGTGGTTCCCCAAGTCTTCCAGGAGCTATTTCTGAACAGAGAACCAGGAGTAACCCCTGAGTGCTGCCAGGTGTGACCCAAAAACCAAAAAAAAAAAAAAACCAAAAAAAAAAACCCCCAAAAACCAAACACCTCAAAATATGCTCCTTTCAGAGGGATCAAGTAAAAGGATTAAGGTTCACAGTTTCCTTGTGCCCAATCCCAGCATGATGTGGTAGTTTGAGCACTTCAGGGTACTGCCTTGGTGGCCCCCAAGCACCACTCAGTATAATCCCAGAGGCCCTTGAACATCACTGGGATGGCCTGGATGGTCCTCAAGCCTGAGCAGCACTGCATCAAATTGGACTGTCTGGTTCACCAATAATAGCTGGGGGCTCTGAACATTTCTTGGGAGGTCCAAACAGAACAAAAGAAACAAAATCAAACCAAAACTACTTTTTTTTTTTTGTGTGTGTGTGGTTTTTGGGTCACACCCGGCAGTGCTCAGGGGTTTTTCCTGGCTCCATGCTCAGAAATTGCTCCTGGCAGGCACAGGGGACCATATGGGGCAACGGGGATTCGAACCGATGACCTCCAGCATGAAAGGCAAATGCCTTACCTCCATGCTATCTCTCCGGCCCCTAACCAAAACTACTTTTATTTCTCTCTATTCTGTACACTGTCTTCAGAGACTGTTAATAAACCTAAGGGGCAATATAGTCATTGTACCACACCTGCTTTTTATGGGTTGGTTTTGGGGGACCCACACCCATTGGTACTTGAGGGGCGACTCCTGACTATGGGTTTGGAGGTACTGCTGGGAAACTATACAGTGCCAGAGATTGGATCCAGGCCTCTTCCATGCAAAGAAAGCATTCTAAGGTAACACTTTTTTATTGAGCACTTACTAAGTACAGACTTCTGTTCTATGCCTAATAGGTACAATAGAATGTGTGACAAAGTGCTTATCTCACCCACTTCACAATCTGAGCAAAAGCCTATCACAAAGCTTGTGCTTCCTAATGTGTGAATGTTAATAGATGCGATAAAAAAAAAAAAAAACTTCTGGGGCTTGTGCTTTATAGTTCTAGACACTGTATTGCCTGGAGAGTGAATTAGATAGAAGTGAATTAGATAGAAGCTGTGACTTTGAGTGGCACCTGGGAAATGGCTTTGATGTTCTTTCTCTGTCCCCCTTGCTATCACTTTGGTTTACAATAGAGAATTCTGGAATGGCAGTGCACTGCACCAGACTGGCTTTAATGTTGTAGCTCTTTCATTTTACTGCTCTTGGAGGGTGTGTGACTGTGGGCTGCAAAAACAGGAACCTGTGCCCACCCATCAGCCAGTAAGGGCCCACTTCCATCCTCCCAGTGTGTTTAGGAATGAGTATGTTCCCTCCAGCTAATGCCTGGGAAAGAACAGGTCCCGAGTTGATGACCAGAAACTTTATTCCATTCCAACAACGCTTATATTGGACAAGAGGAACTGAAGTATGTGCAGGGTGGCAAGGCCAGGGACATAGCAGAAGGATAGCCAGTGGGAAATGAGGATAACATATACATTAGGGTTTAGGAATCTCTCCAAAGCAACACAGAGGCTAAAAAAGTGATTAACAGCTAATCTCTCCTTTAACCTCCTTTAATCTCTCCTTTAATCTCTCCTTTAATTCATGTGCCAGGTTTCTTTGTGAGGGGTGAGGGATGGGACAGAGTCAAGCCTGAGAGTAACTGTTGATCATGGGAAGATGGACCCTCTCTTTGTGCTGTCCTTCCCTATCTCTGAAGTGATGTCTCCAAAGCTTTCACTTCAATGAGAATCCTTTATCTTTTGGGAGAAGTTGCTCTACGGGGTCCCTGAAACAGATGCTCTGTGAGGTCCCAGGAACAGTTGCTCTAGGGGATTCATGTGCCAGGAGGTTTGGGAAAAAACATCATAGGAGGAGTCAACAGGAACCTCCACATCTGCACCTCTACCATTGTTCCTTCTTTTATTGAGGGGGGCCACACCCAGTGACGCCCAGGGTTACTCCTGGCTATGTGCTCGGAAATTGCTCCTGGCTTGGGGGACCATATGGGATGCCAGGGGATCGAACCGCAGTCCATCCTAGGCTACTGCCGACAAGGTTGATGCCTTACCACTCTGTGCCACTGCTCTGGCTCCCATTGTTCCTTCTTAATACTATTCATAAGGTCTTAGTCTGCTGATCAGACCTATGCTACGTGGAGTGTTCATATATTTAGATATATATGTGTGTGTATGTATGTATATATATATATATAATACACATACAGAACAATTCTCTGCTTAGCATTTCTGAGGATTGGTTATAGTGTATATAAATGATGCTTAGAAAATAACAATAACAGGGGCTGGGTGGTGGCGCTAGAGGTAAGGTGCCTGCCTTGCCTGTGCTAGCCTTGGATGGACAGCGGTTCGATCCCCCGGTTTCCCATATGGTCCCCCAAGCCAGGAGCGACTTCTGAGCGCATAGCCAGGAGTAACCCCTGAGTGTCACCAGGTGTGGCCCAAAAACCAAAAAAAAAAAAAAGAAAATAACAATAACAACAACAACAACTAATCAGAAATTTTGATTGAAGGAATGGCTTTTCCCATAATGCCTGCAGGTTGTCCAAATAGTAGTAAGAAATTCGGGGCCTGAAGTTGCTTTCATTTGTGTTCTGGATGTCAGAATATGTCTAAAGAGCTTGCTGCTGGTCCTTCTAGGTTCTGGATGGAGGCACTTCTCAGATGCAGGCCCCTCAGCAGATCACAGCAATTGGATAGTAGCATCTGTTTCCCTTCTGTGGTATTCAGTCAGTGGACTCTGCTTCTGTTTGAGGAACCCAGAAGCTACTTGTATTCTTGGATTTTGTCTCAGGGAAGAAGACTTTTTTTTTTTTGTGGTTTTTGGGTCACACCCGGCAGTGCTCAGGGGTTATTCCTGGCTCCAGGCTCAGAAATTACTCCTGGCAGGCACGGGGGACCATATGGGGCACCGGGATTTGAACCGATGACCTCCTGCATGAAAGGCAAATGCCTTATCTCCATGCTATCTCTCTGGCCCCAGGGAAGAAGACTTTTAAGCTACCTTTTAAGCTACCTTCCTACACCACAGCTTCATGCACACTCACACTATTTAGAAATTACATAGTTCTCTGAACTGCTAAGCTCCTGAGAGTCCAGGGGATCTGCCAGCAGCCTCACACAGCAGTGACCCCTGAACCAAGACCTAGAATCCCCCCTGTTTGGTCTTATGCTGGCTCTCAGTCCCAAAGGGTGCTCACTCTTATTTCTTCTACAAAAGCACCATATACTGGCATGGAATATATCAGGACAGTGTGGTCAGCCAGTTAAGGCATATATTGTTAAAATATGGGGCTGGAGTGATAGCACAGGGTTAGGGGTTCAATCACGGGCATCCCATAAGGTCCCCCAAAACTGTCAGGAGTAATTTCTGAGCACAGAGCCAGGAGTAACCCCTGAGCATTGCCGAGTGTGACCCCAAAACAAGACAAAACAAAAAATTATGAAGTAATATAATAATAACTTCTACAGAGAGTATGCTTTGGAAGTTCAGAAATCGGAGTGAAGGTCCCTGAGCCGTGTTCATTATACTTGTTTGAAAATAGCAAAAGGTTGGAATTAAGTGGTTGAGCATAAGAAACTGTCTTGTTTTGATTTGATTTTGAGGGAGGGCAGTGGTTGGGGGGCACACTCAGGATGCTTCTGTGCTCATTGTATTGGGAGGCAAGAGATTGAACCTCAGTTAACCACATCTCAAGACAAAAGTCCTGCCCTCTGCCCAATCTCACTGGCTTGTAAAGAGTTTTTTAAATGGCAGAGGTCAGAGGAGATAGGTAAGGTGAGCCTGAGCCTGGTCTGCTCTCCAGCAGCACATAGAGTTTCCCCTGAGCACCACCAGGGGTCACTCCTGAACACAGAGCCAGGAACTGGAGCCTGAGCATCCAACTTCACCCTCTCTTGCCCCCTGTAAGCAACAAGAAAGGCACATGTGTGAAAAAGAGACGTTCAAGAGTCTTTCAGGGCCTAGACACTTTCTTTTTCTGACATCTAGTTTAGGACAGTGGTGATTCTGGAGCATTCTGCCCAGAGCATCCACTCTCAGAAGGGAAGCAGGGAAGGGAGGCTGCCTGCCTGGGTCCTGCCATCAGTCCCCAAACGGACGAGTCACATATGCACACACTAGACTCCAGACTATCCCCGTTGTGACTTGAAGTTGTGACTTGAAGCTGGTGAGTTTAGAACCAACCTCCAAAGTTGAGGCTGTGTGTGTGTGTGTGTGTGTGTGTGTGTGTGTGTGTGTGTGTGTGTGTGTATATAATGATTATAAGACACAATCTTTTTTGTTTGTTTTTAGGGGTCACGCCAAGTGGTGCTCAGGGGTTACTCCTGGCTCTGTTCTTGAAATCGCTCCTGGCAGGCCCAGGAGGACCATAAGGGATGTAGGGATTGACACAAATTGGCAGCTTGCAAGGCAAACGTTCCACCACTGTGCTATCGCTCTAGCCTCATATAAAGGGAGCTAGAGACAGGACAGCGGGAAGGGCTCCCATCTAGCTTATATCCAGAAGCATCACTGTATATAAGTGACCCCTTAAACATCACTGATGCAAACGTAGAGGGGGGCCCTGAACACTACTGGGCTAAAGGACCTTGAGACTCCAACCCTGGACAGCCTGACAGTGATCAACTTTATGTTTTACTATTTTCTGTTTTACTTTGTTTTCAGGTCACACTAGTGGTGCTTAGGGCTTACTCCTTGCTCTGTGCTCAGGGGTCAGGCCTAGTGGTGCCTGAGGGACCATATGCAATATCAGAGATTAAGCAGGGGTTGACTGCATGTAAGGCAAGTGCTTTACCCACTGTTCTATCTCTCTAGCCTATCAGTATCTTTGTTTTGTACCATTTTGGCTTAAAGGGAGGTTTCAGACAACACTTTCTGCTATGTTATCATTCATTTCTTTAATGGCTTCTGGGCCATACCCTGCAGTGCTCAGGGGCTCTTGTGCTCCTGGCTCTGTGCTCAAGGGTCACCCTTGTGCTCGGGAGTCCATGCAGTGCTATGGATTCAAACCTGTGTGAAAATAATGTATTTAGCATGTTGAACCATCTCCCTCACCTAAGATACAAACCTTTTAAATACAGGTGCAAATTCTTTTGTTTGTTTTCGGTCCACACTCAGTGTTGCTCAGTGTTTACTCCTGGCTCTACACTCAGAAATCGTTCCTGGCAGGCTCAGGGGACCATATGAGATGTCGGGTTTAGGGTTGGCCACATGCAAGGCAAATGCCCTACCTGCTGTGCTATTACTCTGGCCCCTAGCGGTGGGAATTCTATAGAAAGATAGTCCCTACGCATTTTTCATTCTTGCAGGACTTGGGAAATGTTTGCATTATTTGTGGCATTTAAAAATGTCTTGAAGCCTATTCTGCATCAACTATCTCTTTTTGCCCTTGCCTCCTATGTGGTTCTTTAGAGCAGACAGGAAACACTTATTATAGTCTAAGGGTACAGACCAGCTTAGTTCCACTTAGAACCTCAAGTCTGGCTTAGCTGCTCACACTTGAAGAAATAGCATAAGGAATGGCGGTGGTGGGAGAGACAGTTTGGACCCTGCATACCGCAGGACTGTGAGCTGTGACTCTGATGGCCCCTGAACACCACGGGGTGCTGGTGAGGATTTGGCCAGCTTCAGCAATGAATTGCCAGGCTTAGTTGACTGAGAACCATTGGGGGTGACCCCGACACCCTGGGCATTGTTAGGAGGCATTTCCACTAGGAAGCATGGGGAAAAAAAAACACCAGGGAAGTGAGTCTAGAATGTGGCATTGCAAGTGGTAACCCTAGTTTGATTCCCAATTCATGACACCTCAGGTACTCCCAGGAGGGACTCTTAAGCTCCATGCTGGGAGGAGTCGCCCAATACTATTAGTGTGATCCAAAGACAAAAACTGAAAAAAAAAAAAAATGTGGCTTCCAGCGCTGAGCCACAAATGCCATGATTGGAGAATTCTGGGAGGAAGCTGGCCAATCTTTGGGAAATCAAACCTCAAGATTGGGACAATTTCTGGGTAAACCCACTTTAGTTTAGATAACAAAGGCTGCAGGCATATACCCAATAGACTAGATCAGCTCAACTTCAAGGCTCTGCATTAAAGGTGATTGCTGATCATTTTCACCCTATGTATAGCCACGGCTATATAAATAGTCTAGGACTTTGATCTGCATGAATGTACCTGTTAATCTTCTATTATCAGCTTACATTTATTATTTTTCCCTAGTTCTTTTTTTCTTTATTTAAGCACTATGTTTACAAAGTTGTTCGTGATTGAGTTTCAGTCTTACAATATACACAACCTTTCACTTGTGCACATATTCTGCCACCAATGTCCCCAATTTCCCTCCTGCCCTCCCCTTTGTCTGCTTCTGGGGCAGGCATTTTATTCCTTCCTCTTTATCTCTCTCTTTCTTCCCCCTTTTCCTTTTAGACATAGTTGTTTGAGCTATTGTTAATGAAGGGGCACCAGGTATATCATTTTATCTCCATTCAGCATCCAGATCTTTTTTGTTTTGTTTTGTTTTTGTTTTTTTTTTTTGGTCACATCCGATGGTGAACAGGGGTTATTCCTGTCTCTGTGCTCAGAAATCACTTCTGGGGGACTATATGGCATGCTAGGGATTGAACCCAGATTGGCCGCATGGTGTGCTGTCACTCCAGCAGCAACACCCAGTTCTTGATGTATCTATTAACTCTTAACATACTTGTTCACTGTCTTAATGCGCCTGTTACTATACACAGTAGCTCACATGTCTGGAACCAGAGAACTGGGATGAGGGTGAGGGGGCTGTGAAAATATATTCAATAGATGGCTACCCTGTCCCCTTGTTCAGGGCTGTCAAGGCTAGCTTGCTATCTACCTGGACAAGCCACAAGTCCCCTGTCTTATTCTTTGTGTTTGACATGCTGGACAAAAGTTAAGGTGTTAATCTGATTGGCTTGATTGTGGTAAATCTCCACACAGATTGGCAGGGCCCTGGGTGAAGAGGGGGAACTGCTCAGTAGAGAAGGGACAATTGACTGTCTAGTTACTGTGACCATAGGACCGAAAGCCTGGAAGCCACTTCTTTTTTTTTTTTTTAATTTTTTTTTTATTTAAACACCTTGATTACATACATGATTGTGTTTGGGTTTCAGTCATAAAAGGAACACCACCCATCACCAGTGCAACATTCCCATCACCCAAGTCCCAAATCTCCCTCCTCCCCACCCAACCCCCGCCTGTACCCTAAACAGGCTCTACATTTCCCTCATACATTCTCAATATTAGGACAGTTCAAAATGTAGTTATTTCTCTAACTAAACTCATCACTCTTTGTGGTGAGCTTCCTGAGGTGAGCTGGAACTTCCAGCTCTTTTCTCTTTTGTGTCTGAAAATTATTATTACAAGGGTGTCTTTCATTTTTCTTAAAACCCATAGATGAGTGAGACCATTCTGCGTTTTTCTCTCTCTCTCTGACTTATTTCACTCAGCATAATAGATTCCATGTACATCCATGTATAGGAAAATTTCATGACTTCATCTCTCCTGACAGCTGCATAATATTCCATTGTGTATATGTACCACAGTTTCTTTAGCCATTCGTCTGTTGAAGGGCATCTTGGTTGTTTCCAGAGTCTTGCTATGGTAAATAGAGCTGCAATGAATATAGGTGTAAGGAAGGGGTTTTTGTATTGTATTTTTGTGTTTCTAGGGTATATTCCTAGGAGTGGTATAGCTGGATCATATGGGAGCTCGATTTCCAGTTTTTGGAGGAATCTCCATATCGCTTTCCATAAAGGTTGAACTAGACAGCATTCCCACCAGCAGTGGATAAGAGTTCCTTTCTCTCCACATCCCCGCCAACACTGTTTATTCTCATTCTTTGTGATGTGTGCCATTCTCTGGGGTGTGAGGTGGTATCTCATCGTTGTTTTGATTTGCATCTCCCTGATGATTAGTGATGTGGAACATTTTTTCATGTGTCTTTTGGCCATGCGTATTTCTTCTTTGTCAAAGTGTCTGTTCATTTCTTCTCCCCATTTTTTGATGGGGTTAGATGTTTTTTTCTTGTAAAGTTCTGTCAGTGCCTTGTATATTTTGGAGATTAGCCCCTTATCTGATGGGTATTGGGTGAGGAAGCCACTTCTTAGGGTTTGATATATGGAAGGAAAAGAGGAAATAGGACATGGGAGTAGAAAAATGGCTTAATGATGAAAATTGCAGTGCTGGGGAGCAAAGCTAGGGCCTTACACATGCCAGGCCCTCACTTTCCTTCTGAGCTACAATCCCAGCCCACCTTGGAGATTATCTGGATCTCAGAAGAAAGCAAAATTAGGGGCATCTGGGACACAACCCATAAGAATCTGGATGGCTGGGAGAGCCCTGCACTGGGAAATGCATTTGAATGGTCCTCCAGCTCAGTGACTGGGTCCACCTCCTCCTCCAGGCCCTTTTCAAGGACTGCCTGAGTTAGCTCTCAAGGTCACTTCCTGGCACTCAGCATGGTCCAGCAGCTGCAGGAGCGACACTGGGGGGAGCCATAGGCTCATGCTGGAAGCTTAGCCACTATCATAAAAATTGGTTTCTTTCCAGACCTTTCTCCATTCAAACCTCCCTCTCTGGGATTACCTGGCAATTAGGAATCGATTTATTGTTTGAGGCAGTCAGTGATCCTGGGAACTGCGTGAATCCTGGTGTCTTCAGGTGGGGGCCTGAGTGTCGTGGCCTCCTTGTCCAGACATTACAGGGAGTTCTCTGGGTCCCTCAGGAAAGTGGGTGCAGGTTTTGGCGAAGGAAGGAGACACACTCAGTTGTGGATCATAATTGTGTGTCTGTTTAGTCAATGCTACAGAGGTGTATTTAAACATGAATTTTACATGTGAGAGACTGCCTGCACCTGCTTTCTTGCAAGGTTAAAAATTGTACTTTCTTGTTAGCAACAAGCTTATTAGTACATACTGTTTGATCTATTAGTTTCTTCGCAACATACAATTCATAGGCCTTTAGTGTGGGTTACAAATCTTAAGAATGATAAGTTCCAATTAAAAGACAGAAGGGAGTTGAGCCAGAGGCTTCTCTAGTATCTAAGGACAAACTTTAACATCTCAAAATTTGTTACTCCTAGGCTGGACCTTGGGTGTCTATTCTGACTCTGATATAAATTAAAAGATTAGCAAATTTGCCGCATGTTCCTACAAAGGGCTCCTTTCATCTGAGCAGAATATCTTTTAAAAGACTAAATTTACTTTGAGTTATTTTTATGTTATTTTTATGTTTCTCTTGATGCTAATTTTCCCAGGTAAAGTGCTATTTAATCAAGGCCATATTTTTATGTACTAATTTTTGTCGTCTGGAAGTAAATGTTCAACTATGTACATACTTAACACAGCAGCAGGGAGATACTTATTAGGCCAAATATATGTTTGCAACTATTCTTCGAAACTATTACTAAGCTTGAACAATACCACCCTCACTTTTCAAGGGAGCGACCTCTCTTTGAGATCTTTTCTCAGCCATCAGCATTGGGGGAGCCCAGCGGGCCTTCTGACTTTCCTTAAATTTAACTTTCCTTAAATTATCTGGGAGAGGTTGTTCCTGCCAGAAACTCTCCTCCAAACCAGTCTCCAAATCCCTAAGAGCCCCTTTATTTTCCACAGTGACTCCACTACTCACAGCAATTCAGTGTTTGATCATTTTATATCCTTTTATATCCACTGGGCTGGGTTGGACCTAAGAACTTCTCCTCAAAGCTCCTTTTCTTTCTGGGTTGGGGGGAAGTTCTAGGAAAAGCCATGCTGTGAACTGCCTTGTGAGTGAGTGAGTGAGTGAGTGAGTGTGTGTGTGTGTGTGTGTGTGTGTGTGTGTGTGTGTGTGTGTGTGTGTATACTGTGTGGCCTCCACAAGCTTGTTTTTGGTAGCTTTGTCAGAGAGTGAGGTCTTGGGGTGCTACCCACCATGGGTGAGGTTTGAGCATTCCCAACACTCCTGTGACAACAACACCAAGTTAGACAGCTCTGCTTGGAAGTCCAGCCTCGCCTCTCAACACCTGTGTCTTGAATGAGTCTCCCAAATCTCTGCCTCAGTTTCCACTCCCAGAGACCAGAGATGGGAACACTAGGGAGCATGAATCCATGCCTGGTGCCCAAGGGGACACTGTGAGTGCCCTGAGAACTTTAAACCTTAACCCAGCACTCAGAAATCATCTTTTTTTAAAAATAATATCTTTATTTAAACATCTTTTTTTTAATTTTTTTTATTATTTTAATTATGACAACAAAGATGCAAAGAAAGAGGACAGGGTAAAGTTACAGTGGAAGCCCAATCACCCATAAACAGAATTCTTGGTAGTCCCATCGATGATATCCCAGCCTTGAACTTTCAGCCAAAGAACATTAAGAAAAACAAAACTGAACCCATGTACAATACAATTACTTTGTCCCTCAAATCCCCAGTTGTAGTACATACTTAGCAGCACAAAATATAATCTAAAGACATTAGACTTATGTAACTCCTTAAACATTGAGGGCAAAGTACATTTCTCTAGTTCCATGCACATGCTTACTAGTTTAAGTTAGCCTCAAAAGTTTTAGTGGGTTGTTTTTCTTAAGGATTGGAGTCAAGGGAACATAGTAAAAAACGGTATTAAAGTGGCATTTGTTTGCATAGGCCCACCAAAACATAAGGGATATGGAAAGGCACATTATGGTCTAAATACAAGGAGACCCTACCCCTGAAGTTTCCTGGCACAGGACTGACTCTAGGCTCCAGGCACACTAGTTTGTCCAATTCAAGTCATCCTCTGTAGTGGCAATACACCTCCATTCCTCACTTAGTCTCTGTTGTTGTTGGTATCATGCTTCTGTATTAAAGATCCTGGAGTCTGCATATCCCATATTGTAGTCAGGATGGTGCGGAGCATCCTCTCATTTCACCTCAAACTTATGGGGCAATAGAGAGAACCATGTCCTGTAGAGCAGGTCATTGTTGTTGTCAAGTCTTCTCAGTGTAAACGGAAGTCTCTTTTTAGGAGGTCGATGTCAGACCCTTGGTAGAGTCTTTCCTGGTAGAGGACTGCTTCCAGCTGTTGCTATAAAAGACCTTGGATGTTTCGTAGATAGCTTGCCTGGTTCTGGCGTGAATGGAGGATGCCCATTCTTCTGAGGCCTGTGCCAGGTCATTATATCAATGTTCAGGGTGTAAGGTACATTGTACTGAGATTTATTAGATAAGAACTTATCTGTATGTATGGTGTTTTCCCATTTTAATGTGTCTATGCAAACAAGGATCAATGCCGTGAAGCGTTATTGGTGCATCTGGAGGCAATGGGAACAAGACCAGCAATTTCCATGACATAGTTCAATCATAGGCATCAAACTGAGGGACAGTTCCACCAACAATCCTTACTGAACAGCTTACAAAGAAAAGACAAGATGAAAAGTGGATAGAAACATCATAGTAGAGGAATATATAGAGAGATACATCAGTTAAAGAAAATACCCATAAAATATTCAAAAGATATATGTGTTCAATATGTGTTCAATTTCTGTCCTTCTAAGTAGTTCTGGGATTTGTTAGATCTACTGTATGTCTTTGGTCAGAGAATAGAACTGTTTGTTACTGAAGTTAAGAAGAGTAAATATGGGATACTAATGGTTGGGAGGAGCATATATTCGCGCGGGGGCTAGTGCCCCCGCGCGGTTTGCAAAATGTAGACTGGTATGGAATTGCCAGTGACAGACTGAGTATAGCTGAGCAGCTATCTGCCACCCCCCAGATCAATCTCCACCCCCTTAGCCAACCTCTGTAGCCACCTGGAGATCCGGAGGAAAGGGGGAGAGTGGGGTCGGGTGACCCATGTCCGAGCCCCCCTACCCTAAGCCGGCCCAAGAGGCCGCTGGCACATACGGAGGCCTGCCAGCTGCCCGCCCGTGCTAGCCAAAAATCCTGCTCCAGGAAGGGAGAGAGACCCTCCCAAGCCTGAAGGACGGGGATTTAAGCCCCACCCTAGGCCAGAGTCTGGACCGGGCCAGGGAGTGGGGAAAACCCAGGGTGTCCCATCAGCTCCTTCCAGAAACCCACCTGGAGATCCGGAGGAAAGGGGGAGAGGGGGGTCGGGTGACCCATGTCCGAGCCCCCCTACCCTAAGCCGGGCCAAGAGGCCGCTGGCACATGCGGAGGCCTGCCAGCTGCCCGCCCGTGCTAGCCACTTATTTAAACATCTTGATTACAAATATGATTGTGATTAGGTTTCAGTCATGTAAAGAACACCCCCACTTCACCAGTGCAACGTTCCCACCACCAATGTCCCAAATCTCCCTCAGAAATCATCTTGCTTCTCGTCTGGAAGGGTCAGTCTCTGGGCTGGATCTGAGTATTTGGGGGCGAGCTAGAGGAATCAAAGCTGTTTTATTCCTCCCTCCCCTCTTCACGCCACTTTCAGTTTTGCTTCCCTTTCCTGATCTGTGACTCAGACAGGACAAGAAAGCATCACTTTTCCTTGAAAGAAGGAAGGAAGATGGAAGATGGGGAGAGGCCACGCTATCCCCTATATTCAGGGGAGCTAGCAGGAATCTTTGGGACTTGTAGCTTGGGGTACATGAAGGGTTCACACTCTTTTGGGAGTTGCTGATGTGTAAAATCACCCCACATTTTGAAATCACCCCACGCACCATATTTCAAGCCCTGGATGAACAGGTCTGAAGCAGGATAGTTGCAAAGAATTAATAAGCCAAGCCAGTCAGGAGTGAGTCATGGAGTCAGTTTGCTTCTTGACCTGTGGTCTCTCTGTGTGCCAAAGCCAGAGTGACCTTTCTTTATTGAACCAGTACAAATTCACCAGGAAGGGGAAGGGTGAGTGAGAGACAAAAGTATCTATCCAGCTAGACTTTTACATTTTTACTTTTTACTTTTACATATTTTTACTTGGTGAAAAGAAAGAGGAAATTGGGGTAATACCTTTATTTTGGGTAAAGGCTAACAGTTTCACCCTTACCGTTCAAAATAATTTTTTTTGATGGACCAGAGTTGAGCATGCCACCCACTCTCAGAATGAAATGACGAACTAGTGAGTGTTCACTAACATGTAGATTTGGTGCAAATAAAAATGAGACAGGAGAGAAGTACAGGGGTTAAGAGAGTGTAGAGTACAGGAGTCAAGGCATATGCCTAGCCAACTCTGATTTCTTTCCCAGCATGAGGCCACTGGAGACCCCACCCCTATGCACTTCTGGTGTGTGGTCAGGGGAGACTAGGCAGACCCTTGACATAGAATGGCCTTGCTTGCATTGAGGTTGCTGAGAGGGGTCCCAGGGCCACCTTTTTGTTTCTGTTTTTTTTTTTAATCATCTGATACTTTATTTGATAAGTAACAGAGAGTCTCAGCTTTTCAAGAAAACATATCACAAATGGAGCCAAATTTAGTACTCAGTATTTTCATTATTTAACTTTAAATTTATTTTGAATCACTGTGAGATACAGTTACAAAGTTGATTATGATTGAGTTTAAATTTTACAATGTCCAACACCAGTGCACATTTCCTACCACCAATGTTCCCTTTTTGCTTTCTGTCCTTCTGCATGCCATACTTTTTTTAATTTACTATCTCACAAATGAGTGCAATCTTTCTATATCTATCCCTCTCCCTCTAATTTTATTAAGTATAATACTTTCCATATCTATCCATGTATAAACAAACTTCATCACTTCACTTTTTTTCTAACAGCTTCATAGTATTCCATAGCTTATTTATTCACTAATTTGTTCTCAGACACTTAGGTTGTTTCCAGTTTCTGGCTATTGTGAAATGGGCTTCAATGAACATAAGAGTGCAAATGTCTTTTCTGAATTGTATTTTTGTTTTATAGGGTGTATATACCCAGGGGCAATATTACTTGGTCATATGGGAGATCAATTCTAGTTTCTTGAGAAATATTTATATTATTTTCCAAAAAGTTTGACCAGTTGACATTCTTACCAGCAGTAAATGAGAGTCGCTTTCTCCCTGCATTCATATCAGCACTGGTTATTCTTGTGATGTGTGCCACTCTCTGTGGTGTGAGATGATACCTCATTGTTTTGATTTGCATCTCCATGATGACTGGTGATGAGGAGCATTTTTTATTTGCATTTTTGCGATTTGTATTTCTTTTTTGAGGAAATGTCCTTGTGCATACCAGGTCCCCTAATCCCCTCCCCAGCTATCTCCCTTCTCTCTCTCTCTCTCCCTCTCTCTCTCTCTCTCTCTCTCTCTCTCTCTCTCTCTCTCTTTCTCTCTACCTACCTACCTACCTACCTAATATCTTTCTTTCTTTCTTTCTTTCTTTCTTTCTTTCTTTCTTTCTTTCTTTCTTTCTTTCTTTCTTTCTTTCTTTCTTTCTTTCTTTCTTTCTTTCTTTCTTTCTTTCTTTCTTTCTTTCTTTCTTTCTTTCTTTCTTTCTTTCTTTCTTTCTTTCTTTCTTCCTTCCTTCCTTCCTTCCTTCCTTCCTTCCTTCCTTCCTTCCTTCCTTCCTTCCTTCCTTCCTTCCTTCCTTCCTTCCTTCCTTCCTTCCTTCCTTCCTTCCTTCCTTCCTTCCTTCCTTCCTTCCTTCCTTTCTTTCTTTCTTCTTTCTTTCTCTCTTTCTTTCTTCTTTTCTTCCTTAACCTGGGTCAGCCATGTGTAAGGCAAGAACTCTTACCTCCTCCAAGTACTATTGCTCCAGCCCATGTATGTTTTCTTTTTAATTTATCATTATTATTTTTTTTTCGCTTTTTTTTTTGGCCACACCCTGTGACACTCAGAGTTTACTCCTGGCTATGTGCTCAGAAATAGCTCCTGGCTTAGGGGACCATATGGGATGCTGGGGATTGAACCACAGTCCATCTTGTATTGGCCACATGCAAGGCAAACGCCCTATAGCTGTGCTATCACTGTGTCCCCTTAATTTATTAATTAATGATGAAGCTTGGATGCAGTCTGGGCAGGGATGGAATAAACATAATACATCTTGCTTTTGTAACCATTTACAATGATGGTGAAGAAAGTTTAATGAGTGGCAAAGGATCTCTAAGGCATTTCTCAGTGGAAAAATAAAACTCAGAAGACTGTTCAGTTAATGAGGGATATTTTTTGTTAAAGAAACATTTCTGGGGCCAGCACAGTGTGTAGGGTGTTTGCCTTGCATGTAGCCAACATGGATTTGATACCTGACATATGGTCCCCCAAGCCTGCCAGGAGTAATTTCTAAGCACAGAGCCTGGAGTTATCCCTGAGCGACACTGGGTATGCTCCCCTTGCAAAAAAAAAAAAAAATTAACACTTATTTTATAAAATAATTTCATTTTTGTATGCATTAGACAAAAGACCAGAAGAGGGGCAGGAATCTTTTTTTTTTTTTTTTTTTTTTTTTTGTGGTTTTTGGGTCACACCCGGCAGTGCTCAGGGGTTATTCCTGGCTCCAGGCTCAGAAATTGCTCCTGGCAGGCACGGGAGGACCATATATGGGACGCCGGGATTCGAACCGATGACCTCCTGCATGAGAGGCAAACGCCTTACCTCCATGCTATCTCTCCGGCCCCAGGGGCAGGAATCTTTGTATGCTGGTTTTTCTTTGTCTTTTCTTGGTGTATTTCTGTTTTTTTTTTTTTTGTTTTTTTTTTTTTTTTGTTTTTTTGGGCCACACCCAGTGATGCTCAGGGGTTACTCCTGGCTGTCTGCTCAGAAATAGCTCCTGGCAGGCACGGGGGACCATATGGGACACCGGGATTCGAACCAACCACCTTTGGTCCTGAATCGGCTGCTTGCAAGGCAAACGCCGCTGTGCTATTTCTCCGGGCCAGCATTTCTGTGTTTTGAAGTACTTTTGTTGTTTGTTTATTTTGGGGGCACAAACTGAAAACATGTGACCCAAATTTTAACAGCCAAACTTAAAATGTTGCCTGTCAATAGGGTAAGAGGGGGAAATCTGGGATCATTGGACATTAGTGGCAGGGTCAGTCCTGGAACATTGTATATCTAAAGCCCAACTATGAATGATAACTTTGTAAACCATGGTGCTTTAACAAAATAAAATACATCTTTTTTTTTTTTTGTTTGTTTGTTTTGGGCCACACCCCAGTGATGCTCAGGGGCCATTCCTAGCTATGAGCTCAGAAATCGCTCCTGGTTTGGGACCGTGGGATTGAACCATGGTCGAACCTAGGCAGCCGCGTGCAAGACAAACACCCTACTGTTGTGCCACTGCTCCAGCCCCAAAATAAAATAAATCTTATTTGCCTTGGTTCATGCAACCCTTTCAAGACCCCAGGACTACCACAGGTCAAATCAGCACCATCTGACAGCTGAAGACATTGAGAGGTTAATGAACATGTCCATGATTACAAGCTAGTCAGGTGTGTTGTTTCTAAAAACCCAGGGGAACTGCTCAGAGAGTCACCCCCAAATTCTACCAGCGTGTAGCCTCTAGATGGGGGTCAATCTCCAGTCCAAGATATTGACCACTACCAGCTCCTGGTTGAACAGGCTCCTGTGGAGAATTATTATTTAACTTCAACCTTCCAAAACTGTGCCCTTCATGGTCCCAGCCAGTCCAAAGTTGCCAACACTCAATAACATGCATAAAATACAGCCAGCAGCAAATTTCCAAATCACTCTGTAACCCAGGTGGCCTGCTCTAGAAACTCAGACCCTTGGGGGGCAAAGCAGTTAAGAAAACAGAAAACTTCCATCCTAGCCAAGGAGGGGGTGCCCATTGGAACAGGGAAAGCTGAGGCTGGAATGGGGGGTGGTGGCTGTGATATCATTATTGGGAAATTTACCAGTTATAGCCTACCTCCAGGCATGCTATTACCTTCATTCTTTTTCTTTAACACTATCATGAATATAACTACTTTATTTATTTATTTATTAATTTATTTTTTACTCGAGGTTGGCTTGGGTTCTTGCCTGGTGGGAGGCTGACCCAGGTTAAATCCCTGGCATCCCATATGGTCATTCAAGTTTACCAGGAGTAATTCTTAAGTGCAGAGCCAGGAATAACCCCGGAGCATTGCTGAGTGTGGACCAAACAAAACCAAGCCTAAACAAAAAAAGCTACCACCATCAACAACAATTTTTCAAGCTGAGATATAATTCTTACTGTAAGATTCATGTACAATTATACATGTATATTTTTTTTATTTTATTTTTTTTTTTATAGAGAAACCACCAGTTTTATTCAGAGCAAAAAAATAAAGGGGGGCGGCAAATCTTTGATCATGAGAAAGAACTCAAATATAGATATGGAATCTAAGCAAACTACACATGCAATGAGGACAATAGTCTGCTAATACAACTGATTTGCTGCTGTGTTTGTCTACAGTTTGTCTAATATTAACAATTATAAACAGAGCAGTGCAACTAGTATTTTGAACAATCCTTACAGTGTTACAGTGTCAGGCAGAGCATTTCACTTCTCTTCACACCACTGGTTCTCTTTGCGTACCTGGGCTTCCTCTTCTTCAGTAAAGTCATTTTTGATATTGAAGGTCTTACGAATCTCCTCAGGTGTTTTCCCCTTGATCATATTGGCAACAGTCTTGCATGTAACATCAAGCAAACCTTTGATGTCTAAGTAGTTTGCAGCCAGAATCAGTTCAAAAAGTGTTCCTTGGTCCACTTTCAAGAATTCTTGGTCCCAAACAGGGATATCATCTGTTCGCTTTTCTTTGTTCTCATCATCCTCAGGAGGAGGGGGGTCATCCTTGTGGTGGGTGCACCACTGAATAACCTTTTTTAAAATTGCTGCATTAACATTTGGGAGAGGAACTGGGTCATCGTCTCCTTCATCATCCATTCCCAAATCTTCCAACATGGTTTTGATAGTTACAGACTGTTTGGCAATTTCCACATCAACTTCAAATATCTCTCCATCAGAACTCTGCAACTTAATAGAAGGCATGATGTTCCTTCCGTCGGGAAGAGATGGCGGGCCACGGGCAGGGTAGACGGTCCTCGCCCACGCAGCGCGGAGAACAAGGCCACTCCTATACATGTATATTTTAATATATATATATATATATTTTTTTTTTTTGAAGATTATTGGTTTGGTTTACAGTAGTTGCTGCTGTGCAATTCATTAAGTCCAAAGGTTTCCCCATCTCCATAAAAAATCCTTTTCAATTCTTTCCCCAGCCTTTGGCAAAGTATGCTTGTATTTAATTGTTTTACCTTTCTCTCCAAATTCATTACAAGTTCCCCCAGTGCTGTTACTCTCTGATCCAAAGTCATTGTCTAGTCAAGATGTTTGTTTCCTTGATGAAGCTCTTTTTTTTTGTTTTTGTTTTTTGTTTTTGGGTCACACCCAGCAGTGCTCAGGGGTTGCTCCTGGCTCTACACTTAGAAATCGCTCCTGGCAGGCTCGGGGGACCATATGGGATGCTGGGATTCAAACCACTGTCCTGCATGCAAGGCAAATGCCTTACCTCCATGCTATCTCTCCAGCCCATGATGATAAAGTTCTTAACTTTAGGGTAGTCCACTCCCAGATCATTTAAAAAATAATAATAAATAATGATAATTTAAAAACCATTTTAAGTGGCTGAAATAACAAATACATAGTGGAGTCTCTTGCCCCCACACAACATTCTCAACTTTTCTCTTCAGAAGACCCAAACTCACAGGTCTCATGTGAAACAGATCAATGGTTTTATTTGCCTTAAAACAACATCAATTTCATTCAGGAAGTGATAAAGACATCTTAGGTCTTATATTGTAACATGAGCCTTGACAGTTCAATGATGTTTCATGTCTTACAGCTAATACTCTACGAGGACATTCACAACTTGAACAGGAGGAAGAAACGGTGATGGGAAGCAAGGGTAGACACCACACCCTTAGGCTTCTAACCTAAGAATAGTGACACACTGGTGGGAAAAGATACTGTAGCTCTAGGCTCACAGCAGTGTTATTTATAATAACGAAGAAGTGCAAGTCCATTTGCCAAGCCAGTGAAATTCCATTAGAGAATGACTGAGCTCTGAAAGAGCAAATTTTGCCTTTTGCAACAACAGGGATGGAACTAGAGGTGATGGTGTGTAAAATAAGACTAGCTAAAAACCCTAAACAAAGGTGTTCACCCCACTTCCTCTTTCCAGTAATCTCTTCTTTTGGTATGTAAAAGCCCACCTGGATTACAGGACTTTCCTCTACTTTGATGACTTTGGTTCTGGATAATAAAGAGAGAGCAGTTCTGGCTTTTGGATGGCAGAGGGAGCACATGACAGAGAGAGGCCATGAAGTGAAAAGTAGACTGACTCTGATCTTAACCTCTTGGTGTATTATTTCTTCACCAGCAACCTGCTTCATCAGATCCATCTGCCTAAGGAGTTAGAAACATGGTGCCTGGGGCAGTCTCACAACTGTGTATTTTTATTTTACAGTGGTGCTCAACAAATCAGAAAGAAGATAAAAGCACTCCATATGTCAATCACTTGGACACCTAAAATAGATCAGCCAAACAAATGAACCAACATCTCAACAAAAAAAAACCTGTAAGGATTGGAGTGATAGAACAACAGGTGAGGTGCTTGATTCCTGGCATCCCATATGGTATCCGAGCACAGTCAGAAGTAATTTCTGAGTAAAGAGCCAGGAGTAAACCCTGAACAGTACAGGGTGTGGCCCTGAGACAAAACAAAAGTAAGGAGCAATACACAATGGAAGACTATGCAGCTGCAAGAAATGATGAAATAATACCATTTGCTGTAAGCTGATTGAAACTGAAAGATATCACGTTGAGTGAAGTAAACAAGGAGAAAAAAGACAAACACAGGATGATCTCACTTATCTGTGGTGTATAGATTAACTGCATGAGGAAATGTGCTGTAGTAAAGGGAGGAGCCTAGATCACCCTTGATCCTAGAGCTTAGGCAGGAAGACAGAGAAAGAAGGAAATCAAAGTGGAAAGGAAAATGAGAAAGGGAAAAAATGGGGGAACAGGGAACTTAGGTTATATCAGTGATATGGGAGAATAGTATGACTATACATTCAAAGCACAAACTCAACAACACTAAAAACATGAGATCTAAGCTGCAATCATGAAGTATGTAAAATGTCTATCAAGGGGGATGATGGAGTCTGGGAACCCTGATAGAGGTAGTTGACACTGATGGTGGGATTGTGTGGAAATACTATGTGCTTAAAACTCAACTATCAAAAACTGTGTAAATCATAGTAGGTTTGTTTGTTTGGTGTTTTTTTTTTTTGGCTACATCAGTGACGCTCAGGGGTTATTCCTGGCTATGCGCTCAGAAATTGTTCCTGGCTTGGGGAATCATACGGGATGCTGGGGGATCGAACCACGGTCCATCCTAGGCTAGCGCCAGCAAGACAGACACCTTACCACTCAGAGCCATTGCTCTAGCCCCCAAATCATAGTTTTTAAAATAAATAAAAATTTATTAAGTTTAATTAAAAAAAAAGAAGGAATGCTGGAATTCTGACATGCCTGGGTATGAAGAGTTTATTTCTTTTTTAAAATTCTTCTTATTTTTATTTGTTTTTGATTTTTTGGACCACACTTGGTGATACTCAGGGGTTACTCCTGGAATGCACTCAGAAATTGTTCCTGGCTTGGGGACCACATGGGATGCCGGATTTCGAACCACCATCTGTCCTAAATCAGCTGTGTGCAAGGCAAATGCCCTACTGCTGTGCTATCGGTCTGGCCCCAGGTTTATTTTATTTTATTTTTTGGGGGTCACACCTGGCAGCGTTCAGGGGTCACTTAGGCTCTGTGCTCAGAAATCACCCATGGCATGCTCTAGGGACCATATAGAATGCTGGGAATTGAACATAGGTCTGTCCCTTGTCAGCCACGTGCAAGGCAAACGCCCTACCACTGTGATATAATTCTAGCCTCAATAAAGAGCTTATTCTGGACCAAGATATGTGGGTCTTTCTTAGGCTTCCATCATGCCAGGAAATCTATAAACTCCAATATCTCCCTCTTACTGGCAGGACATGAATGATAATGCTTGCCTCCTAACCCCAAGACATTTCTCAGTCCATGGAAAGGGCTTTGCAGCTCAGAAACTTTTAATGGACATCACCCTCTCTTTGGAGAAACAAATACCTCTTTACACTATGTGGTGATGGAAGAACTCAGGACTGTTTCAGCAATGACTGAAGATGAAGTCAGTGTCATGGCATCCATGGGCATCTGTGCTTGTTCCTGTCACCCCAAATTTCTACTGTATTTTAAATCCAATTCTCTGTTGTTTCTGTGTAGTTTTTCCTCAACTAAATAAAAACAAGAGGTTCTAAGCTCAGAGCCCAACTGTCTGTTTATGAAGGAGCAGATAAACAAGTGTGGTTCAATTCCCAATGGAATATTAGAAAAAGGAATAGAATCCTGGCCCAGGTAAAGGCCTTCTAAATAGCATGCTGAGTGGAAGAAGCCAGGCAGGAGGGGCCATGGAAAGGATGATTTTACTTCCACAGGAAGGCGAGTACATTGAAAAAGTTGACAAGGGATTGCCAAGGGGTTGGGGGCAAGAGGTAGAGGAAACGAAGCATGATTGCTCACGAGTGTGGGGTTTCTTTGTTTGGATAATGAAAATAGTCGGGCATTATCAGTAGTGAAGGAAGCACAACAGCATAAATTTACCAAAAACCATCTACTTTCAGAGGGTGAGTTTTACAGTGTACAAGTCATGCCTTGGAACAACAACAACAACCAAAAAAAAAAAAAACCCCCAAAAAACCCAAAACAATCTACAAAGATGAAAAGATTGAGTGGCTGGAGAGATAGCATGTAGGTAAAATTTGCCTTGCATGCAGAATGTGGGTGGTTCGAATCCAGGCATCCCATATGGTCCCCCGAGCCTGCCAGGAGCGATTTCTGAGCATAGAGCCAGGAGGAACCCCTGAGCGCTGCCGGGTGTGACCCAAAAACCAAAAACCAAAAAAAAAAAAAAAAAAAAAAGATTGGCCATGAACCCTTCCAAGAGAAAGAAGAGAAGGAGAAGGAGAATGTCTGACTATGTTTTGTAGGTGCCAGTGCTGCTGTTGACTTAGCAGCCCCCAGGAGGTATTTGCTAGAATAAAAGCATTCCTGTATTGGCCTCCATCACACGCTGATTCAGGTCTTAATCATTCCTGCCCGGATTAGGAACTAAAGAATTGTGACAGTGAGAAAGAGCCTTAGAAATTCTAGTCCAAGGCACTCAGTTGTCAGGGAAGGGTGCCAACCCCAGGCGGTAGCACTGACCTGTGCCAAGTTGCTTGTGAGCAACTGAGCTGGCCCTGGAGCCCAGCCTTCCTGTCACTTGATCTTCCATGCACTCACATTCCATTCTCTTCTGACTCTCTTCTAGCTCTAATAGGATAGTGCATTCCACAGGCCTGGCTCTTCAGGAAACGCTGGTCTTTGTCACTTCTCGCTAACCATCTTTAGGTGCTGGGTTAGGTGCCTGTTGTCTTGGCCTGTACTGGGTCTATCCTGGGCCTATTCTGGGTCTGCCCTGGGCTCCTGCTTCAGCTTCAGTGAATGGTCTTGGATGACCCAACACCCCTTGTGCTTTCTATGATCATTTCTTTGTCCATGTTTTGTTACTCAATGTTGTGTATCTTTAAGTCATCTTTTCTCCTCGGCTCATAAGCAATATTTTTACAGATAGGGATCATGTCTGGGGCACTTTACACTTATTCCTTGAGCTTGGTTGGCTCAGGAGATATCTGTATATCAGCCGACACCCTTCCAGACTCTAGCTAGTCCCTGCCTGGATAAGGGCAAGGAGTTGTTCCATGAAATTCTAGCAATAGATGAGGATTTTATGCCCTTGCAGGAAGAGACAGCCTGAATATAATTTGAGGGGTGTGTTAATCTGGATAAAAGAGCTTTGCAAAAATTTCCCAAGAGATGAGATTAGCTACCCCAAAAGGCAATGTTTGGATTAGAAAGACATGTTTGTTTTGAAACAACTTTTAAAAAATTTATTACAGAAGTAACTTGTCTCATTGTTGAACATTCTGGAACTTTCAGGAAAAAAAGAACAAAAATAGAGAAAAGTCATCATTCCAACCCCTCAGGAATAGTTATTGATGATTTCTGATAGACGCAACCCTTTCTTCTTAGCAGGTACAAAGAATCCGTGTTGTTTACTGCCATGAAGAGCCACCACCCCCTTCTTGGCATGCTGCTTTCTAACCTGCTTTTAAATGAAACAGAACATGAAAATTTAATAGCATCACATATTCAAGTGGGAAGAGCTTTGTTACTGTCAACTTGCGTGATTCATTCTGATGTCACGGAGAAAGAGCAACATTTGACTATTTCTTTGCTTTTCTTGGTACAGGGATGGGAGACAAGCACAGAGAAGAGAGGACTCTGGGAACTGAAACTGGGAAATTTTCAGGTCCAGACTTTGCCAGAGAAGGTGGCATGGGGCCGGCTGGTTGAGGGTTCTTGCCAGTTTATCTTTCCCCCACTTCTGTAGAATGACTAGAAAATGTGATAGAGGTGTCTTTTCTAATGAGAGATCTTTGGGAGTTTAGCTTTTAAGTTTTTTTTTTTTTTTTGGTTTTTGGGCCACACCCGTTTGACGCTCAGGGGTTACTCCTGGCTATGTGCTCAGAAATCACCCCTGGCATGGGGGGACCATATGGGACGCCGGGGGATTGAACCGCGGTCCTTCCTTGGCTAGCGCTTGCAAGGCAGACACCTTACCTCCAGCGCCACCTACCCGGCCCCAGCTTTTAAGTTTTACTTTCTCCCATTCTCCCACCTTTGTCTTTGTACTGACTCTTTGTCCCAAAGAGTCCTCTGGGACATCAGCATGGTGCTAGGCAAAGGACAGATACTCAGAAATGGCAACCATCTTCCAGTTCATGTCAAACTTGAATTCTATATTGATCTTCTTGTAATTAAGATCCTAATACCCATCCTTAGCAACCCATTTTCTCCCCTTGAGAAGCCTATGAGGGAGATATTACTAAAGTAGGTGGAAGCCAAGTTCCACTGCTGGCCTCTGGTCCTTAGGATGTGAATTTTTTTGTTTTTGTTTTTGGGTCACACCTGGCAGTGCTCACGGGTTCCTCCTGGCTCTATGCTCAGATATCGCTCCTGGCAGGCTCGGGGGACCATATGGGATGTTGGGATTTGAACCACCATCCTTCTGCATGCAAGGCAAACACCTGACCTTCAGCCCCCAGCATGTGAATTTTTACTGATACCTTTTATGGGGTCTCAGATACCCTGTTGCTCTCAATCCATTTAGGTCAGTTGAATGAAGACATCCTCAAACTTCAAAATTCTTAAGGATTTCTCAGAGTATAGCAATCTACATTTTAAGCAATCATTTTGGGGTGATTTTTTTTGTTTGCTTGTTTATTTTTGTTTTTGGGCCACACCTAGCTCTGCATTCAGAAATTGCTCCTGGCAGGCTCAGGGTACCATATGGGATGCCAGGAATCAAACTTAGGTCCATCCTGGGTCGGCCACATGCAAGGCAAATGCCCTACCACTGTGCTGCTATCTCTCTGGCCCCTGAGGTGATGTTTGAGGGAGATGGTTGGAGAAGCATGTTGGAAGAATCATTAGTGTTTTGTCAAGCGGAGGTGGCCATGATCACACTATTAGAATCTCCATTAACCATTAGCTTGAGTGTTAGTTTCCAAGGAGATGGAGAAGAACCACAACATAGTGCAAGCTCATTCTGGGCCTGCTATGCCAAGAACTCTCTAAGTTTATATTACACATTAGCATCCTGAATTCTCTTCAGAGCCCTATTAGGCAGGTCCTTTGATTTCTCTCATTGGTCAAGGTAGTGAAACTTGGACAAACTTCTACAACTGGATGAAGTAGGCAATGGATCAAATAATCAAGTCCTATAAGCAGGTTAAAGAAACCGATTTTTCTAAGAGGCTGGGGGAAGGTAGCCATTGGGCAATGGGAGAGTAATTCCTCTGTTGAATTTGCCTGTTTCTAGATTTCCCACATGCAAATTACTCCTGGCAATTGTGCGAATGGAGATTAAAACCCAACTGTGAAAGGGTGAGATTCACCCAATGGCCCCCTTCTTCTCCTCAGTCAGAATGAGGACCAGTCTGTGGTCTTCTCTGACCTGAACGATGAACTGTTTTGGTGTTGGGGCTGTTATTCAGGGGTGCCATACATTCCTGGTGAGTCTGAAACCCTGGGTCTGATATCTGGCCTTATCAAAGAAGACACAAATAACAAATAAAACCACATTAATACTTGCACTTCAATCTTGGTAACAAAACATCAAACAACCAACAAAAAAAGAACTGTTCATCAGGGAAAATTGAATACTGACTACTGATAACTTTGTGATAAGATCTTTTTGTTTCCTTAGTTTTAAAGCATGATATGAATATTATGATGAGTTTAAAAGTGCTTATGTTTTAAAACTGAAGCTTGTGTAAATAAAATACAGGGAGCTTCTGGATTTGCTTCATAAGCACCCAATATGGGGAGGCTTGTAGATGAAATAAGATTGCTTTTAGGATGACCACTAGGCAGGGGAGTTGACATAACAGTTAGTGGTTAGACTTAAGACTTCACACATGTTGGGCAACTAGTCTATCCCTGAGATACATCCCAGGCCACTGGGATGATCATTGAAAACAGTTAAGAAATCCATAGGTGGGCCCGGAGAGATAGCACAGCGGCGTTTGCCTTGCAAGCAGCCGATCCAGGACCAAAGGTGGTTGGTTTGAATCCCGGTGTCCCATATGGTCCCCCGTGCCTGCCAGGAGCTATTTCTGAGCAGACAACCAGGAGTAACCCCTGAGCACCGCCAGGTGTGGCCCAAAAACCAAAACCAAAACCAAAACCAAAACCAAAAAAAAAGAAATCCATAGTTGTTTTTCATGCCTCTAGTTTCATGTTTGCACATTTTCATAGTAAAAATCGTTACTAATGATTGGATTTATGTTCCTTAATGTCCCTTCCCTTACCGGTGGATTTAATAGAGTTAACAAAAGCACTTAAGCTTGGTGGTGGATTCCTATCAGGAAAAGTATTTGTATATACAATTTTAACAATGGTTTCAATGCCAATCCAAGCAAGAAAGGGTTTTGGAAATTTCAGGCTTTCTCCCAAGCTGATAGGGACATGACATTGCATTGGCTTGAACCCTAACCTCCCCCAGTCTGCTTGTGTGTATTGAATTGAGCTTGATCTCTGACCCTGCCGACTCTTTGGCTAATCACTACCATCTCTTTCCAAATGATTCTTTAGAGGGGTGTCATGTACCATTCAAAATGCAATCAGCTGCACCACCCCTGCGACCTCCTTTACTCTTCTGAGCATGGAGGATGTTCTGTTATTCATCATGGAAACAAATAGAGGTTCCCAGAGGTTAATTGGATTTAGTTATTGGACTAGTTAATTAACACTTTCCTGAGCCACCCCTCCTACCAACAGCAACCATTGAACATCTAGTTTAGCTCCGATCTGGGGCTGGGCTGACATGACTCACAGATACCTAGAACAGTGTCTGTGTCTGCATTTGAGGAGGCCACACTCTTGGACAGCAAATGCAGAGCCATCTAAGCAAACACACTGAGCTTTGTGGAGGCTTTCTAGTGAGACAGGGCTTGTGCTGGGTCAGACAACATAAGCAGAAATTCATCTCTCTTGGAAATAATGGTAGAATCAGCGCTTCAGCCCCAAATATGGCTCTGTCTAGAACTACAGGTTTCTACAAAGCAATTATTTTATTTTACCTGAAACCTTCATTCTCTTGGTTCCTTTTGGTTGTTGTTATTGTTTTTTGGCCACACCTGCCCATGCTCAGGGGTTACTCCTGACTCTGCACTCAGAAATTACTCTGGAAGGTTCGGGAGACCATATGGGATGCTGAGGATCTATCTCAGGTTAGCCATGTGCAAGGCAAATGCACTCCCCTCTGTTCTATCGCTCCTGCTCCTTCATTCTTTTGATTCCTTATAACACTTGTAGGAGTTTCTTTTTTTTTTTTTTTTTTTTTTTGTGATTTTTGGGTCACACCCGGCAGTGCTCAGGGGTTATTCCTGGCTCCAGGCTCAGAAATTGCTCCTGGCAGGCACGGGGGACCATATGGGACGCCGGGATTCGAACCGATGACCTCCTGCATGAAAGGCAAACGCTTTACCTCCATGCTATCTCTCCGGCCCCACTTGTAGGAGTTTTCTTCTTCTTCTTCTTCTTCTTCTTCTTCTTCTTCTTCTTCTTCTTCTTCTTCTTCTTCTTCTTCTTCTTCTTCTTCTTCTTCTTCTTCTTCTTCTTCTTCTTCTTCTTCTTCTTCTTCTTCTTCTTCTTCTTCTCTCCTCCTCTTCCTCCTCTTTCTCCTCCTCTTCCTCCTCCTCCTCTTCTTCTTCTCCTTCTCCTCCTTCTCCTTCTTCCTCCTCCTCTTTCTCCTCCTCTTCTTCTTCCTCCTCCTCCTCCTCCTCCTCCTCCTCCTCCTCTTCTTCTTCTTCTTCTTCTTCTTCTTCTTCTTCTTCTTCTTCTTCTTCTCTTCTTCTTCTTCTTCTTTTCTGTCTTCTTAAAATCTTCCCACTGTCCTATTCTTGACACTGCAGAAAATACATCTCCCCTCTTTGTTGGGATGCAGCTAGCAAAAGATGACTGGCAAGACATTAATGGAGGGCAGAATAATAACCGAGTCTTCCTTCCTGCTTCAAGGATCTATCTAGCTTCCAGGCCTTCCCATGCCTTTGGATACAAATGACCACCTCCTGATTCTCCTCTGGCGTTTTGGCTGACCTCAGGGACACTCAGTCCTGTGTAACTGGTTTACAAAAACTCACATGGTGTTCCCCTACCACCAGGCTCACCTTCATGCACACACAAAGCTACAGATTGATTTGGGGGAGGGAAAAACACACACACACACAATCCAAACACCTTTCCCCCACCTCCATCTAAAATGTCAAATAGCTCAGCGTTGAGGGAAAAGGGAAAGCAGAAGCAAGCCTGAGTCACAGCGAGGCCTGACAAACAAAGATTGGGGAGAAGGGTGGTGAGTCAGCGCGAAAGAGCTTGGGTTGGAGGGCGCATCACGGGACCAGCCAGTAAAATTCCACTGCTCTGCTGCAGCAGGCTTGCAGGTAATTGTAAAATCCTGAGCTTTTTCCAGCTACCTCCTTACCCACTCCCCATTTAGTAAGTGGGCTCTGAGTACCCCCAGGTAGGTGAAGCAGGAAAGGGGGCCATCAGGAAGAAGAAGGCTTATTCATAAGGGCAACAAAACCATGATTAGCCGTGCGTGGCCGAGGCCCCGCAGAACCAGCCCTGCTTGCCTCTTGCAAGACAGCCCGGGAGACTGGTGGATATTCTGGAAGGGTATTGGGTTGCTAAGCAACAGCGTTGGCAGGATCCATCAAGTCCCGCAGCGTCACTGCCCTGTGCGGGGCGGCAGGGGGGCCTCACGGAGCAAGCTGCCCCCTCCCCGCTTCCTCTGCATCCCCTCCCCCCATAAAAAAACAACCCACCTTCGCAATGCAGGGAACAGGAGTTTGGAGTTGCTGCCACTCAACCCAGCCCACCGCGCATGCAGTCGCAACTCAGGACATATTGTAAGACACTGGTATTGCTTGCAAAGTCGCTCACGAGACGCAATTGAAAACACAGAATTTTTTTGTGCGTGGGGTTCAGCAGAAGAAAGCCAGAGTGTCAGGCATCCTGAGAAGGATGATTGAGAAGGGGAGGGGGGCCTCTGCCTTTCCAACACTCCTCCCATCCCACTTATTTTGACCTGGTTCTTATTTGACCACATTGGTCTGTTTCTTTGTCTCCCATTTCTTGGGGAGGAGGATGGAACTGTTGGGGTGCAGGGCTGTGTGGATGAAAGGGTCCCTTCTCACCCTCTAGATACTGGAGGCTCCCAGGGAAAGGGTACTTATTCCAAGGTCAGTCGTTGTGTTCCTATTTGGATCCTGAAACAGACTTGTCCTGAGCCAAGTCTTACACTCCTGAGTCCGGATGACAGGTTCCAGAAGGTTCCATTCCTGCCACAGAATAAATAGGCTGGAGCCCACACAACTGGTAGGCAAGGAAGGTGCTTTGAAAGAATGTCCCAGAGGGCTGCCCCACTTGACAGAGATATAAACATTAGCTGTGGGTCCCTGATGTTCCCATTGGGAAGGGCATTCCGGATCACATTCTGGACTTATTCCTGGCTCTGTGCTCAATGTTCATTCTTGGAGGGTTTGGGAAACCATATGTAGTGCTGGGGATTGAGCTTAGGTCAGCTGTGTTCAAGGCAAGTGCCTTCTCCACTATACTATCACACGGATTCACAAAAAGAACTTCTATTTTATTTCATTTTATTTATTTTTACTTATTTATTTATTTATTTATTTTTTGGGCCACACCTTGTGATGCTCAGGGGTTACTCCTGGTTATGCACTCAGAAATTGCCTCTGGCTTGGGGACCATTTGGGATATGGAAGATTGAACTGTGGTCCATCCTAGGTTAGCGAGCGCAAGGCAAATGCCCTACCACAGCTCCAGCGCCACAGCTCCAGCCCCCCAAATAGGACTTTTAAGCTCTTTCTACTTCTCCAAGAAGTGGGGTTAGAATGCCAGAAGTGACCTTATGTTGACCTTGGGCTGTAGCATTAGATTCCTGGTCCAAGGGCCATTCTTCTAGGTTGGCAATGTGACTCACACCTTTCCTAGAAGTTAGATTTTGCTAGCAGGGCCTTGAGTAGCTTGACATCCCTCCTGGATTCATCTGATCAGGGCCGGCTGGCAGGAACCTGGGGATGAATGCAGGAGTTGGGTGGAGAGAGAGACCTGGCATGATGGAAATATGACAAAGCTGAAGATGGAGCCATGGAGCCTGGGAAGGGGATCTGGTGATTTGAGAGCTGATTGCTTGGCTGCTCCCAGGGCCTGAAGCAAGGGGCAGGAAAAATAATAAAGTGGATAGGGTGCTTATTTTGCATGCTGCAGAGCCTCACCAGGATCAATCCCTGAGCACAGAGTCAGAAGTAAGCCTTGAGCATGCTGAGTATGGCCCCAAACAAACAAACAAAAATTCAAACAAAGCATGATGCAAGAGCTGTCTCAATGGACCACAGAGGTTGAGCTCTTACAAAGAAAGATGTGGGAAGCCTTCTCTGGATGATTATTTTCATTCTACGCCTTGAACCGCCATCACTAAAAGTGCTTGACAATACCAAGGCATCCTCTGTCACCACCAAATCTAATACTTTACAGTGAAAGTCTACCCTTCTCTCAGGAATCCATCTCTCTCTCTCTGTCTCTCTGTCTCTGTCTCTCTCTGTCTCTGTCTTTCTCTGTCTCTCTGTCTCTGTCTCTCTCTCTGTCTCTCTCTCTCTGGAGAGGCTCTCAAATAGTGCTCAAGAGGTTTTCCTGGTGATTCCAGACTGGAGGTTCAAGGTTAGGATCCAAGGACATGGTGCTGCTCATAACCTGGACCATTTTGCCAATCCTGGTGATGATCAGAGTATCATGCAAGACAAGTTCTCTACCCCTGTGGCACCTTTCTGGCTTGTATACTATTGCCTTCTAGTGAAATTGCTCTACCTGAAGGAAAGATAGAATTTGTTTGATCTGATTTCCCCATAAAGGAGAATCCAAGTATAAAACAAAATTCCACACATTGTGAAATCATCCCACACACCATATTTCTATCCCCAGGTGGATGAGATTGAAGAAGGTAGGGTATCCATGGAGGATTAATAAACCAAGCCAGTCAGGAGAGTGTCATGGAGTCAATTTGCTTTTCGCCTCATGGTATCTCTAAGCACACCAAGCTGAAATTACTCTTTATTTATTAACCCATTCTCAATTCACCATGAAGGGAAAGGTTGAGAGAGAGAGAGAGAGAGAGAGAGAGAGAGAGAGAGAGAGACAGAGACAGAGACAGAGACAGAGACAGAGAGACAGAGACAAAGAAAATTACCTAACCAGGTGGTCTTTTACATACAAAAGGAGAGGTTTTGAGACCAGAGCAGTGGCACAAATAGTAGAGTGTTTGTCTTGCACATGGCTAACGTAGGATGGACTGCAGTTCAACCCCCCATATGTCCCATATGGTCCCCCAAGCCAGGAGTGATTTCTGAGTGCATAGCCAGGAGTAACTATTGAGTGTCACCGGGGTTGGCCCAAGAAAGCAAAATGAAACAAACACACACACAAAATTAAAAGAAGAGGTTTTAAGGAAAGAGGAAGATGGGGGAAAGCCTTTGTTTTGGGTTAATAGCTGGGTATCATCTTATAATTCTACCCTTCTGTTCAAAACAAAACATAATGAAGAGAAAAAAAAGCTACAAAAGTTTTATTCTACTGTTCTCCACTGGAGATGGGAACCTCAAATCAGAATTTATATAAGTGGTTGTTATTTTGCATAAATAGCTGGGTGTCATCTTACAACCAAGCAGGACCCCTCACCTTTATCCTGCAGGAGTTAAATCCAATGGAGCCATTGAGCATCATTCCAGCCATTCCACTTTAGAGGCCTGAGTTGTTGGGGGAATGGGGATGGATCTGGATTGGCTCCAGAAATGGTTATGAAGACTGAGGACAAGAGACAGAGCAATAGTACAGTGGGTATTCCCTATACAAATTTGATTCCTGGCACCCCATATGTCCTCCTGAGCCTTTCAAGTAAGGTTCCTAAGCACAAGTTGTTGTGACCCTCAAAAGAACAGAAGATTGAGGACAAAAGGCATTCATATTTTTCTTTTTGTTTTCTTTGTTTACAAAGTTGTTCGTAATAGAGTTGTTTCAGACATACAATATTCCAACACCAATCTCACCCCCACTGTTCCCTTCCCTCTATCAATATCCCCAGATTCTGTCTTACCCCCCAGCCTGCTTCCATGACAGGCATGTATCAGATTTATTTCATATTACTTGGCCCAACAAAATGGAAAGGAATAGCAAATAGAATGATCAGAAAATAAATCAATAAAAGTCAATTTGTGATGATTAATTGCTATATGTTCTTAACCTTTCTTAATCTAGTAGAGGACAATCCATACACACTATTAGGAAGTGCCATACTCAGTGAATGGACAAAGGGCATTTGAAGGACATAGGTTTGTGTCCCAAGGAGACCCTGGCTATGAGGAATGGAATAGGGGATATTTTGGTGACCAAGATGAGGGGAAATTAGTTAGGAGAGGCTCCCTGTGGGCCTCTAAGGGCAGTTCTGTGAGAACCCCTTTCTCAACTGAAGGGTTTTTTAGGGCACCAGGCCAGGATGAAGTGGGAAAGATTTCTCTCCAGACAAGACACTGTGTTCTCTGCTCAAGACAAAATACTCACATTGAGAACATTGGTCAAGAACATGAGTGAGACTTCCTGAATTTCTTTTTTGGTTTGATCACTGAGCCATGTTACTTCAATCCAGTTGGTTTCCTTGTCAGAAAAGTGAAGAATGTCTCTGTCAGGTTTTTTTGACAACGAAATGAAATGCATCCTTTGCAATCACCTTTTGACAGTACCTGGAACACAAAACTCTCTAGAACCATTCTCTCTTTTGTTATTTTGTTTTGGGGCCAAACCTGGTGGTGCTCAGGGCTTACTCTGGCTCTGTGCTCAGAGATTACTCCTGGGCTTGCTCAAAGGCCATTTGGGATGCGGGGAATGGGGAACAAACCTTGGTCAGCCACATGCAAGCCAAGAGTCCTACCTGCTGTACGATGACTCTGGCCCTTCTTGTTCTGCAGTGGAGGAAGGACTTTTCTTCCAGAGAAGCTTGTTCCACTTCAGCCACAATTTGACCCCCAATGTGAAGGCCTTTGTCCAGAGAACTGACCTGCAGGAAGTTTGATAACATGGCTTTGGGGTACAGTTCAGCTCCTTTCTTCCCAGCCTGCACATCACTTTCAATGGGGCATCTCATTGAAACCTCATGGACCATCTGAAACATTTGCCATGAGAAATATAAGCTGTGTTCACTGAAAAACTGATTTTTTAGTCAGGGAGACCAGAACTCGAAGGAGAGCCAGTGGGGTGTGCTCAGGTTCTGTTCTTACAGCAACCAGAATTGGAAACACTAAGTTTAGAGGAGATTATATTTGAAAAAAAACAAAAAAAGGCAGAAAGAGGTGACTGACTTTTGTTGTATGGAAGCAATTTCCTAAGCAAGATTCCAGAGAAAGGCAGCTACTTTTTTTCTTTTCTATATTGCTGTTGGTGGGCAGGGGGCAGGCACACCCAGCAGTGCTCAGGGTTTACTTCTGTCTCTGTGCTCAGGAATCACTCCTGGCAGAGCTCAGGGGCCATATGCAGCGCTGGAGATGTATACATGTAAAGCAAGCACCCTATAGGATACTATCTCTCTGTTTCCTCCCCTATTTCTGAGTGTGAATTTACAAAAATCTGGGGCTTATACTATAGTTGCCTTGGCCAGGACAGATATAGAATTTGTATTTCAAAGGTTTTCCCAACAATGAAACATCACAAAGAGAAGACAAACAGAATTGAAGATTTGAATCCACTAAGCACTCCTGGGATGGCCTTAGGGGGCCCCAGCATTGCTGGATTCAAACTGCATTGGGGCGAATATATATGAGGCTGACCCCAATATTTTCTCTCCTGTGTAATTCTAGGGATATCTCCCTAATATCTAATTTCGAGTTAACTGCATGCTGAAACAAAAACAAGCCAAGGCAAAAGAAAGAAAAACAAAACAAAATCAATTTTCTTTAGAGGGCTTTGTCTTTATTGTAACAGGATTTGCTGCACAATATTCAAGAAGTGCAGGATACAGTGAAAACTGACTATATGCACAATAAGCCAGGAAAATGGGATCATTTCTCAGTGGAAGAAGCAGCTGATGTTATTCCTGACATGGTCCAGATATTGGAATTATCAGACAAATGCTTTAAGGCATTTGTTAGAATCATGTGTCCAAGATAAAGATTAAACACCCGTAAATGAGAAGAGATAAGTGGGCAGCAGAGAAATGGAAACAAGATATGTTTAAAAGGGTATAATGAACATTTTAGAAATCAAAAGGGATCAGAAAGAGGAAGATTGAATGCACTGATTCCACAGCAGAACAGAAATGGCAGAGGAGTTCGTGATCTGAAGATGGATCAATAAAATGTATTCAATGGAGAGGATAGAGAAAAAATTATTGGAAAAAAGAGAAGAGTCTCAAGAGTCTGTGGAACAAAAATCAAAGGAACTAATGTTATTGTAGGGTATCAGAAGGAGGCAGGAAAGAGTAGAGAAGAAAAATAATATGAAGAATTATTCACTTAATATACCCTAAATTTGATACAAAGAGTATCTGTAAATTTAATCAATTTAAAATTAATCCAGTAAAATTGTAAGTTCAATCAATCTCTATAACATAAATTCAAAGGGATTCCAGACATAAAATCAAATTGTTTAAAATTTAGTATAATGGAAAAAAATCTCAAAAGCATCCAGAGATGATTGACAGATCATATATATCAAAAACAAATTCATATGGTTTAGGATTTAAAAAATAGGAGCACTGGAGGCCAAAAACACTAGAATGACATATTCGAAGTGCCTAAGTAAAAGAATTGTTAATTCCAAATTTTATATCAGAAGAAAATATACTTCAGAGGAATGCTATAACGAAGATATTCTCAGCTTAAGGAAAAATAACTGATTTCTTGCATCATACCTACTCTAAAATATATGCTACAGGGGTGCTATTGGGTAATGGCAAATGACACCAGAGGGAAACATAGAACTTCAAGAATGAAGGAAGAACAACAAAAATTGGAAATGTCTAGGACACATACTAGACTCATTTTTCTTCTTAAATTCTTTAAATATGTCATAGGACAAAAAAATTACAGGACTGGAGTTCTTTATTATTTAGAGGTAATACCTATGACTGGGGGGAAGTAGAGTGTAAAATGTTAGAAATAGATATGATAATTAACACTGAAACTAATGTTGATTATATATCTATAGTCCAATGATCAGAATGAAGCAGAATACTTAAAACTCAAAACCAGGGGACAGAGCAATAGCACGGCAGGAAGGCATTTGCCTTGCACACTGCTGACTCAAGTTTGATCCCTGGCATCCCATATGGTCCCTGAGCCTGCCAGAAGTGATTTCTGAGGGTACAGCCAGAAGTAACCCCTGAGTGCCACCAGGGGTAGTCCCAAGACAAAACAAAACAAAAATTCAAAATCAAAAGTGGTTCAGGAAAAATAATTAAGACATAAATGGATAAATAAAAATGAATAGTGCATGAAGGGGGGAGAGAGAGAATGCGTGAGAGAGTGAGATAGATAGATAGATAGATAGAGAGAGAGAGAGAGAGAGAGAGAGAGAGAGAGAGAGAGAGAGAGAGAGAGAGAGAGAAAGAGAAATTACAATGAGTAAGGCACTTGCCTTGCATACAGGTGACTTTGGTTTAAACCTTGGCATCCAATCTAGTCCCCTAAGCCTGCCATGAGTGATTCCTGAGTGCAGATCCAGGAGTAAAACCTGAGTATTGCCATATGTGACCCACATCCCCCAAATGAATAGTGCCATATCAGTTTAAAGTATATCTACAATTAAATCATACCTACAGTAATACTAAATATAATTAATACAAGCACACCAAATGAAAAATCAGATTGTCAAATTGGATAAAAAAGGTGACCCAAGTGTAACTTTGTCTGTAAAACACAACTTTAATGGTCATGACATAACTTGTTAGTGAAAAATAAACATAAATATGATACAATGATAAAGGTAGGTTATAAGCACTTTGAGTGAATTATTACTTGCACATATAAAGCATATTTGAAATATTCAAACATATCCCCCTTCTTCCTAATTTTGTAATTACTGTAAAAGATTGGAAGAGAAAATTCTCTGAAACCTGTTGTGATTTCCTTTGTCTCTGAGAGGGGCCAGAGCAATAGCACAACAGTAGGGCATTTGCCTAGCATGCAGTTGATCCAGGATGGACCCAGGTTAGATCTTTGACATCCAATATGGTTCTATGAGCCTGCTAGGAGTGACAGATCGTGGTTTGATCTCCAGGCATCCCATATGCTCCCCCAAGCCAGGAGCAATTTCTGAGTCCATAGCCAGGAGTAACCCCTGAGTGTCATCGGGTGTGGCACCCCCCAAATGATTCCATTATGAGATATCCAAAATATTGATAAGTACTCAGAGACTTGCAAAAAAGATTTAATGTAGTATTTATACCAGAGTACTTGGCATGATGCTTGGCATGTAGGAACTGTTTGATTAATATTAGTCATTATTAGCTAGATTGATTTATCTGATGCTTAAAAGATACATGGTATGGGCCCGGAGAGATAGCACAGCGGCGTTTGCCTTGCAAGCAGCCGATCCAGGACCAAAGGTGGTTGGTTCGAATCCCGGTGTCCCATATGGTCCCCTGTGCCTGCCAGGAGCAATTTCTGAGCAGACAGCCAGGAGTAACCCCTGAGCATCGCCGGGTGTGGCCCAAAAACAAAACAAAACAAAAAAAACAAAAAACAAAAAAAAAAGATACATGGTAGACTAGATCTAAGATTTGCCTTAGACAGAGTAAGAGATCCCTTCTCTTCTGGAGGGACATCCATATATTTAATTTGGGATCTTCTAAGATCATAAATATTCTATCTAATTATTAAAGGCCCACGTGTATACAAAATAAGCCTTATGAATATAATGAATAAAATAGAATCATTTAAAAGTAAACAACATTTAAAATTAAATTATGTAAAATAGAATGGGGTGAAATTTAATGTCAGAGAACAGAATAAAGTAGAATAGATGAATAGTAGAATAGGTGAACACCAGTAAACTGTGTTATCGGGGATATATTGAGTTGGTATATGAGTTCACAATGTACTTGTTGGTGTGGGTATTTTCCGAATTAATCTTGAGAAACTCTAGTGTCCATGATACCATAGGCTGAATTAATAAGCCCCTGCCCTTCTCCGGTGGAGTTTCAAGGCCCTATTGAAGACTCACCTCTTTCCTTTGTATGAAACTTTGTTTAAACGTGGTGATTTACAAAGTTTTTCACAATACAGTTTTAGGTATTCACTCTCTCAACACCAGTCCCACTACTAATGTACCCTTCCTTCCACCAATGTCTCCAGTTTCCACCTACCCTCCAAGCCTGCTCCCTTAGCAGGCACAAGATATTTTACTTTACATTGCTTTTCACAACACAGATCTTGTAATGGTGTTACTAAAGTCTCTGAGAAATTGTGTTCTTGTTTTCACTCACTGAACATAGTGGGCATCTATGCAACATTCCCACCTAATTTCCTGTATTTCTACTGGGCTGTCAATTCTGTGGGTTACATATCTGGCTGCATGCTTCAGAAGTTTTGACATTGGGAAGCTCAGTTATAAGCATTTCTCCAGGATCAGTGGTGAAGATGGAACATCTCTTTGGAGGCAGCAGGATCCAGATGTGAATAGGTGGAATGTTGAGTCTTTGACAGGATGGAAAGTTGGTCTGTTCCCATCCCTTTTGGGTTCCAGTAATCTGGGCCCTTTGAAATCTTTTTGTGATTCTGAGAAGCTTATTATGATGTTTATTATGATGTTTATTATTCTAGGCTACAGTGATGAGTGGGATCATATCTATTTTCTCTGAAGAGTAGTTTTAGAAGCTCCAGAAAGCAGTTCTTTTTTTGTTTGTTTGTTTTTGGGTCACACCCGGCAGCGCTCAGGGGTTTCTCCTGGCTGTAAGCTCAGAAATAGCTCCTGGCAGGCTGGGAGGACCATATGGGATGCCAGAATTCGAACCATTGTCCTTCTGCATCTAAGGCAAATGCCTTACCGCTGTGCTATCTCTCTGGCCAGAAAGCAGTTCTAAGGACATCAACTAAACCTCTGGTCTTGTGTTTCCAATTTTCTTTTCTTTTCTTTATTTATTTTTTTATATAATTTTTTTATTTTGAATTATGAGAACAAAAGATGCAAAGAAAGAGGATAAGGTAAAGTTACAGTGGAAGGACAATCACCCATAACATAATTATCAGAGGAAGTCCCCTTGCTGATATCTTAACTTTGAACTTTCACCAAAGAAAGTTAAGATAAATAAAACAGAATCCATGTGCAATTACTTTTTCCCTCAAGTCCCCAGATTGTAGCACATTATAATATTTCTTAACAGCACACAAGGCAATCTAAAGCCATCAAACTTACGTAGCTCCTTAAACATTAGAGGCATAGTATTTTTTACATTTCCATGTACATGCATATTAGCTTAAGTTAACCTCAAATTTTAAGTGGGTGCGTTTTAAGGATTAGAGTCAAAGGAGCACAGTAAAAACGGTGTTAGAGTGGCAATTGTTGTTTGCATAGGCCCACCAAAGTATGAGAGGCATGGAAAGGAATAACCTTGGCCTAAATACAAAGAGATCCTACCCCTGAAGTTTCCTGGCATAAGACCAGCTCTAGGCCTCAGGAAAGTTATCGTTCACTCCAAGACATTGTCCGTAGCGCCAACACACTTATCACACAGTCTCTGTTGTTGGTCTCATGTTTCTGTATTAAAGATTCTGGAATTTGCATGTCCTACATTGAAGTCATGATGTGGAGTGCCTTCTCGTTTCACCTCACCATGAAAGGGCAATGCAGGAAGCCCTGTCCTGTAAGCAGGTTGTTGTTGTTAAGTCTTCTCATTGTTAAGGGAAGTCTCTTTTGAGCAGGACGATGTCTGAGCAGTGGTAGGGTCTTCCGTGGTAGAGGATTGCTTCCAGGTGATGTTATAGACAAACCTCACCATAAAGGGGCAATACAGCAAGCCCTGTTCAGTAAGTAGGTCATTGTTCTTGTTGTCTTCTCAGTGTTAAGGGGTGTCTCTTTTGAATAGATCGATGTCAGAGCAGCTGTAGGGTAGTCCCTGGTACAGGAATGCCTCCGGGTGATGTTATATACAACCTTGGATGTTTTGTAAATGTCTTCTGTAGATCAAGGGGTAAATGGAGAATGCCCATTCTTCTGAGGCCTGTGCCAGGTCTTTATGTCAATGTTCAGGGTGTAAGGTCTCATTGCACTACAAGATTTGTGTGTTCCCATTTCTATTAGATAAGAACTTATTGGTATGTATAGTATTTTCCCATGTTAGTGTGCCTACGCAAACAAGATATAAAGCCACGTGGTGCTATCAGATATATGGGGGCATAAGAACATTTCCAACAAGACCCATGACTTGGTTCAAACATAAGTATTAAACTGAGGGATTCTTTCACACCAAATTCCATATTGAGCAGTTCACAAAGAGAAGATAAAAAACATGGGGGGATCATCACTGTACAAGAAAGTATTTAGCAAAAGTTATAGCCGTCAAAGAAAACACCCATAAAATGTTAAAAAGATATGTGTCCTTTTTATGCCTTTTAAAATAGTTGGGTGGGTGTTAACTATAGGGCACCACTTTGGTCTGTGACTTAGGACTCAACAGTACATAAGTTAGAAAGGGTAAAAAAGGAGTAATGATGATAGGAGTTAAAGAAGTTAAAGAGAAATATGAACTTATGAAGGGGTATGCAAAAGGGCAGAGTACAAAATGGACATTCTGCATACATAAAAACATAATTCAATGATAGTGAGTACTATTAATGTTTCTTGTGAGAGTACTATTAATGTTTCTTGTGAGAGTACGATTAATGTTTCTTGTGAGAGTACGATTAATGTTTCTTGTGAGAGTACTATTAATGTTTCTTGTGTGAAAGCCCCCGCGCGATTTTGAAAATGTAGACTGGACAGAGATTACCAGTGCCAGCCAAACCTCCTCCTGCTAGACTCCCGGCTCCCAGGAAGGAGAGATCCTTCCAGAAGCTGGGAGACCAGAAGTTCAGAGCCCCACCCAGACCCTCCCTAAGGAGCCGCATGGATAGTGGGGGAAGGCCTAGGGTATCTTCAAGCTCCACCAAGGGACCCAACTCACCGGCTTGCCCAGGCGTGTGGCCCGGGGAAGCCCTGGAGATCTGGAGCAAGGCGGCAGAGGGGTGCTGGGGTTACCCAAGTCCCGCACCCCCCCTAGGCCTGGCCAAGCAGGCCTCCGGCATGGCGGGGGCCTGCCAAACCTCCTCCTGCTAGACTTCTGGCTCCCAGGAAGGAGAGATCCTTCAAGAAGCTGGGAGGCTAGAAGTTCAGAGCCCCACCAAGACCCTCCCCAAGGAGCTGAATGGATGATGGGGGAAGGCCTAGGGTACCTTCAAGCTCCACCAAGGGACCCAACTCACCGGCTTGCCCAGGCGTGTGGCCCGGGGAAGCCCTGGAGATCTGGAGCAAGGCGGCAGAGGGGTGCTGGGGTTACCCAAGTCCCGCACCCCCCCTAGGCCTGGCCAAGCAGGCCTCCGGCATGGCGGGGGCCTGCCAAACCTCCTCCTGCTAGACTCCGGGCTCCCAGGAAGGAGAGATCCTTCAAGAAGCTGGGAGGCTAGAAGTTCAGAGCCCCACCAAGACCCTCCCCAAGGAGCTGAATGGATGATGGGGGAAGGCCTAGGGTACCTTCAAGCTCCACCAAGGGACCCAACTCACCGGCTTGCCCAGGCGTGTGGCCCGGGGAAGCCCTGGAGATCTGGAGCAAGGCGGCAGAGGGGTGCTGGGGTTACCCAAGTCCCGCACCCCCCCTAGGCCTGGCCAAGCAGGCCTCCGGCATGGCGGGGGCCTGCCAAACCTCCTCCTGCTAGACTTCTGGCTCCCAGGAAGGAGAGATCCTTCCAGAAGCTGGGAGACCAGAAGTTCAGAGCCCCACCCAGACCCTCCCTAAGGAGCCGCATGGGTGTTTCCAATTTTCAAGCTAGGTTTTGCCCTTATTTCTGTAACTCAGCTCCATCTTGAGCTTTGGCTTTAGTAAGATAGTCTATGGACCCTGGTGTTCAGCCTGGGTAGGAGAACTTCTTAGAGTTCTTGCATGACTTCTTCATTTCCACTCCCATGGGCCACTGTTGGGTGGTCCTTGCCTTGAACTTTAGAATAATCTCTGAAATATTCTTTAATTTCTTTCTGAAGACTTAGCACACATCAGTTCTTTTCATTGTTTTTGAACAAGAAATTAATGAATACTGACTTATTGCCCCAGGGGACAAATAAGGTTGTCTTCCACTAAGTCCTTAGTCAAAGTATTTTCATCAACACAGAGCTTTATTGTATCTGTGTTTTTGTTTAAAAACATAATATTTTTAATACATTGTTGGTTCAGTAATGTTAAGTTAACTGCCAACAGAATATCTTACCTGCTTAAAGGAAACTTCTCTAACTTAGGCACAATAAATCCCCACTTAACAACATTATCCACAGCTTTTTGGAAACTGTGTCTTAAGTGAAATTATGTATAAAGAAAACTATGTTATCATAGGGTATGAACAAGAGTGCAGTTCTGAAGGCACATTTCTGGACATAAAGCCATATCAAACCTCTAAATAAATACCCTTAAACATTCCTAATAGAAAAAATTGGTTTGTCTCTTTGTTTACTCCTGGCTCTGTACTCAGGGCTAACTCCTGGTAGGTTTGGAGATGCCAAACCACTTAAATTATAGACTATATCCCTGATTGGTCTTGAGGAAGCATTTAAATAAATGTGAGCTATACATACATTGGAGACAGATGTATCCAAACAATATAATTCTTGATTTAATTTTTCTGTGAACCAGTGAGTTAATGGTTGTTGTGTTGGTGGGGTGATATGGAGAAGGAGACTTAATCTTCATCCCTGGGACTGGTAAAAGAGAGTCCAGATCCAAAATTCGATCCTCAGCCTGAAACCTGCAGTGTGGTCATCATCAACACAGAAGATGAGGGTGTGAGGTGCATGTGGGCTCTGGTCTGGCATGGGCAATACTTATATCTGTGGTGATAACGTCCATGGCATTGATATTGGTGGTACTGATGTTGGTAGTGTTGCTATTGCTATTGAATTTGGTGATTTGGTCTGTGTTTGTGATGATGGTAGTTTTGATGTGCTGATGTTGACACTTAGGTTGATGTTGGTTTTAATGTAGGTGCTCTAATTGCTCTAGGTCAGTGGTGGGCAACCTTTTTTTTTTCCAACCGAGCCAAATCTCACCAAAACCACGATTGAAATTTATTTTGAGAGCCACATTTTTCAAACCGAAAATACATAGGATGGTACACTGTTTTTAGTTTCAATAAGTTTTTATTGAGAATATTCTGCATGCAAGTATCCACATAGGTCGGGAGGATACAAATAACACAACTAATAAAACAAAAACTTCAGAACGATATTACTTATCAATAATGTTAAATTCCGTAAATTTTGCCTTACAATGTAGAGAAAATTACACCCCGACAATGACTGACAAAGTCACAAACACGAATGTAAACATTGGCCTTGTTTCTGATCAGAACTGTGTGGAGCCGGCCGCAGGGGCTGTACACAGGGCACGCACTGACAGAGGCTAGGAGCAGAGTCCTGACTCCTGGAGCGGCCGTCCAGCACACAGAAGAGCCGCATTAAAAAGTGTAAAGAGCTGCGGCTTGCCGACTACTGCTCTAGGTGATTGAGTAGCAAGTTTTCTAGACCATGAACAAGACTGTGGTTGTGCATGCTTTCTCATTCTTTGGTTTGATTCCTTGGTTGGTCCCACTTATTATTATCTCTCTTTATGGTTTCTTATTTTGGTGGGAGTCAAATGACCACTACTCTATCTAACAACTGAGAATCACATTGCTTTTTACTGAGAATTGTAGCTTTGTTACATGCCCTGTCTTCACCACTCACTTCCTCTTCATCATTCATACCTCCTTGAGGTCTTCATGAGCTTCTTCTTCACCTGCTGTTTTAAATGACCTGATGCTTCTTCTTTATTTCTTCTTTGCAGTCTGCCCTGACAGTGCAACACTTTTCTGGTTGAACTTTGAGTTATGGCCACAAAATGAGTTTCAGAAGGTCTCATTGTATTTAGAATAGATTTTATATCAAACAAGATATTCTGTATAAGTTTCACTTTCTTCCCTGCCTATGACAAACTTTCCAGAACATTCCTGATAAGGCAACTGACCCAAAATTCCCTTGTTCTAAGTTTAGCATCACCATCCAAGAAGTTTATCATTTGCTTCAAGTGGATTAATACATATCATATGTTTGTTGGTGCTGGAATATCTGGACTTATAGGTGAATGAAACTGCTTATACTCAACAACCGGCATTTAAAATTTTTAATTTAATTTTAATTTTAGACCACACTCACACTTCTCAAGGCTTATCCCTGGCTCTGCATTCAGAATTTATCCTGGTGTCACTCAAGTGACACCCTAATGGAATGCTGGGCCTAAACCCGGGTGGGCAAATACTTTACCTATTGTACTATTATTTTTCTTAGTGGGTTGTGTTTGTAGGCCAGAAATTTAACCTTATCTCTGAGGGCAGGTTAAGTGAGTAAACTGAGGCAGTCTTATTTTCCTGAAGCTGTTTTATTTTCAAAATTCTTTTTGTAAATATATATATATGTATATATATATATATGTATATATATATATATGTTTTTGGGCCACACTCAGTGGCAATCAGGAGTTACTCTTGGTTCTGCTTTCAGAAATCACTCCTGGCAGGCTTAGGGACCATATGGGATGCCAGGAATAGAACCCAGGTCCATCCCAGGTCAGCTGTGTGCAAGGCAAATGCCCTACAGCTGTGTTATCTCTCTGGCTCCAACATTCTTTTCTCCCCCAAGATTCTTCACTGCACCATATTCTTTGACACTTAGAAAGATGAAGCATAACATACTTAGAATACTGTTACATTTTTGAATTCTTTTGGGTGGTTCTCTCTGAAAGCTGCATATAGGGGAAAAAAAGACTTCCCAGGCCCTGGAGCCCCCGATGAGCCTGGACTATGGTCTGAGTTTTATATCTTCTTAAATATTAACACTTCAAAGGAGAGTCAGATGGTGGCTAACTTGGTGGCTTTAAATCTTGGAGCTATTCTTTCTGTTAGTAATTTATTTTGGCATTTTTCCCCATAAAAAAGGCCTGTCTCCTGACTGTTAAGATTTTGCTTGGTTTCCTATCCTCTTTTGTCAATATCTTTGGTGCTTACAGATGGCACCAGAGATTGAACCCCTGGACTCATACTTGCAAGATAGGTTCTTTTACTACTGAGCCATCCAGAGCCTCTGGGACATTCCTGAAAATGCTCAAACCAACCATAACTTGACCTAAAGATCCTCTGTTAGCCCTCAAGTCCTGCTTTTCATTTGAATCTTAAATCAATGGAAACCTTTTATTCCATTAACAGACATAGATTTTTTTTCCTACCCTGTGTCCTCCACCCAAGTAGCTAAGTCTTTCCACATTTCCTACTACGTTCATTCATTTTGTGACAGTTAAACTAGTTACACTTTGAGCATAGACTTGTTAATTTTCAGTAGTACTGAGAAATATTCCTCTGGTTAACCACTTTGCTTTGCTCATCCCCTTTAAAATTTGTGGTTTGTTTCTGTCTTCTTTTTAATCGAATCACCATGAATTACAAAGTGATTTATGATTTAGCTCCAGGCATACAATGTTCCAACACCAGACCCTTCACCAGCATTTACTTCCCTCCACCAATGTCCCCAGTTTCCTTCCTGTCCCTCCAGCTTGCCTATCTGACAGACACGTTCTACTTTCAGCACCCTATTGTCCTCCAGAGTGACACTTCCCTCCACCAATGTCACATTGACCCCTTTCCTCTGCCTCACTCCTCCAGTGCGAGCTTCCTACCAACACTAGTTCTTTTGCTCTTTATTTCTATTGCCTTTGGGCAGTTGTTATTTCCCTAAAATGCTTCTTACTATCACATATCTGACGGAGATCATTCTGTGTCAGTCCTTCTCCCTCTGACTAACTTCACTTAGCCTGATACTTTCCAGATCCACCTACAGAGCAGTAAATTGTGTGACTTTATTTTTGCTATGGCTTGTTTCTAATATCTCTTCTCTTTCTCTCCTGGTCTTGGTCTTGCTTTGTGGCCACACATATTAAGACATCTTTAGCATTTTGAGCAATGGGGTAAGTCAAGGAATAAGCATTTGCAAAGCGAGAAATTATAAGAAATAACTCTGCCAGGGCCAGAGCAATAGTACAGCAAGTAGGGCATTTGCCTTGCATGCAGCTGACCTGGGTTCAATTTCTGACATCCCGTATAATTTCCTGAGAACCACCAGGAGTCATTTCTGAGTGTAGAGTCAGGTATAATCTTTGGGTATCACTGGGTATGCCTCCTTAAAAAAACAAAACCAAAACCAAAACCAAGAAATATCTCCCACTACCATGAAATTCTAAATCAAACTCCGATAAACAACACCAGATCATGAAAAACTTTCTTATTGCATCATTCACTGACTGCAGTCATGTGATTATTTTATGCTTTGTGAATATTCTTTTTTTTTTACTTTTTGGGCCACACCCGTTGATGCTGAGGGGTTACTCCTGGCTATGCGCTCAGAAATCACTCCTGGCTTGGGGGACCATATGTGATGTCGGGGAATCAAACCACAGTCTGTCCTAAGCCAATCCTTGCAAGGCAGATGCCTTACCACTTGCATCACCACTCCAGTCCTGTGTGAATGTTCATTTTAAGACTATTTGTTTTGGGGCCAGCGTGGTGGCGCTAGAGGTAAAGTGTCTTCCTTGAGAGTGCTAGCCTAGGACGGATCACGGTTCGATCCCCCGGCATCCCATATGGTCCCCCAAGCCAGGAGTGACTTCTTCTGAGCGCATAGCCAGGAGTAACCCCTGGCCCAAAAACCAAAAAAAAAAAAAAAAACAAAAAAAACTATTTGTTTTAATTTATTCCAACTTGCTGATCCCCTGGTTGAGGGTGGCTGAACTCCTACTAGCAGCTCTGTGCATAGAAGGGACTCAACTCTGGATAAGACACCCATCCTAGGCAGGATTCATCTCACTCATTCACCATTAACTCACTGACTTTCCTATGTGCCTGATACACATCATGAACCTCACATGTATGTTTTTGGGATATGGGAGGAAAGAGTGGACTCTTCAAAGAAAACCACAGGGCTGGAGAGATAGTACAGGGATTAAGGCACATGCCTTGCATGGACTATAGTGAGTGGAACCCTGATTTGACCTATGGTCCTCTAAGCATTACCAGGAATGATTCCTGAGCATAGATCCAGGAGTAGTGCATCTCTAGATGAGATCCAAGCACCAAGAGAAAAATCCTTATAGACACAGAGATGGGGAAAAATGTCTACTCTCCATAGACAGGGTCCCCAGCCAGGAATTCATTTTCCACTCAATATCACAACCCAATGCTTTTACACTGAGAATTATTTAAGAACTTGCTGTATTTTCTCCCTTGGGCACATGTCAGCACAGAGATCTTTGCAGGCTCTTCTGCACTACATCTGGGTCACCTAGCAATGGAATAAGGGAGGGTATCATGAGAAGAGCTGTTGATGGGATCCCATTCAAAAAGGATTCAGAAGCCCCCACTACAGAGAGATGGCGGGAAGCCACACATCTCACTAGGATTTCAACAAGGACGCCTGAGATGTGTTTGCCTTTCCAGGTCCTCTGGAGAGAGGCTGCATGGAATAAGGGCAGAAGTGAGTATTCCCATGGTTGTCTTGGCAACCCTGTACCAGAAATGGGGGAGAAATCCATCTATTTGGAAGGTATTTCTGAGACAGAATCAACAAGGCATGCAGAGGAAAGGGAAGTGGCCAAGAGCACAGAGGAAGAGATTATGGCCTCACAGAATCTTTCATTCTCTTCTTTGGGCCATTCTCTTTAGATCTTTTCATTGCCCTTAGGACTGGCCTCACCATTCTCTATGTGATTGTCCATCTTAGACAACTTGCAACATCACATTACACCCTTGGTCTCTTTTCCATTCTCGCCACATGCTGCTTGGTATTTGCTGGAAGTTTCTCTGTGTATTAACTCCGCATGAGGATGGGACCCTGAGGTGGGGTCCTTTCTTATGCTTTTCATCACCTCAGATAACACCCAGAAACCCTTTTCCATTTTCACCACACTAGAGAATGTGATTTTAACATTTCAAAGGCCCTCAGGAGGCTCAATGTTAGCTAGAGCTCCTGCCTTGGAGCCATGAGGTCATAACTTTGGTTCTGGCACCACCCCACATGCCCAGTGAAATACTGATGCCAAATGCACCAGACACCACAATCAAGCATTGGACATCCTATTCATGACAACAACAATGATAGCAAAGAAAGGAAGAAAGAAACATACAAACAAAACAACTTGCATCTCCAACTATCCAAATATGTCTCTCTTGGGACAATGGGATATAATTTTTCCAAGGTTGACCCCCAATATGTCCTTATTGCTGACTTATATGATCTGGGGATGGAACTTGGCCTCATTTATGCAAGGTGTGTGATTTACACATGACCTTTCCTGCTCCTCTCCACCCCAGGCTTCTCTTTCCTGAGGTCTCTTCTTCCATTAGAGTTTGCAACTTTCCACAGGTCACAAGGAAGCCTGGGGTCCTGGGGTCACAAGGAAGCCTGGGGTTTTCTCATGGAACCACATATAGCTTGTGAGCATAGCCTTTGGGCTCAATCTGGAAATGTTTATTCATCTTCTGTTCCACCTAGCATTAAGTCTCCTATTTCTGTTCCATGGTTAATGGCAGAAGCCTCAGCTGGAGCCCCTCAAACCCTGAAGCTCTGGTTCTGCGACTCAGCTCTGGGTGAATCAGCTGTTCTCCCTTAGCCACCCCCTCTTAACACCAGTGCCAACACCAAGGCCAACACTTCTGCTTAGAACCTTGGTCCTACATGACACCTTCCCCCCACATCTCACCTGTTTCCTGAAGTTCTCACTAAAATCCTCCTTCCAAGTGCAAGTGTCCCCAATTATTTTTATTACATTGTCACAAAGAACCCCCTTCCCAACCCTCTTCCTGTTACTGGATTCCTTCTCTCTTCCTTCTTTGTGTCCGTGGAGCACCAATGAAGGCCTTTTACAATTTCTCTAGTTTTATCTCTTGTTCATTTAAAATCTCTTCTCACTTAGAATGAAAACTCCATGAGCAGGACTGATTGGAGAGATCATACAGGAGTTAAAAATCTTGCCTTGCTTGCAGCCAAGGTTCTCCAAGTATGTTGTATCATGTGAAGGGAGGATACTCTTGAGAACAAAGCTCAGAATTCTGGTATTGAAAGAGCCTATATTTGGAGAACAGGCTAAGTGCCAAAGGACAGGCACTGACCAAAACACAAGCCACCTTCTCTCCCTGGCACAGTGCAGAGGTCAGTGGCTCAGTGAGAAGATGCCTTGTTCTTTCCATCTCCATGTCCAAGCTTTGACTGAGTTCTTTTTCAGTAGAGAGGGAGGACATGATTAGAGATGGGAAAGGGATTGTATTTCTACTATTTTGAGACCAAGATCAAGATGTGATCTCCTTATCTATGACATGATGTCACCATATGACTACCCCTATAGCTAGGGAGGCTGGAAAATGTAGTTCATTAACCCGATGGCACCATTGCCCACTCAAAGATTCTATTGTTATCTCTGCTTATCTGTAGAAAATATTTTCCAAGATATCATGGATAGTACAGAGCCCTCAGTGTTCCATGTTTTTTATTCTATATGTGTCCACTTATGATATAGTTTATTGTATAGAATAGGCATAAGATATGAACCACAATGGGTTGGGTAGGTACTTGACCTGCATGTGGCTGGTATAGATTCAATCCCTGGCATCATATATGGTCCCCTGAGTACTACCAGGAGTAATCAATTACTGTGCAGAGTGTAGAGCCAGGAGTAAGCTTATTGACCCAAAAACCACAATGACTCATAACAAAGTAGGACCATTAGAGCAATATATTTTAAAGTCACATGGTCTGTCTCACAATATATCTCATTGTACAAGGAAGACCATCTATAAAGAGTACTACTGTGCTATAGCAAGGAATAGAAATTGGGTGAAAGCTACCAGACTACCAAATCTACTGAGAATTTCTTCAGAGATAAGGAGGAGGAACAGGACCTCTGTCAAGGGTGCAAACTTACCTCTTTGCCAGATTCCCGCTGCAGTCATGCCTGGTCCAAAGCCAAACTCTCCGTGACCCCAGAGAGAATTTAGGAAATGATTCAGGCTCCCTGGCGGATCCCTACAAGAGCATCCTGGAGGGAAAAGTAACCAAACCCCCATCTGGGTCTTGAGGTTTCGCTTATAATAATAATAATGATTTTGGCACAGCAAACTTCCTGAGGATTAATGAATGACTGGCTTGGATTAATAGTCCAAATCACTGCTGAAGTCTAACAACTCTGTCCAGCTTCATACTAATCTACAGGAAACTCTTTGTCCACCCAGCTATTACAGCTTCAATCTCATGAAATAAAAATGAATGGAGGTTTCATTGGAACTTGCGAGAGAAAAAAATGAAGTGGTCACCATTGTGTGTGGCCACTAGGCAATTTTTTTTTCAGGCACATTTCCGGTATGTTCTTTCTGGCTGCTATTGGCTGCAGTAGCAGGATCAGCAGCTGGTCCTCTAGATTAGCTTTAATCCCTTTGCTGTTTATAGCTTCCTCAACAATCCACCTCCTCATATTTGTTCGTTTCTATTGTCTCACCAGCCCGATCTGGAGCTCCCTGAGGTTGGAGGCAATGGACTTCTAGCCCAGCAATAGTATTATTTGGTTCCTGTTGGCTGCATCTGACGAACAAGACCCATTGCCTTTTCATTAATTAATTATTTTTTATTTAAAAATAATTTAAAATTATTTTAACATTGGGGTTATAAGGTTGTTAATTTTTTTTTACAGATAGAAAGTTGTTCATGATTGGGTTTAAGTCATACAATGTTCAGCAGCCTTCAACAGTGCACATTTCCTGCCACCAACATCTACAGTTTCCCTCCCTCCCTCTCCTTTGCCCTCTCCCCTACCTGCCTCTGGGGGCAGTTGTTTTCTCTCTTTCTGTCTCTCTCTCTCTATCACACTCTCTCTCTCTCTCTCTCTCTCTCTCTCTCTCTCTCTCTCTCTCTCTCTCTCTCTCTCGATTTCTTCCCCACTTCTTTTAGGCACTGTGGTTTGCAATACTGTTGCTGAAGGGTTATCATGCCGATCACCTTCCCTCCTTTCAGCACCCAGTTCTTGTCCAGAGCGATCATTCCCAACTACCTACCACTGTCACAGAGCTCCTTTCTCTGCCCTAGCTGTACTCCCTGCTCTTTGTGACAAGCTTCCTACCATAGACCAGTCCTCTTAGTTCTCATCTCTATGGTCTTTGAATATTATTATAATACTATCTTCCTTTTTAATCTCCCACAAATGAGTCAGTTGCCATTTTAATGGATTCCCGCAGTGTAGTCCTAGCAAAGTTGAGAAGTTCTGCATACAGCTGAATGGGTTGTTTTGGGCTACCCAAGTTTGACTGGAGTTTTCCAAGAGAACAACTTGAAACAAAATGGCAAGGAAGTAGTGCTAGTCATTGAAGAAGATGCAGGCTGACATGAACAGTCAGTGGTGTGCTGATGCTGCTGGTGGCTTTCTTGCTCACTAAGACTATTTCCCTGACCTTTGAGTTCTCAGCTAGTGGATGCTCCGGATGAAACAAACATACATCTCTTGGTCACGTCCCTAGTCTAGGCAATTCAATTCATGTTTAAGGGTAGCTTCATTATTTTCTCTGCCAGGCTGTTTTAATTGAGTGTAATTTAAATTAAATTAATTCAGTTATTTTTGTTTCTTTGGATCATACCTCTCATTTCTGGCTCTGAAATTAGCTTTTTTGGTACTCAAGGGACTATATGGGATGCTGGGGATCAATATTACTTCTATATAGGGTGCTGGGGATCAATATTACTTGGCCCTGTGCAAGGCAAGTGAATGTCCTATCCACTGTGCTATCACTCTGGCCTCATGTTGGGTTATTTTAAACTCCTGCCTTTTGGTCTGAGCATGAAGTAGACATGAGTGAGGATTTATCAAATGAAAGGTTGAAGTCCTAAGTTCCAACAGCTTTGACTCCCCATCAACAGGATTGGCAATTGGCCACCTTCTGAACCACTAATAAATAAATTTCTATTTTGATTCACATGTGTATACCATAGTAGGGTTCAGATGTATCCCACCAAGATCCTAATTAAAACAAGTTGAGCACAATCCTGACTAGAGAAAATTTCTGATCACTCAGAAAAAAATTCCAATGATAGCAAAGGGATTGGTGGCTTTTGACCCAGGGGTAGAAATCCTAATCAGAGAAACAGGAAGTTGGTGCCAGAGAGATAGTAATGTGAGTGAGGCATTTGCCTTGCACTTGGCTGACCTGAGTTCTTTTTGTGTTTGTTTTTGGTCACATTGTTTTGGCCATGTGCTCAGGAGTACTCCTGGCTCTTCACTCAGAGATTACTCCTGGCAGGTTCGGGGTACCATATGGGATGCCAGGAATTGAACCTGGGTTAGCTGCATGCAAGGCAAATGCCCTCCTCACTGTGCTATCACTCTGGCCCCCCAACCTGAGTTCTATTCCTTGCACCCCATATGGTCCCCCAAGTACCTTTAGGCAGAACCATGAATAAGCTATAAGCATAGTTGAGTGTGGCCCAAAACAGAACAAAAAATAAATAAAGGAAAAGAAACAGGAAGACAGACCTAGTGAGGGGAGGTAGGTAGGAATAGGATTAAGGGTTTCAGAAAAGTGGGTTTTCTTTGTTGTGCTTGAGAGAGCTGATAAGAAGTAAGAGTTTGGGGGTCGGGCGGTGGCGCTAGAGGTAAGGTGCCTGCCTTGGACGGACCGCGGTTTGATCCCCCGGTGTCCTGTATGGTCCCCCAAGCCAGGAGCGACTTCTGAGCGCATAGCCAGGAGTAATCCCTGAGCGTCACTGGGTGTGGCCCAAAAACCAAAAAAAAAAAAAAAGAAGTCAGAGTTTGGGGGTGGCAGCCTTGCCAAAGAATAAGGGAGTTTAACAAGGAGAGGGTCAGGCCTGTCCCATTTACATCTCCTGCTGTTTATTATGTGTCATGTTTGCCTAAGAGGTTAAAGGGGCTCCAAATAGAAATGAGTTTTTGATTCCATTCCATTAAGCTTTGATATGCTGTCATCTTCTGACCAGAGGCATTTGTTTTTATTTCTTGCTTTTCAACCCAGGGCAGAACATGCGCTGTGATCTTCCAGATAATATTATGGCATCATGTCCAAGCAGCAGGCATCTAACCCGATAGGCATTTATACATAAGAATTATAGATTATTAAAGCTACGTGAGGTCAGTATTATTGTAGCAAATGGAATAGAATAGACTGGAGTTTTCATGGGTAAAAGGACATCGGGTAGCTCAAGAATAACAGGCTCTTATGGTTAATTGTGCTCGCAGAAGATGATCCAAGGACAGACACTTTGCTGTTCGGTTTTTTTGAGAGGGGGGTGTTAAATGGTTATGCTGGCTCTGTGCTCAGGGATCACTCCTGGAAGTACTCAGGTTTTACTATAAGTGATACTGGGGATGAAACTGAGGCAGCTGTGTGATGGACAAATGCCTGAACCTTTGTATAATCTCTGCAGATCACCTTAAGACATTTTGGGATGTCAGAGGAGCCTCCCATACAAACCTCTTCAAGAAATAATGAATATCTCATTTTCTTTAACATCTAAATTTGTAGCTAGTAACATTAAGCCATTTTTTTTGTTTTTGTTTTTTGGGCCACACCCGGCAGTGCTCAGGGGTTACTCCTGGCTGTCTGCTCAGAAATAGCTCCTGGCAGGCACGGGGGACCATATGGGACACCGGGATTCGAACCAAACACCTTTGGTCCTGGATCAGCTGCTTGCAAGGCAAACACCGCTGTGCTATCTCTCCGGGCCCGTTTTAAGCCATTTTTTCTTCTTCTTCTTCTTCTTCTTCTTCTTCTTCTTCTTCTTCTTCTTCTTCTTCTTCTTCTTCTTCTTCTTCTTCTTCTTCTTCTTCTTCTTCTTCTTCTTCTTCTTCTTCTTCTTCTTCTTCTTCTTCTTCTTCTTCTCCTCCTCCTCCTCCTCCTTCTTCTCCTTCTTCCTTCTTCTTCCTTCTTCTTTCTTCTTCTACTTTTTTCTGCCTCCTCCTTCTCTTCTCTTCTCCTTCCTCCTCCTTCTTTCCCTTCTCTTCTCTTCTCCTTCCTCCTCCTCCTGTTCCTCCTCTTCCTTCTTCCCTTTCTCTTCTCTTCTCTTCTCCTTCCTCCTCCTCCCTCTTCTTTTCCTTCTTCTCTTCTCTCCTCCTCTTCTTCTTTCTTCTTTTAACCAAAGATAAAGTAGTTTATTTTTACTAAACCTCTGAAGATAATTATTATTTTCCTTAACAAATTAAAATATGAACTATTAAAAAATAAAAATGAATGATTGAAGGCCCCAGGAAACAACACAAGTAGAAATTCCCCTTCCCTTCTCTCTTCTTCCCTTCTCACTTCCCCTCTCCTCTCCTCTCCTTCTCTCCTCTTCTCTCTTCACCTCTCTCCTCTCTTCTTCTCACCCTTCCTCTCATCTCCTCACTTCTCCCCTCCTCTCTTCTCCTTCTTCCCTTCTCCACCCTTCTCTCTTCTTTCCTCTCCTCCCATCTCCCTTCCCCTTCTTTCCTCACCTCTTCTCCTCTCCTCCTTTCTTCTCACCTTTCCTCTCCTCTCCTCACCTCTCCTTTCTCCACCCTCCTTTCCTTTTCCCTCTTCACCTCTCTTCCTTCCTTTTCTTTCTTTCTCTTCTTTCTTTACCCTCCTTTCCCCACCCCTCCTTTCGATTTCTCTCCCCTCCCTTCCCTCTCCTTTTCTCTCCTCTTCTTTCCTCTCCTCTCCTCTCCTCACTTCTCCTCACCTCTCCTTACCTCACCTCGCTTCTCCTCTTCTTTTCTCTTCTTTCCTTTCTGCCATACTCAGGGCTTACTCTTGATTCTGTACTCAGAGATCACTCCTGATGGGGCTCAGCTGACCACATATGATGCTGGAGGTTGAACCTGAGTTGTCTACATGCAAGGCAAGCAGCCTCCCTGCTGTACTATTGCTTCAGCCCAGTGGGGTTGAGTCATTTCTTGGGATCGAACTCGAGTCCATCCTGAGTCAGCTGTGTGCAAGGAAAATGCCCCACCACTGTGCTATTGCTTCAGTTACAGAGTCATTTTTTTTTTAATCTCTTCATCCCCCTCCCATTTCCTCATTAAGTTATGTTAGTTATTTTCTCATTTTACCTTTAGGGGTATGGAGGAGCTAAAAACGAAGGAGGAAACCCAGAACAAACGAGGCGATCAAGGCCCTGGGCTAAAACTGAGCACTGTGCCCTTTCCAGATGGCCACCAGGCGCCAGAGCAGGAGCGGGGTTGTTAGCAACGGTAGTGACGATTGTAGTGACTTTCTGGCAGGTAGCAGGGAGCACAGAGAATAGTCCTGTTGTTTTCTCTCAAGCTTCCCCAACAACCACTGTTTCAGATGAGCGTGTGGCGCAACAAAATCTCCACTTCATATTGTGATATGAAAACCGCAAAGGAACCAGAGGAAACAAAGGCACAACATTGAATTGAATGATCTTTCTAAAATTACAAGCCTAGTCCAGTTTTTCTTGGGGCTTCTCAACTTTCCTCTGGACTATTTGAGGAATGAAAACAATTCAATGATACATTTGTTTTCTCTGTCCCTCCACCTCCTTTCTTTGTCTCTCCCTTCTTCCTTCTCTTTCCCCCCTCCCCACATGTTCATCTGACTTGTCTCTTTCCAACTACTATATGCAGAACTAGAGCAGTCTCAGGAGCAGCATGGTAGCATAGAAAAAGGGAAATACGGAATCAGAAGGTGAGAATGTAAATCCCAACTACTTACCCCTGGGGCAGCTCAAAGCAAGTCAGAGTTACTTTCACTGTTTTCTCACTTAATTGGTTTCCTACTGCCATTGTCCTATGTTGGCTTAAACCAACATATATGCACTTTCTGAAAGCACATATGGGTAGTAGTATCTCCCCCTGGGGTCTGGGGGCACAGTTTATTTATGTGGGTTCTTTTAGCTTCAGTGTTGAATTTCTTGCAATTTTTAGATCTTGGCTTTTCCTTGAGCCATCAAAGCCAGCACCACAACATCTAACTTTAACATCCTGTGACCCCCACTTTCCTGTCTCAGTGCTTCTCTCTGATAACGGGCCTTGTGATGACATTGAGGAGCAACCTGGATAATAACAATAATGTCATCTTAAGTTTTTTTTTCTTTCAATTGTATCTGCAAAGTCTCCTTTGCCATCTAAGGGCATACTCACAGGATCTGGGAATCTGGGTATCTTTGTGGGCCATTATTCAGGCATGAGGACAGGGATGTAGTTAGTGAGGACAGTCATTCTAACTGTAAAGGACTCAGAAATCAACGGTAACAGTGAAAATGCACATAGTCAATAGATACCAATGAGTCCGAAAGAGAAAACAATTGGTCTCCTGAAGGCTGATCACTACCTTTGATGGACACAGGAAGAAAAAGCCAGAATGATGTGGGCCAGGACATATTTAGGGTTGAGGTGGTTTCAGGTGCTGGTGATCTTGGCCATGGTATGCTTAGAAGCAGATAAAAGATGCTTCAAGAGGGGCCGAAGAGATAGCATGGAGGTGAGGTATTTGCCTTGCATGCAGAAGGTCGGTGGTTCAAATCCCGGCATCCCATATGGTCCCCTGAGTCTGCCAGGAGCGATTTCTGAGTATAGAGCCAGGAGTGATCTCTGAGCGCTGCCGGGTGTGACCCTCCCCCAAAAAAAGATGCTTCAAGAAAGGGTACCCAGATGTTCATGGCCGAGTAAGACATTTTTTTCTTTTTTGGGGGAGGGGGTACACCTGGCAGTGCTCAGGAACGATTCCTGGTTCTGCACTCAAGAATTTTTCCTGGCAGTGTTCAATGAACCATTTGGGAGGCCAGGGGCCAAACCCACATCACATGCGTGCAAGGCAAATGCCCTCCCGTCTGTGATATCGCTCCAGCACTAAGATAAGACTTTGCAGGCTGGCTCTGTGTGTGATGTGGATGCTATCTATCTCCGAAGTGCAAAGCTGATTAATTTTCCTGCTTAAGAAACTGTTCCTTTCTGGTCCCCCATCATGCTGGGATGTGGGGGCTGAGCTCTCCCACTGACTTGTAATTGCACTGGAGGCCCCAATATCTACAGCAGCAGCAAATATCTGTTTTCCTTTCCCTGAGCCGGATGTTCTCCAAGCAGTGAGGATGGACAAGAGTAGCAGAGACACACAGAAGCCCTTTGTTTCCCAGAGGCAATGTGGTCACTGGCCCAGAACTCAATTTATCTCTTCTTTATTTATCCATCAACACCACAAAGTTTCATTATCCGGGGATGAGATTCCTCCTAGTGTCCCTGGGTAGGGGCATAAATGCCTGCGTGGGCAATCTCTTCTGTAGAATTTCTCTCTTGCTTCCAGTCCTTAGGCCAGAGCTGCTCCTCAGAAGAGGAGGAGAGCTGAGAATTCCATGAGAGGAACAGGAACCTAATCTCCTAATGGTGTTTCCATTCATAGGTCTCACCATATTTCAAAGTAAAAAGAGGAAATTTTGAATCTCTCTCTTTCTACTTCTGCCCTCAATTTTTGTTTTTTGTTTTTTTGTTTGTTTGTTTTTTTTTTTGTTTTGGGCTACACCTTGTGGTACTCAGGGGTTAGTCCTGGCTCTGCGCTCAGGGATCACACCTGGTGGTGCTGAAGGGACCCTATGAGATCCCGGGGATCAAGCCCAGGTCAGTAGCATGCTATGCAATAGCTCCGGCCCCTGCCCTCATTTTTTTTTTTTTTTGATTTTGGGCCATAGCCCATGACACTCAGTGGTTACTACTGGCTATGTGCTCAGAAATCGTTCCTGACTTGGGAGACCATATGGGATGCTGGGGGATCGATCTACAGTCTATACTGGGCCAGCTGCATGCAAGGCAAACGCACTACTGCTGCACTATCACTCTGGACCCAGCCCTGCTCTCATTTTTAAAACCTTTCTATTTTCTCATCTCAGGAAACGTCACTTGACGTTTGCTAGATTTTTTTGGCTTATTTTTGCGCTACACCCAGCAATGCTCAGGGATTACTGTTAGCTCTACACCAAAGAATCACTCCTGGAGGTGCTTGGGGAAACCATATGGGATACCAGGGATCGAATTGAGTCAGCAGCATGCAAGGCAAACTCCCTACCCGTTGGACTATTTTGCCTGGCCCCCTTGTTAGATGTTTTTGAACTTCTCTTGATTTGGTCCCCAACCCAGACTTCAATTTATTTGTAATTGAGCTTGATTTTCCTTCAAAAAATATGAGTCCCATCACAACTTCATCCCACCCCTTGTGCCAATTATGGTCCCTGAAACTCTGCTGCCTGGCAGCCCCAGAACTACAACAGAGTATGTGACCTCCAGTATGTACCACACATACGTGACCTCTCCTGCACACAGTAGCTCCATGGAGTTTGAGCACTGGGTCCATTAGTGTAATTCCTGAAGATTGTGTGTGTCATCACTACTGTGATCTCACGTGATTATGTGGGTGAGCACTGCAACCCAAGTGTGAACTTTTTGCAAACATCTGGCACCACAACAAGATGTGCAACCTCAGTAAAATCAGACACCAACATTCCCAATTTCTGATCGTTACAACAGCAGGCTAAAAAGAGGACAAGGAGTGGGGGAAATGAAGAACAAAAGAAATGAGGAAAGAAGGAAGGAATAAAGAAAGGATCATTGAAAAGGCATGAATGCAGAGGACTTAGTGATAGCACAATGGATAAGCATCTACCTTGCACGTTGCTGATCTGCCTTTCTTTGCCTTTCTCTAGCCTCCCTGCCTTTCTCTCTGTGTCTCTTCCTCTATCTCTGGTCCTTCAGGCTCATTGAGAAAGTACATGCACACTTTTTTCTTGGGATCCCAGGCTCCCCCTGGTTAATCTCCTGTAGTGGAAAGTCCTAGAAGTTGTGGAGTGGAGAACTATTTCCTATACCCTATTTCCTGTTTCACCCTAGTGAACTATGAGTCAGCCTGAGCATGGAGGGAAGGATGGGGAACACCCTTAGCAATCCCCATTCTCCAGAATCCCAAATCCTTTGTGTTCCTCTCCTAAAAATTTTTCCAGGAACATTTCCCTTCATGTTCCCTCTGGGTCTCCCTGGAGATGGATTTCAGTGAGAATCTACCATCCTGGTAGCCTCTTAATGCCAGAGGAATGACATCTTACAGTCTTATCAAAAAGCCTCAGTGTATCACGAGGAACAATGTTCCTGTGAATGATGCTCTTCGGAGCTGAAACTCCTTCTTCCAAGAATCAATTACCCACTTAGTTGTGTTCTCTTCCTTCCCCATGTAACGGAACAGGTTATGACTCATTGTGGAGTTACTCCCAAGGAGAAATGATTTTGTCCTGCCACAGCATTATCCACTGATGGAAGAGAGAAAAAAATTGGATCTATCAGTCATGAGGGATGTTGAACTGCCCATCTCAACAACCTTTCAGAGAGGACAAATGATGGCCTGTCAATGTGATGGCAAGAGCAGAGGAGGAAGCGAGCTGTGGGACCAGAAAGAAGAGGAAGGTGCAGATCGGGGGGTGATGCATGGCTGAAGTCATATAAGTCAATCATAGGGATTGTCACTGGATTCTGAGTGGACACAGTCGAATCAACACCCCCACTGGAGGCTGGAGAAAATAAGAGAACTGCTTATATTTTAACTCTGAAACACACAACATATTTAAGGAGTCCAGGACCCCTCCTGGTGAATCATGAAGACCTGATGATGAAAAGCTGCTTGGGATTCATGGCACTGACTATTTACTCAGCCCTCTGACTCCCAGCAGTTCTCAGAGAATCCAGTAATATTGGGGACCAATCCTGGCCTCTTTTGTACGAAGTAAACTCTCAGCTTCTGGAGCCATACCTCAGTGCATTGTTGTTAACATTGTGCCATCATTGGTTGTCCTTGTAACCAGTATTAGATACTTGGTGTGTTGCATCAGTGCTCAGACCCATTGCTGCCTTGCTCAAACCCCCCTTGGTATAGTAGCTATTGTGCATTTGTTGAGGTTATGGAAATTGTAGATGGAGATGGGAAGATGTAGGCTGTTTTGGGGCTCAAACTTTTTTTCTCTAATAATATCTTTAAGAACTATAGTTAGAAACATGTTTATAGTTGGGTTTCAGTCATAACAAGTACACCCCCTTCACTTGTTCAACCTTCCCGCCATTTTCCTTCTCCCCTACGCTCTGCCATCTTCGAGACCAGCATTTTATTTCTCTCACTATCATTGTCATGATAGTTGTTAGTGTATTTATTTCTCTAACTGTGCTCAACACTCTTTGTGGCAAGCTTCATATCATGGGCTGGTCCTTCCGCCCTCATCTTTGTTGCCATACTATCTTTATTTTTCTTAAATCCCACATATGATAGAGATTATTCTGTGTCTATCTCTCTTCCTCTGACATATTTCACTCAGCATAATAGTTTCCACATCCATCCATGTATAGGAAAAGTTCATAACTTCATTTTTCCTGATGGCTACATAGTATTCCATTGTGTATATGTACCACAGTTTCCTTAGCCACTCATCTGTTGTAGGTAATCTGGGTTGTTTCCAGATTCTGGCTATTGTAAATAGCACTGTAATGAATATAGGTGCGCAGAAGACATTTTTATATTATTTTCTTGTGTTCTTAGGGTATATCACTAGGAGTGGTATGGCTGGATCAAATGATAGCTCAATTTCCATTCTTTTGAGAAATTTCCATATTGTTTTCCATAAAAGCTGGACTAAATGGCATTCCCACCAGTAGAGAATAAGTTGGGGCTCAAACTTATTGCCCTATGTAGGCAAGGCAGATGCTCTACCTTACAGCCACAAACCTGTTCCTCATTTAATCATTGTTGATTCAGCGATATTAAGTAATTTGTTTATTGGTTGGTTGGTTTTTATTTTGGGCCACACCCAGAAGTGCTCAGGGTTTATTCCTGACTCTGTAAGCAGGAATCGTTCCTGGCAGTGCTTGGAGGACCCTATGAGATGCTGGGGATCAAATCCAAGTTGGCTGCATGCAACGCAAGCATCTTGATAGTCATTCTATCGATCCAGCCCCATAAGTTCTTTCATTTGTTGTGCAACTAGTCCCTACACCTTATTTTCTTTTCATAGACATTTTCTTTTATAAACTTCCTTATTTTCTTTATAAATTTCTAATTTTCTTTTATAAAACTTTCTTTATATTATTTCTGGTATACAATTTTAATATTATTTATTTATTTATTCTTTTTTTTTGTTTTGTTTTTGGGCCACACCCGTTTGATGCTCAGGAGTTACTCCTGGCTATGTGCTCAGAAATCACCCCTGGCTTGGGGGGACCATATGGGACACCAGGGGATCGAACCGTGGTCTGTCCTACACTAGCGCTTGCAAGGCAGACACTTTACCTCTAGCGCCACCTTCCCGGCTCCTTAATATTATTCATTATTTTTTATATTATTTACTTATAAATTCCTAATTGACTTCATATAAAACAGACTGCTTTGAAAAATGCTTCGTGGCTATCATAATGTGTGTGAGATGGTTGAGTTGTTGTATTTTCTGGGAAATGAGTATCTTTTGGGGGACTGGAAGTGGGATTCAGATGGGGGCAGTATTTTGAAAGGATCCTATTGGCTATTTTGGGGCAAAAGGCATAAACTTAGAGTCAGATTGGGGGTCATGGGAGCTTAAAGCAGAGGTCAGGAGAAGTGTCAGATCAGACTTAATTGCATTTTATTTAATTTTATTTTACTAATATCAGAGGGCATAGACTATGGTTTTAAAGGGTTACAAGAGACAGAGAGAAACATTTCTTTTTTTATTTTTTTAATAATTTCTTTATTTGAGCACCATGGTTACATTATAAAGACAGAGCTGCCAGGTTTTGTGAATATATTAGATTGGATTTTGAATAAAAAGAAGAGACAAGGATAACAAGAGATTTTTGGCCTGATAGGATACAGTGACCCCATTAACTTAGAGGGGGACCAGTGGAATGAGGTAGGTGTTTAGTAGAATTCAAGAGAACTCAAAAGTTATCCTTAGGATGTGTGACATTGGAAAACCACATTAAACATCCAAGAGCAATGATGGAGGGATTGAAATTTGGAAAGAGAAAAGGGTCTGGGTTAGGGTTGGTATGCCCCAGGGACATGCCCTCTACCAGGAATCCTAATGCAGCCTGATATGCTGCAGTAGGAAGGGACTGGGAAAGGGAACTGGGTGTTTGATCTGACTCAGAACTGAGGGTTGCTTCCCAGTCTGTGTGCCTTCAATCCGTCACTGCTTCTCCTTTCTCAGTTTCCTCAGCCTCAGTTTCCTCCTAGGGAGGAAACAAAGAACCAGTCTGCTCTTTCTGACCATATGGAGGTAAGAATTAGAATACCCCCGAAGATACTTTACAAAGCAGACACACACACTACACCTCCTAGATTTCAGGCAGTGAGAGTTCTGAAGTTCTGGGCTACCAGGGTTAGGGCTGGATACAGATGTGGGGGTTCCCCAGAATGGTTGGGCTTGCTCAGATTCCTCTTCCTTGCTGCCTCGTGCCTGACTCAGTGGCTGAGGGCCCTGTTATCTCCTTTCCTCTTCTCTAGCTGCTCTCTCGAGGTTTTCTCTGGAAGCATTTTATACTCCTTTGCTACACCCTGACTCCATAGCACTGAAAAGACTCTTTGTTGTTGTTTTTGACTTTCTTTCTTTTTCTTTCTTTCTTTCTTTCTTTCTTTCTTTCTTTCTTTCTTTCTTTCTTTCTTTCTTTCTTTCTTTCTTTCTTTCTTTCTTTCTTTCTTTCTTTCTTTCTTTCTGTCTTTCTTTCTTTCTTTCTTTCTTTCTTTCTTTCTTTCTTTCTTTCTTTCTTTCTTTCTTTCTTTCTTTCTTTCTTTCTTCCTTTATTCCTTCCTTCCTTCCTTCCTTCTTCCTTCCTTCCTTCCTTCCTTCCTTCCTTCCTTCCTTCCTTCCTTCCTTCCTTCCTTCCTTCCTTCCTTCCTTCTTTCTTTCTTTCTTTCTTTCTTTCTTTCTTTCTTTCTTTCTTTCTTTCTTTCTTCTTTCTTTCTTTCTTCTTCTCTTTCTTTCTTTCTTTCTTGCTTTCTTCCTTTCTTCCTTCTCTTCCTTCCTTCCTTCCTTCCTTCCTTCCTTCCTTCCTTCCTTCCTTCCTTCCTTTCTTTCTTTCTTTCTTTCTTTCTTTCTTTCTTTCTTTCTTTCTTTCTTTCTTTCTTTCTTTCTTTCTTCCCCTTCCTTCCTTCCTCTTCCTTCCTTCCCCTTCTTTCCTTCCTTCCTTCCTTCCTTCCTTCCTTCCTTCCTTCCTTCCTTCCTTCCTTCCTTCCTTCCTTCCTTCCTTCCTTCCTTCCTCCTTCCTTCTTTCTTTCTTTCTTTTCCTCTTTCTTTCTTTCTTCTTTCTTTCTTTCTTTCTTTCTTTCTTTCTTTCTTTCTTTCTTTCTTTCTTTCTTTCTTTCTTTCTTTCTTTCTTTCTTTCTTTCTTTCTTTTCTTTCTTTTTTCTTTCTTCTTTCTTTCTTTTCTTCATTCTTTCATTCCTTCTTTCATTCCTTTCTTTGTTCTTCATTCCTTCCTTCCTTCCTTCCTTCTTTTTTTTTCTTTCTTTCTTTCTTTCTTTCTTTCTTTCTTTCTTTCTTTCTTTCTTTCTTTATTTCTTTATTTATTTATTTATTTCTTTCTTTCTTTCTTTCTTTCTTTCTTTCTTTCTTTCTTTCTTTCTTTCTTTCTTTCTTTCTTTCTTTCTTTCTTTCTTTCTTTCTTTCTTTCTTTCTTTCTTTCTTTCTTTCTTTCTTTCTTTCTTTCTTTCTTTCTTTCTTTCTTTCTTTCTTTCTTTCTCTTTTCTTTCAATACGCTCGCCTCAGGCTCAAGGGATCAAGTGGTGCCAAGGCCTCTCACACACTAACCATGTGCTTGAAGGCTTGAGCTCACTGCCCCTCCTGCAGCAACCTTGCCATTTCTTGATATAGTTGCCTCAGGGGCCCAAACTCAACCCCGTGCTCTTCTTGGGGACTAGGGGTGTCCTTGGAAGAATACCGTTTATCCTGGAAGCAATGGATGAGACAATAATGCTAAAGAGAATTGTGTGGAGAATTGTGTGGGGCTGGCTGGGCACTGGGGTCGGGGTTCCTAGCGACTGCATGCCTTTCATTTCTGGTTTCCAGTGCTTCTCAGGCTATTACAGGAAACAAGGTTTACAAAAACAGAGTCGTGCCCGGCCCAGGCCATCAGGTCATTCCACACCAACAGTCCCCATGGACTGAGGGGAGGCCCAAAATATGCAGGATCATGAGTGCTGGGTTTGTGCATGAGGCTGCATAATGTCTGTGGACCGAGGCCTAGGCATTGGGCCAAGAGCCAGCATCTGTTGAGGAATCAGCCTCCAGGCCTGGCTTCTGGACTGCTCCTCCCTGTGCACCCGGGCTAGACTCCTGACCCCAGTACTGTTTGTGCCTCCCAGGCCATCGGGGAAGCTCACCTCATTTTCCTGAGCTGTGGGTTGTGGGCTTGGTAGGGGGTACACACAGAATTTTCTCTTAGGAAAGGAAGGGACAGAAAAAGAAAGGACAGGGTTATGTGCTTCTATTTCTCTTTCTTTTAGGGTTGGACTGGTCAACTTCTTGTCATAGGTCACTGCAGGGTCCAGAATGGAATTTCTTGCTAAAGAAAATGTGGCCCTAACTTAGTCTCAAGGTTTGATTCTTGGCACTTGGTTTAGGGGTAGGAAGAAGGAAACAGAAGTGGAGAGAAGGGGCCAGAGTGATAACACAATGGTAAGGTGCTTGCCTTCCATGTGTTCAACCTCAGTTCAATCCCCTCCATCCCATGTCCCCTGAGCTTTCCAGAAGTAATCCCTGAGTGCAGAATCAGGAGTAAACACTGAGTACCGCTGGGTGTGGTCCCCAAACAAAAAATGAACCCCAATCATCCCCCCTCCAAAACCAAACACACAGAGGTGGAAAGGAAGTCAGGAAGGAAGTGCATTGTCTACTTTCTCTTTCAGTTTTCTATTTCCTCAGTTTTCTGCAACAAGAGAAAGCAAGGGAGTCGGCTTAATGGGGTTGTTTGGAGAGAAGGAAGCTTGCCCTGCTTGCCCAAGGTCCCTTTCCCTGCTCCTCTCCACTCCTACATCCAACCACAAAATACAAACCACCCTGGCCATATATGTCCCATCTCCATCCCATAACACACACCACAGATACATACATAGCACAGATGTATGCTCAACACACAGATACCCACACACACATACACAGCACACATGCTCCTCAGTTTTCATATACAACTTACGCAAACACAACCAACATCCATGTCTACCACAGTGCTCCCACACCACACAAGAAACACACAATATATTCCATTTTAAACCCACTACACTTATACTGTCACAACTCAAATCACACATACCACAATCACACACTACTCACACTGTCTCACATATTCTTTTATTTCTTCTTCTTCTTCTTCTTCTTCTTCTTCTTCTTCTTCTTCTTCTTCTTCTTCTTCTTCTTCTTCTTCTTCTTCTTCTTCTTCTTCTTCTTCTTCTTCTTCTTCTTCTTTTTTATTTTTTTGGTTTTTGGGCCACACCCATTTGACGCTCAGGGGTTACTCCTGGCTTTGGGCTCAGAAATCACTCCTGGCTTGGGGGACCATATGGGACACCAGGGGATTGAACCAAGGTCTGTCCTACGCTAGCGCTTGCAAGGCAGACACCTTACCTCTAGCGCCACCTCTCCAGCCCCTGTGTCACATATTCTTATACTCTACAATCATATACCACACACTCATACCCACTATTACTTTACCTTCGCTACACATACATACCTTCAAACTCATACATAGCACATTGGACATACAACCCTATCAAATATATGTACCTCACACAGTTCTTTACCATGACACATGTCTACCACTCACCTCATACACACAAGCCCCTACACACATAACCACAGAACATTTTATGTGGACTGTGTAGATCATTCCTAAGACTTTCACACTGCAGGAAAAGCCCACCCCCATCATTTTCCAGGGTTTCCTCCACCCAGCCATCATTTTCCTGCCTGCCAGTACTGAACCCCAGGGAAGGACTGACCAAGTGTTCTGTTTTTCCAGGGCTATATGCAAACATATCATATGGAAGGATGAAGTCACAGAAGTGAATTGTCTCCATCCTCAAGAATGGACAGCATTGATGTTACCAGAGGGAGACTGTTCCCAGCTCCTGGAAGTTGCCATGATGTTTGTTATTTTTTATGTCACTCCAGTTTTCTGCACCTGTGCCACCTGGAAGTGAAGTTGTGCAAATTTTCTCCTTTATAAAGTCACAAATCCTATAGATTAGGAGCCACATCCCCCTCACTTCCCACCCTATGTGGTTTCCAAACAGGGGCCCATTCTGGGGGACTTGGTGCTAGACTTTCCCAGGATTCTTGAGGGCATCATGTAGCTTGTACTTTCTGAAATTTCTGTTTGTATTTTCCAAGTATCTTAACTTTAAATTTTTTCTGCTTCTGGATATATTTCTGCTTTTTTTTTTCTAGAGAATTCTTCCATCTTGTTTTCCAAACTACTAATTCTTTTTCTGGCTGAATTAATTTCCAAGCCCTATTATGGTCTTTTCTTTTTTTTTATTAGCTAATTTCCATGCTTTCTATTTTCCCCTGTTTATATGCTTAGCTTTATATTATAATAAACTAAGAGAAAAAAGAGGAAAAGCGGTAATACCAGGGAAGAGGTCCACACAGAACACCTCCATTTTGTTTCTCCTCACTAGGAAACTATTTAGTTGAAAACTTACCCTCAGATTCTCAGGGGGAAACTACACTATGCAGAGACACTCACAGATCATCTTTGGCCAATCCTGGGGTTGGGAGGGCAAGTATACATGATGTTCAGATTTTCCTTGTTCTCCAGCATGTTGCCACTGGAACAGGGTTTCTAGGCTACCCCAGTTTTGCTTCTGAATGAGCATCCTGGTGGTTACTGCTACTTTATAAAGAAAGAAGCAGCTAATGAGTCCCCAAGGAGAGAAGAGCAGAACCTAAGCTGCCCCTTCTAGATCTTTCTAGAGCAAATTAGCTGTTCTAGACTGCACTTCCCTCTCAACACATGTACATAGCACTTTTTCTTCTAGGGTTCTCATAGTTTTCACCTTATTATCTGAAATTTGTGTTGAAAATCTAAATTATGTTGACTCTTGGTGGTGGGGACAGTGGGGACAGGCAATAAATTATGTGGATTCTCCATTCTGGTAAGAATTGGAAGCTCAACATGACACTCTACAACAATGCTTCATCAAGTCAGAGAAGGAATAGGACAATTAGAAAAGTAAGTGTATACAAATATTTAATTAAGACTATTGTAAGATAAGTAGAATATGATAAAGAAGAAATATATCTTATTTTCATAAGACATATTTTATCTCTTATATAAAATTTATATCAAGTATATATTTAATTCTAAGTAATTATATTAATAGTTACTGCAAGGAATTTGCTCATGTGCTTATAGAGGCTGTCAACTCCAAAATTCAGCGTAGGTGAATAGTGTGGAGACTCAGGAGACTGTTGAGTGCCAATGTCTATGGAAATATCTGAGTATCTGAGCACCTGTTGTTCTAGCCAAGTTAGTACAAAATATTAACCACTATAGTCACTCTCTAAGGGTAGTCCAAGGATAAGTATTGGTTTTACCTGGGAGCTTATTAGCCATACATAATCTTGAGTTCCCATTGAAAAATCAGTCTTTTTTTTTAGTGAGATGACTGAGTTTTAAGACAATGTAATTCTTCTTGTTTCATTTGTTGAACCTATATTTCAGATACCTAATATAAGGTCTTTGAATTTTTTTGTTTGTTTGTTTTTGGGTCACACCAAGTGATGCTCAGGGGTTACTTTTGACTCTGTGCTCAGGAATTACTCCTGTCACTGTTCAGGGGACTATATTAGATGCCGGGGATCAAACCTGGGTCAGCCAAATGCAAGATAAATGCCCTTCCCACTCTATTATCACTTTGGCCTCAGTCTTTGGATTTTATTAATAAATATCAACTCCAAAATACTAGGAATGGTCTTTTTTTATCTACTAGAATAAACACTACCCAATTTGTCCTAGATTAATTGGCACTGAATCTCTGAGCTGCGGTGCAGACACTTGTATAACATTAAAAAATAAACAAACAGGGGATGGAGAGATAGCACAGTGGTAGGGAATTTGCCTTGTACCAGATGACCAAGAAAAGACCTGAGTTAAATTCCCGGCATATCCCATATGGTCCCCAGAGCCTGCTAGGAGTGATTTCTAAGCACAAAGTCAGGAGTAACCCTTGAATGCAACCAGGTGTGATCCCTCCAAACCAAAAAACAAACAAACAAACAACTATGTTGTTGTTTCTGTTGCTCATCAAAAGAGGAGAATTTATAGTGCAGAATTTCTTCAATGGTAACAAGCAAACTAATCATTCTATGATATTGTGAAAATGCAGATTGTAGTTCAAAAGATGGTGGGGCAGGTGTTCAGAGATCATCTTTCCAACACTTTCCTTGATATAGGTGCTGTTATCCCTTGACCATCTTTTGAGTCAGAAGATGTTAGAATGAGTGATTGTTAAAATTCCTTGCAGTTGTGAATTGCTTTTTCATGCTTGAAGACTGAATGGACTGCTTTGCTTTGCCAAGTTGGACTCTAGGCAGGATATATTTCTTGGTAATGAAACAGGAAATAAGAACTTTCTCCATGTGACTTCCAGTGAACTCCCCACATGAGATGAGATCGCTTCCTTCTGCTTTTACCAACATGGAAGTGAACGTATTGTTTCAATGGCTGTAAAGGTTGAATTGTACCACATAATCAAAGCCAAGAGGCTCTACAAGGCTTTGTGTCCTCTGGAAGGATTGGGACAGACCTATAGGTTGAATCCATAACCAACAGCCAAATCTCTGCTCATTTACTTATGATTAGATAATGAAACCTTAAGTTCCCAAGAAGATTGGGTTGGTGGATATATGGAAATGCAGGGAGACTATAAGCCTGCAGAGAGCATGAAACTGCTCTCTCCCTATCTCTGTGCCTCTTCTATCTGGCTCTTCTTGAGTTAAAGTCTTTTATAGTAAAACAGAAAAAAATGTTTCTAAATTCTGAGATATGTTCTAAGAAATTAATTGAACTCAATGTAAGGGAATTAGAGAACAAAACCCCATTAACTATCTGGGTTTGTGACAGGTATCATGAAGAGAAGAGTGGCCTTGGGAGACAGAGTGCTTTGCTTGTAGCATCAATTGTTCTCTCCAGGTTGATAGTGCCAGAATTGAACTGAATTAAATGGAATTCTTGGGCTTGTTTTGTTGTGGAAAAATCTCCATAAGGACCCATGTTATAATTGGGTCTGAAAACACTTTGATAACATACTCTTCCTTCCATTGGAATGTGGCCAGTTACTTCCTGTCACTCATTCCACAGCCTCAATGTCACCTATACCAACATGTCAACATGTCCCAATCCATTGTTTCACTATCCTATAGCATTTATGACCATGAGTCTGATTTTATTCATTGATTTTGCTCTCATGTATTTTGTTTCCTCTTTCCCATGAGATTATAAACTTTATTATTATTATTATTATTATTATTATTATTATTATTATTGGTTTTTGTTTTGGACCACATCCTGAGGGTTACTCCTAGCTCTGATTAGAAATCACTCCCGACAGGCTTGGGGGACCATATGGGAAGCTGAGAATTGAACCTAGGTTGACCACTTGCAAGGCAAGTGTACTATCTCTTCAGCACCGAGATTGTAAACTTTATAAGACGCTATGATTTAATAATTTAGTATTCTGAGTGTCTAGAACTTAGACTCTTGCAACCAAAACATGGATGCCAATCATAGGCATTCCTCATAAAAACAAAACAAAGCAACATATACATAGAGAAGCACTACAAGACCAACATACATTGAATAGAACTAGAATGGAACTATGTTGGACGCCAAGATCCATTTGTACAGATGCATAACGGAGGGTTCCTGAGCTGGAGCATGTTGACAAAACAGATTTAAGAAATTCATGAATAAGGGCCAGAGCAGTGGCGCAAGCAGTAGGACATCTGTCTTAGGACGGACAATGGTTTGATCCTCTAGTGTCCCACATGGTCCCCCAAGCCAGGAGGAATTTCTGAATGCATAGCCAGGAGTAACCCCTGAGCGGGTGTGGCCCAAAAAGCATAAAATAAAATAAAATAAAATAAATTCATGAATAAGATTTTTTTTTTTTTTTTTGGTTTTTGGGTCCCACCCAGCAGCGCTCAGGGATTACTTCTGTGCTCAGAAGTCGCTTCTGGCAGGCTGGGGATTCGAACAACCTTCCATCCTGAATCAGCTGTGTATAAGGCAAATACCCTATCACTGTGCTATCTCTCTGGCCCCCAATTTTTAGTTGTGTGTGTGTGCGTGCGTGTGTGTGTGTGTGTGTGTGTGTGTGTGTGTGCGTGCGCGTGTGTGGTTTATGGGTCACACCCGGCAGTGCTCAGGGGATATTCTTGGCTCTTAGCTCAGAAATCGCTCCTGGCAGGCTCGGAGGACCATATGGGATGTCGCACTACCTCCATGCTATCTCTCCGGCCCCCATGAATAAAATTCCGCATCTACTTCTGCTCTAAATTCCTTTTTTGCTACCTAATGACAAGCTGGCAAGAAGCAGTCATTGGAGCCAAGGAGTAGGTAGGAAGTGTTGGTCTTGATTCTGGTTTTGTTCCAACATCCTAATGCCTCTAGGACGATAGCAACTTTCAGCATCTGGCTCAGGCTTCAGTAAAAAAAACCTGGCATAGTAACCCAGACTCAGGCTGCCTGGCTGCCACATAGGGGAGAAAGAGGCCTGTGGTGGAGGAACCTGGTGCATATTGTAGGGAGATGTGAGCCATGGACTAGCCAGAAATTATGCCTATGAAAGGTTGGGAATAGAACTGGTCTCCAAGATGTTTCCTGGCAATTCATTCATTCTCTTTCTTTTTCTTCTTCCTTCTTCTTTCTTCTTCCTTTTCTTTCTTTTTCCTTTCTTTCTTTCTTTCTTCTTTCTTTCTTTCTTTCTTTCTTTCTTTCTTTCTTTCTTTCTTCTTTCTTTCTTCTTCTTTCTTTCTTTCTTTCTTTCTTTCTTTCTTCTTTCTTTCTTTCTTTCTTTCTTTCTTTCTTTCTTTCTTCTTTCTTTCTTTCTTTCTTTCTTTCTTTTTCTTTCTTTCTTTTCTTTCTTTCTTTCTTTCTTTCTTTCTTTCTTTCTCTTTCTTTCTTCCTTCCTTCCTTCTTTCTTTCTTTCTTTCTTTCTTCTTTCTTTCCTTTCATTTTCTTTCTTTCTTTCTTTCTTTCTTTCTTTCTCTTTCTTTCTTTCTCTTTTTCTTTCTCTCTTTCTTCTTTCTTTCTTTCTCTTTTTCTTTCTTTCTTTCTTTTTTCTTTCTTTCTTTCTTTCTTTCTTTCTCTTCTTACTTTCTGCTTTTTCTTTCTCTTTCTTTTTTCTTTCTTTTCTTTATTTATTCTTTCTTTCTTTCTTTCTTTCTCTTCTTACTTTCTGCTTTTTCTTTCTTTCTTTCTTCTTTCTTTCTTCTTTCTTTCTTTCTTTCTCTTTCTTTCTTTCTTTCTTCTCTTTCTTTCTTTCTTTCTTCTTTCTTCTTTCTTTCTTTCTTTCTTCTTTCTTTCTCTTCTTTTTCTCTTTCTTTTCTTTCTTTTTTCTTTCTTTCTTTCTTTCTTTCTCTTTCTTTCTTTCTTTCTTTCTTTCTTTCTTTTCTTTCTTTCTTCTTTCTTTCTTCTTTCTTTCTTTCTTTCTTTCTTTCTTTCTTTCTCTTTCTTTCTCTTTCTTCTTTCTTTCTTTCTTTCTTTCTTTCTTTCTTTCTTTCTTTCTTTCTTTCTTTCTTTCTTTTCTTCTTTCTTTCTTTCTTCTTTTTTCTTTCTTTCTGTCTGTCTTTCTTTCTTTCTTTCTTTCTTTCTTTCTTTCTTTCTTTCTTTTTCCTTCCTTCCTTCCTTCCTTCCTTCCTTCCTTCCTTCCTTCCTTCCTCTTCCTTCTTCCTCTTCCTTCCTTCCTTCCTTCCTTCCTTCCTTCCTCCTTCCTTCCTTCCTTCCTTCCTTCCTTCCTTCCTTCCTTCCTTCCTTCCTTCCTTCCTTCCTTCCTTCCTTCCTTCCTTCCTTCCTTCCTTCCTTCCTTTTCTTTCTTCTTTGTTTTTGGGTCACACCCAGCAGCGCTCAGGGATCACTCCTGGCTCTATGATCAGAAATCACTCCTGACAGGCTCAGGGGACCATATGGGATGCCGGAAATGAACCACAGTCCTTCTGCATGCAAGGCAAATGCCCTACCACCATGCTATTTCTCCAGCCCCTCTTGACAATTCTTGTGAAGAATTTTTCCATTCTCCCACCTCTGCATGATGCAAAGTAGTAATGCTGGCAAAGTGATGCCAGAGCTTCACAGCCTCATGGTGTGGTCTCTGTAATCCTTCTGGTTGGTCTTAGGTGGGTGAATATTGGTATCCCAAATTCAAGTAAGGTGGAATCTTGTTTCAAGGTATATTTCCCACTGGAGGCATAAATGTGTCAAGGAAAGTTGTGGAGTGAGAATTAAATGATGATTATTTTTCCACAGTGGAAAAAAATCCTCTAAGATTTGTGTGTGTGTTGGATGAGGGAGCTTGAAAGAATGAATCAAAGTAACTCAGGATCTCAGACGCAGTTAGTTTGATAGTTTGGGTGTTACAGAAAGGTACCAGAGAAGGGAGTGGTTTGGGTCATGCTATGAGGACTTCTGAAATACCTCATTCTGTGGATTCTGCAGCATTGAACAGATCAGAAAAGAGCTGCGCCCTTCCATGGACCTGGCACTATGTTAGGGACCTGGCATTCAGCAATGGTGAAAGGGTCCACTCACCACTCCCCTCTTCTAGATCCTTATATTTGGTGGAGAATGCAAACAAGAGCCATTTTCTCCACTACACCAAGACAGCAATAAAGCTTCTTTCTGTGCAAGACTCAGGGATTTAGAGTCCAAGAACCCTCTCAACTTTTAAACTCACTTGCTGTGAGCTGTTAGGCTTTGGGACAATTCTTTAGTATTTTGAAGACTTAGTTTTCAGCTATTGTACCTGGAGAAGACAGTTGCCATGCCATAGACAACAACTGTAATAGATTGGTATGAGAATCAGATGATCCAATTGACTTAAATGTCCTTTGTGAGCTCATAAAGAACCTCTTAATTTGTTACTAGAGAACTTGGTTTTGGAATTTTGGATGATCAGATCCCACTGACTATACTTATTTTGTGAGTCTACTTATCTGTATACAATCTGAATCTAAAATCAATGCTGAAAATGTGAAAAAAAAAAAAAAAGCTCTAGTAGGTCATTGTTCAATTTGGGAACCATTTGCAAGCACTTGTTGAGCACAGAAGGTGGGCTGGATTGAATTGTGATAAATACTTGAATGTGAACCTGGTAACAAATTTAATAGAAAAGAGAGCAGACAAGTTCATGGATCATTTTTTATACTAATTACTTGTCAAACGATCATGTGCTGGGACCTTTGGGTTAAGGAAGAGAGATTATTAAAAGTAAACTTTATGAATTGTTTTTCTTGTAGCTACTAGAAAATGATGAAATTGAACATGATTTATAGTAGCATCAATATTAGGTGTAGAACACAAAAATGCTCTCTGTATTCCTATGTTCATTGCAGCACTATTTACAATAGTGTAAATAGTGTAAATACAGAATCTGGGGGCAAACCAGATGCTGACAACAGACCAGGGGCTAAAGAAACTGGTACATCTACACAGTGGAATACTATGCAGCCATTAGAAAAATTAAGTCATGAAATTTGCTTATACATGGATGGACATGGAGACTATTATGCTGAGTGAAATGACTCAGAGGGAGAGAGATAAACAGTGTGCAGTTAGAGTAGAGTCTACTATGAAAGGAACATTCATAGCACCCCTTTATTAACAGTAGAGCAAACCACAGTGTCAAAAAAGAAAATAGAGAGAAGTAAAATATCTGTCCAGAAGGCAGGTGGTGGAGTGTGGGTGAAGGGAAGATGGCATTTGGGAGAGTGAGAGGGAACCTTTGACATTGGTGACTGGAAATGTGCACTGGTGAAAGCTTTTGTACATTGATTGTATTGTACAAGAAGTACATTGTACATTGTACTAACTCAATCATGAACAACTTTATCTGTGGATAAAACTACTATGAATAACTGTGTAAACACAGTGTTTAAATAAAAATTAAAAAAATTAACTGTAGAAACTTTCTTTTATACTCATTCATGGATTTTAGAGATTTGCAGATCTCTTAAAGTCTTTCCATGGAACATAAAAACAATTACTTTAAGTGTTAATTTTTTGTAATTAACTTATTTAAAGAAAAAGCATTACATAGCTGACATAACTGATAAAAATACATTTAAGGTGTTAATTTTTCATTTCCATCTAAGATCCATACAAATCACCATGCATGGAAACCACTTAAGTGAGAACCATGATTTGAATCCTCTATGCAAGAAATGGCTTTATTGTTCCTGTCCTTCAGAAACTAGTTTTGGACATGGGGGGTCTGGACTCACATTGAAATAAAAAAGGAGGCAAATACCTGAAGAGTAGAATGAGGTTGCTCTAAAATCTCACCAACTGAAAGGTTTTTCAGTTATTACATGGACCATCACACTTCCATCTCCTCTGTGAAACAAACAAACAAACAAACAAACAAACAAACAGGAAGAACCAACTATAAACCAGGAATGCTCTTTTTGGGTTCTCTATCTCACCAAATTCACTGCCAAATGATGCGCTTTCAAGTGTCATTCACTATCCACATTTTTGGTCACTTGAGGAAAGGAGCATCAGAACAGCTAAGAAACTTAGCAGCAGTCATGGGTAGAAGGAAAAGTGGATACAAGTGTATCTGTTATCCAGTCACTGGCAGGTAGAGAAAGGGAGGCAAAAAGGGAAGGAGGGAGGAAATAAAGGAAGGAAGGAAATAATGAAGGAAGAAAGGGAGGGATGATAGAAAGGAAGGAAGGAATTAATGAAGGAAGAAAGGGAGGGATGATAGAAACGAAGGAAGGAAGAACGGGAGGGAGGAAGGAAAAACATGAAGGAGGAAGAAAAAGCCTTAAAAGATTGTATCAAGAGAGGCAGATACCTAGCATGTCCCATCTGTGAGATTTATTGGATAAGAAGGAAATCATGCGACTTGTAAGGGAGACTAGCTAGGGCATTGCTGGTGGTTTTAGAAGTTTTTTTTTTTTGGAGGATAACCATCTCTTTCAGGCTTTTTTTAGAGGAAAACTCTTGCTAGTTGCTTAACAGAAAAATAAAAGCCTAAAATAATTCCCCAAATGAGTCTAATGTCTAGGATTTATGCAACTTAGATGAGACATGGTTTCTTGCCTCAAGGAGCCATTTGCACCCACAAAAGATGGGCTTGGAATGTAACTTGGCTGCCAACAGGACAGTATTGAAGGCTCCTGAGAAGATCACCCTCTAAACCAGTGGTTCTCAAATAGTGGGGCGCGTTTGACCTCGGCAAACACTGTCATAACAAGCTAAGTCCCGTGTTTATGTCTCTGTATGTCTCTGGAGCTGAGAGTTGCTGTGTCCTGCTTCTAACCCCGCTTCGAAAAGTTATGCATTGTAAAACGTGCTCATTGTAGCCATTAATCCAGACATCACCTCTAATTAAAAAATCAGCTCAAATTATATTTATATATTTTTGTTTTGCAGGTTGAAGTTTTTTTTTTAATAAAGATACTATTTACAGTTGCGCGGGAGGTGCGAAAAATGTTTTCTTCTTCCTATGGGGGGCATGACAGAAAATATGAGAAGTACTGCTCTAAGGAAATATCATGTTGGTCAATTCTACTGGATTTGGGGGTCCAAGGAGAATTAGCAGATCACAACCTCAATTTAACAAATGGGATGACCTATGGAAGCAGAATGGGTAAACCAACAAGAAGGTGTTTCTGATCATGTTTCTGCTGCAATCTAGCTGAGAGAATGATGTAGGGAAAATGTAAACTATCCTTTCACTGAGCAAATAAAATGCCTGAGTAGTGGTAGATGTGGCCAGAATCTTGTTTTTATTTAAAGGTTTAGTTTAAGTATCCACCCCCACACCTCTCCTCCCTATTGCCTAGCCTACTAACCAGGCCAGATGAGAAAGACAATGGCCTGATTTTGCCACTAAGTGTGTCTGTGTGGAAGATATTTCTGTTAAAGAAACACAGGAGAAGGACAGAGTGATAGCACAACAGCAGGGCATTTGCCTTGCACACAGCCCACCCAGTATGGACTGGGTTTGATGCCTGGCATTCTGATTTCTGAGCCCAGAGCAGGAGTAACCTCTGAGAGCCATCAAGTATGCCCCAAAAGCCCCCACCCCCCAAAAAAAGAAACACAGAAAAAAATATCAAGTGTGGACAGCAAGAGGCCTCTCTTCTTCCTTGTGTTCTAGTTTTAACAAATCTGAATCACACATGGAAGTGCCTTAACTTTCAAAACTGCGGTTTTTTTTAAACCTTATTTATTGATTGGTTGTTGAGCCACATTCAGGGGCACACACACATACATCTGAATTAGGGGCCCTGTGTCAATTTCAACTAGAGTTCTTTAGACTCCTAATCCTCCAGGAAAGATGTGGGAAATGGAGCTAAGAATTTGCTTTTTGCTCAGCTCTATGACAATCCTGTCAGATACTTCAGCCATGGAATATAGGTTTTTCATCTATTTTTAAGCCATCATAGGAGATGGTGGTGAAGAATAAGATTAGTGGCTTTTAGCTAATGTCAACATAATCTTGTTGGATTGCAGAGTGTCTATTGAAGAGAAGGTCTGAAATGTAAAGGACACATTACATCACTCAGTACAATAGTTAAGAGTTGATTTTTTTGTTTGTTTTTTTGGGCCACACCCGGCAGCACTCAGGGGTTACTCCTGGCTCTATGCTCAGAAATCACCCCTGGCAGGCACGGGGGACCATACGGGATGCCAGGATTCGAACCACCGTCCTTCTGCATGAAAGGCAAATGCCTTACCTTAATGCTATCTCTCTGGTCCCAATAGTTAAGAATTAAAATCAACCTAGATATCCAAGAACAGATGAGTGGATCATGAAGATGTGGTGCATTTATACAATGGAATACTACATAGCTGTAAGGAATGAGGCAATCATGCAATTTGTGACAATATGGATGGAACTGAAGATATTATGTTAAATTAAGTAAGAAAGAAGAAAGATAAATACAGAATGATATAACTTATATGTGGCATTTAGAATAACTGCATGAAGAAATACAATGGTTTAAATGGGAGTTGTCTCAAACACTCTTGGCCCCAGAGTATTGCAAGGAGAAGGAAAAGAAATTGAGTGGGGGCAAAGAAACACAAATATTAAAGAATGGATGCAAAGGGCCAAGAGGTGTCAGGTGTATTGGTACTGTTAAAAAAGGACAGAACTAAATATCTAAGCCAAAGTCAACAAAAATGAGACCCAAACTTTAACAATTAAAACTTATAACAGGCCTGTTATGCTAGCAGGCTTGGAGCAGGGGTGGTGGCATGGAATGGACTCTGGGAACATTGGTGGAGGGAGGTTGACACTGGTAATGAGATTCGCCCTGAAACATTGATTATCTGAAATCCAGCTATGAAGAACTTTGTAAATCACAATGGCTTCAATATGAAGCCGTTGTGATTTACAAAGTTCTTCACACACACACACACACACACACACACACACACACACACACACACACACACACATATATTGGTTTTTGGGCCACACCCGGTGTTGCTCAGGGATTACTCCTGGCTGTCTGCTCAGAAATAGCTCCTGGCAGGCACCATATGGGACACCGGGATTCGAACCAACCACCTTAGGTCCTGGATCGGCTGCTTGCAAGGCAAACACCGCTGTGCTATCTCTCCGGACCCTATATATATTTTTTCTTTTCAAAGGCACGTTCTTTTTTTTTTTTGTGTATGTGTGTGTGGGTTACTCCTGGCTATGTGCTCAGAAATCGCTCCTGGCTTGGGAGACCATATGGGCCACCAGGGGATCGAATCGCATCTATCCTAGGCTAGTGCTTGCAAGGCAGGCGCCTTACGGGTAGCACCACTGCTCTGGCCCCAATAAAATATTTTTAAAAAGAAAAAAGAAACACAAAAGACAGGGGCTGCTTTTGTTTTGGTGGATTGATACATGAATTTTATCATTTGGCTACTGGGTGGGGGGGTCTTCATTTGCTCAAAAAGACTATTTGTAGGAACTCATATCTGGGTCTTCAGGGAAAATTTGTTCTATTATGTGTCCCATTTTAAAAGACAAAAGGAAAACAATAAAGATATTTTGTTGAGTTTCTCGTTTTCCTGACATGAAAGGTTTTTAAGTAGAAAAGGGCAATTTAGTGAAATTACTGTTCAGAAACTTACACAATTGACTGTATATGAACTTATGTAGTTATGTGCTGATTCTTTTTTTTTTTTTTTGGGCCACACCCGGTGTTGCTCAGGGGTTACTCCTGACTGTCTGCTCAGAAATAGCTCCTGGCAGGCACGGGGGACCATATGGGACATCGGGATTCTAACCAACCACCTTTGGTCCTGGATCGGCTGCTTGCAGGGCAAACGCCTCTGTGTTATTTCTCCGGGCCCTACGTATTGATTCTTACACACCTAAGCAACAGGGTCTGGGTTGCCTGATTCTCAAAGAACTTGCTTTCTGGAATTTACCCTTTACTCCAATCTAAAAGAACGCTGTTTGCTGCTGGAAGGACACTAATGCACAGGAGTGATGTAGCAGGGAAAAAACCAAATGTTGATCACTTCTGGATGCATTTGGGTATATCTGACTTATTTCCAAATAAAATGAATGAACTCTTGGTTTTTTATTTTTTTTTTTTAATATGTGGTTGACTTGAGTTCTGAAAAACTATCTTCCGGGACCATTCCGGTAATCAGAACAAAGAAAGGAGGGGTGTTGGACATGACAGACTATGGCTCCACTGGGAATATATAGGACTTAGCCTTTGCTAACAACATGTGAAATTCACTGACTTATGGCCACTCTGGGCCAGTCCTTGAAGCACTACTTTGCATCTGGCCCATTTAGTTGCAAGAGTGTGATAAGCCTTGATCATTCAAACACATAAAAGGTAACTGTAGATCTTTATCAGACACTACTGTACTACCTATATGCTTGCCTGAGCTTGGAAAGGGCCTAGACAGTTCTGCTAGAGTTAGAAATGCAGCTGAGAAGGCATTAAAGGAGGATTTATACCTCTTTATGTTTCTTTTCTAGAATAGTCTTAGAATTTTGGATGGAGACTACTTAGCCATGCTGGTTGATTTTGTTGTTGTTATTGTTGTTGTTGTTTGTTTTTGAGCCACATCCAGTGAGGCTCAGGGATAACTTCTGACTCTGCACTCAGGAATTATTCCTGGCAATGCTCAGGGGACCGCATATTGGTGGTTTTTAAAGATAAGTCTATGCCTGTGGATGAATGTTCTAATTTCTACTATAATGTTAGCCAACATGGTTACCTGGCATTATTAAGAAAATGTAGCCATAATTATTGGAGTAACCATCCATCAATAAAAGGCATCTTTAATGGGATGATAATTCCATTGGAAAATTGTAAATATTCTCCCTTTCCAATTTTTGTACTGATTTCTTACTTCCTTCAACAGACCAAATAGCAAATCTGCGATCCTACTTTTTTTTTAAAATTTTTATTTTGATCATATTGGCTTACTAATAGTAGGCTAGACAAAGAGGGGACCACCTATTCTAGCAGCTCTGGGGGATGATGGTGGGGGATATGAGTTGCAGGAAGGGAACGGATATGGGGGGAGGACAAATTTGGTGATGGGTATTCCCCTGATTCAATGTTAATATGTACCTAAAATACTACTGTGAAAGATATGTAACCCATTATGATCACAATAAAGATAAAAAAATGGCTTACATATCTTTTACTGTTAGTGATCATATATCTGGTTCTGGTACCCTCCCTTTTTTCCCCCTCTATTTGAGAGGTGGAGCTCGATAATTCGAGTTATGTGGTTTCGTTTGAAGGAAAGAAAAGCAATAGAATGGAGTAAAAAATAAGAAAAAGTAAAAAAAATAAAAATAAATCAGATAGGGGCTAGTGAGGTGCACTAGAGATAAGGTGTCTGCCTTGCAAGTGCTAGCCAAGGAAAGACCGTGGTTTGCTCCCCCAGTGTCCCATATGGTCCCCCCAAGCCAGGGGCGATTTCTGAGCACTTAGCCAGGAGTAACCCCTGAGCATCAAATGGGTGTGGCCCCCCCAAAAAATCAGATAAATCAAATAAGCTGAAAATTGCGAATTCCTTATAGAGGCTTTCGACCCCAGTTTGAGCGAGGACGTGAAAAAGGTAATTGAAACACCACATCAGTACAGAAAGAAATATCAAATTAAATATCCAGTGAGCACTACAGCAATAAAGACAAGCACCACACAATAGTCTCGGTTCTGAAATCAAATCATGCCAGAGTACAAAAAAAAAGATAAAGATAAAATAAAATAAAATAAAATTGGAGACATCAACTTCAATATCTACACCAAAATAAAGATATCAATAAAAATCGATCAATCAATAAATATATATGTGGAAAAATGATTATTTTGTGCTTTTTTTTCTTTTTCTCCCTGCATAGGCACAGTAACTATTAGGGATATTATAGAAGGAATTCCCTTGGCCTAGGAGATACAGGGTTTCTCCACCCCTGAAATGTACTGTTATGGGATTAACGGTAGACTCCTTGCATGATCATTTACTCTCCCCTCGGTGCTTTTGTGGTGTATAGAAGACTTCTGCTTCATCCTGGATGGTAAAATCGGACCTCTGTATCTAGAGATCTTGATGTCTGTACAGCTCAAGGAATGGAGCTTATGATGAAGTCTTTCTTTTTGGTTCTAGTAGTTCTGCCTCTTTGGTGCCATTTTAATCCATCTTCTGTAGTTGGTGGTCTTGGTCATCAAGTTGCTCCTAGGATGGAACCTGGGATAGAGTCTTTCATTATGCTTTGGGAAGACCTGTTCAGTTGCGATTGTCTCAGTCAGACCTCTGGAATTGGAGATCTTGTTTGTTGAACAGATCGGAGACCAAACGCTAGGCTAGTGCTTGTTGTTGTTGTTGTTGGTCCCAGGATACATACTGTCCAGTCCTGGTTGTAACAACCAGTCATCTGTATATAGCGATTTTGGCTTTTGCACAGATCAAAGGGTGACATGTTTTCTGATTTTGTCTTATCGTTGGCTGGTGAGGAAGGGCAACTTGCTGTTGGATCAAGTTGTTCCCATTTCTTTGTTGTCAGATTATCAATTTAGAATTGGTGCATGTTGGTATCAGAGCAGCTTTATGGATGCCCTGGAGGGGATTTGGTTCCTGGAGCTGTTGTGGAGAACTCTATCATTTCTATGTCTGGGATCCAGGAGTCAGGGCTGGACGGTCAGTGCTTAATTTCCTGGGGTCTAAGTTGGTTCCACATGACATACATTCAGGGTGGGAGATGCCCCCTGTGTTGTAAAAATGTATAAGTTCTTATCCCTAGTAGATAAGAGCTTGATTTTACACGTAAAAATTCCCCCGTTTTTAATATGCCTTTGTAGGAAGAAGTGGTGTTACATTATATTGCTGGTGGATTTGGGGGTGGAGAAAGAAGAAAACAGACACAGGACAAAAACTAAAAATATATATACTCACACATATCTAAAGAAAAAAATTTCTTTTTTTTAAAAAAGGTTAAATAAAAGATGTAATTAAAGGAATAAAGTGGGGCCGAGAGAGATAGCATGGAGGCAAGGCGACTGTCCTTCCTGCAGAAGGACGGTGGCTCAAATCCCGACATCCCACATGGTCCCTGTGTCCACTAGGGGCGATCTTCGAGCATAGAGTCAGGAGCATCCTCTGAGTGCCACCAGGTGTGACCCAAAAGAAACAAAAACAAATCAAACCAAAAAACAAAAAGCAAACAAAGAAAAAGAAAAAAACAAACAACAAGAAAAAAAAAGAACAAAGAAAAAGGGAGAAAGTGATACAGGAGATTACATTTGGGGAAAAACAGGATAAGAGGTAGTGTTATATAGGTCTATACTTATGATGAAAGTATAGGCTTCCCCATTGTCTTTTGAGATTTCCTTGTGGGGTGTGGGCTCCAGGCAGGGAGGTCTTGGGTAGAGTTCTTGTAGTGGGAGTCCTTTTAGAGCTAGGTCCAGTAACAAGCCACAGTCCACATTAGGGAGAGGTGATTAGGAGGGCCACACTGCATGAGTCAGTTGGGGGGATCCTACTTTTTTAATGACATGATATGGTCATAAATTTTTTTATTTAAAATTTTTTTTGATTTACAAAAAGAAATTTCCAAAATAATACAAATATTACATATATCCTGTTCCTACTGTTATTTTTTTTAATTAAAGACATCATATGTCTGTGTGATGGTCCATTTTTCCATGAGCCAATCAATACAATTCATTAGATTTTAAAACCGTATTAAAGTTCAAACTTGACTTTCTTCTAAAAGACTAAAGAAATGTGTTTTGTGTACCAGGTTCTCTTCTTGGATATCACTTTATATTTAGGTAACATGGACAACTTCTGGTTATGAAAACTTTAGAGATTTCCTTGGATTTTGATAACCTGGATATTTTGGATGCACAATGGTCAAGTATTTTGTAACAAGTCCTTCAAGGGATTTTTTTCTTTTCATTAGACTGGAGTTATTATTATTATTACTACTACTTTAGGGGTGAGCAAAGGTGTGGCATAAATTCAAAGGCAAGGAAAGTACCATTTTCATTTTTGGGGGTAGTGGGGCTGGATTATATTTGACAGTGATCTAGGTCTCTTTCTGGCTCTGGACTCACAGATCCTTCCTGGCTGTACGCAGGAACCACTTGTGGTGTTAGGATCAAACTGAAGACAGCCACTTGCAAGGAAAATGTCTTAACACCTTTCCTATATATCTGACACCCCAAGCACCATTTTCATCTAGATGTTCCCACACCATGTACAACCCATCATAATTTATCACTGATGATTTTGCTCTAATCACCTAGAGGAGATAGGGGACGTCAGATTTCTACACTCTGGAGTGACTCTTTTCCTTCCTTTCCACTCTGCAGTTGGATATTTATAGCAGATTGATAAAAAAAAATTTGCCCAAACATGGAGACAACCAAGATGGCTTCTAGAGGTAATGCTGGACCTTGAACTACCAGCCCAAATTTAGGAGATGGCCACCAGCCAAAAGCCACAAATAAAGTTACAGGAAGACATAAAGTTAGAAGAAATGTTGATTCTGGATGATGTTGTGTAGCTGCTGTACCAGTCCTGAAACGCTGCTGCCCCACCAGAATTATTTTTACACACAGATTAAAAAAATCTAAATTTGGGGCTAGAGAGGACACTTGCCTTGCATGCAACTGACATGGGTTCAATCCCCAACATCCCATATGGTCACCTGAGCACTGCTAGGAGTGACTCCTGAGTTCAGAGCCAGGAGCAATCCTTGAGCACCAGTGGATGTGGCATCCAAACAACAACAAAAAACCCACCTAATTTATTGAAATTGTTGTCAAGAAAGGGGACCCATTGCCTCCAGTCAAGTACAATGTGCACCTGAATTAGGGGTGCTTTCATCTACCTCAAAGACTGAAAGGTGGACTCTGAGGACTGACAGGATACAGTGCTCTCTCTTCTGCCTCAAAACATTGGAGATACTGCCTCCTTACTTTGGAAGCAATGGTTCTGAATCCTCTATTGTTCAATGAGTTACTTGAAGTAACACATTTTAACACTCTGTTTGATATGAATAACTGAGAAAAATTTTAACACTGAGCATGCCTTGACAATTTTAATGTATTGTATCTCATGTGAGAGTTTTGACAACAAAGCAGAATCCAGCACTATTGTGTCTTGAACACCAGGATATTAGGTAGTGGCTGAACTTCACTGTTCTATGAAAAATCTAGGTCAAGGTCATGTGAAATTAAGTGGATCTGCCCAGCCTGTCACTTACTCCCATGGATCCCATTGAGGTGTGTTGCCACTAAAGGAACCTCTAGGGAAACACACTCTAAGGAAATCAGTTGCTCCTCACTTATTTGAGTGATTATCTAGAGGCATTAAGCCATGGGTTAGGCCCATTAATGACCTTGCCCTTGGACTCAGCTAATTGCACTGGAAGTTAATGCCCATCCAAAGAGATTCTGTTGACTGTCAGAGGCCTGCCCAGAGTTCCATTTGGAGAGTTCCTCTTGTGAGATAATGATAAAAAGTAAAATTAATTTCTGCTGACTGGTCATACTTCTCAAGAGACCTCAGTCTACCTGGCTTTATTTCATAGTCTCACCCTCCTTTGAAAAAGGCATCTCAAATGATCTGTCTTCAGAATTCCTTCCCCTTCTTATTCTTATATATGATGTTGCTTCTGTTTTAGTGAGGGAAGGGAGCAACTGGAAACAGGTAGAGGACCAATTCTTTCTCCTGGAAGGGATTTGATATTAATTTGTTCTCACTTCTTTCCTGTTTCCAGGTAGGAGCTACTGACTCTGTGCAGGCCAGTTCCTTACCTATGCATGGGGCACATGTTCTCTTTCGACTTTAAAATACCATTTAAGAGGGGCTGGAGCAATAGCACAGCTGTAGGGTATTTGCCTTGTATGCAAATGACCCAGGATGGACCTGGGTTCAATCCCCAGCATCCCATATGGTCCTACAAGTCAGGAGCAATTTCTGAGCAAACCTTGAGTGTCAATAGGTGTGGCCCCAAAACAAACAAAAAAACAAAAACAAAAACAAAAAAGAAAAGAAAAACCATTTAAGAAATATTCTAGAGCATCACTAAGGAATCCACATATTCTCTTACCTATTTCTTTTTCTTTCCAAAGCAGTTTAAATAATATATATTTTTGTTGAATCACTCTGAGATACACTGTTACAAAGTTGTTGGTGGTTGAGTTGCAGTCATACAATGTTCCCATACCCATACCCTCAGTAGTACTCACTTCCTGCCACCAGTGTCTCCAGTTTTACTCCTGCTTTCCTATAGTAGACACCTCTCTCTCTCTCTCTCTCTCTCTCTCTCTCTCTCTCTCTCTCTCTCTCTCTCTCTCTCTCTCTCTCTCTCTCTCTCTCTCTCTCTCCTCTCTCTCTCTTTTCCTTTTAGGCACTGTGTTGTAAAGCTGCTATTGAAGGGATATCATGCATCTCACTGTACCTCCTTTTAGCACTGCCCCACCCAGGGGTAGTCCCTGTACTCAATAAAAACAGCAGTTCTGGCAGGCAGCTTGGACTCCACACTAGGTAGAAGATGGACAGACTATAAGTGTTTCACCCTTAGCCTAGTTTGGATTATTTCTTGTGCAACCCTGATTCAGACTTGTTCACCTGCGGTTGGATATACGACACTTGAGGGTGACTTTACAACTGGCGCCCGAACAGGGACCTATGAAGTAGGGACCAAAGAAGACCACAATGATGTTGAGTGACTTGACTCTTTGGTGGATTATCACTATGACAGCCCCTTTGAGCTGGAATGAATGTGTTGTGCGTTTCATGGAACATCGGTGAACATGGCTTCATGTTTCTCAGGTCCATCTACCTACATTTCTCACTCTGCACTGTCCATGTCAGGCTCCCTAGAGATTCTTCTGCGCACGTATCACAAGAGGGGAAAAGTGCTTTCCCAGTGGTGACAAGTTCTTGTTCTAAAAGCCTTCTCAGGGCACACAGAGACATACATTCACACACAAACATGCAGAGATATGCACACTCATGCAGTCAAGCACAAATATACACACAAACACATAGACACAGACACAGACACTGATACACAGACGCACAAACATATGCAGGCACATATGGACATGCAAGGGACACACACAGATAACACACTCATATAGATAAGCACAAATATATACATAAACATGCACAGAGACTTATTCACACACAAACATGTGCAGACACACATATGCACAATTACATAAAGATATGCACAGACACACATTCACACACTTGTACAGACACACACATATACATAGTCATGCAGAGACATGCACACAGATGCCCATACCCACACATAGAAATAGACACACAAACACACACTCAAGCACACTCCTATTTTTGGGGGGACACACCCATTTGATGCTCAAGGATTACTCCTGGCTATGTGCTCAGAAATAATCCCTGGCTTGTGGGGACCAAGTGGAACCCTGGGGGATCGAACTGCAGTCTGTCCTAGGCTAGCACACAGAGGGCAGACGCCTTACCTCTAGCGCCACCCCTCTGGCCCCTCAAGCACACTCCTGACACATACACATATTTACATTCTCTTACAGATGCAGACACACACACACACACACACACACACACACACACAAACACATACAGAGTTCAGGCCATGAGCAGAACTAGGAGCTGGTCTAGGGGTCTGACTAATGCTTCTCTTTTGGACCATCTCACCACACTAGACTGTTCCCAGGAAACATTTTCTAGCAAGTGATTTGGAACTCCTCAAGTCTCCGGAATTCCAACCACATGCCTTTGCCATTGTCCTTGCTAAGCCTTGGTGAGTTTGCAGCTTTATCTACAAAGAGGAGGTGGCACAGAGGGAGGGCTGAATCATATCTATAGAAATGACAAGGTTTCTTCTGTATTTCTCTATCTTCTGGCTACATTTCTTTTTATCACCCTGGGGACACAGCCCTTCACTGGATAAAACTACAATTTCAATAAATGCTACCAACATTTATCTTTCGACTCTTGCAGAAACGAATGCCAGGAGAGACAAAACTTTCTCTTGAGTTTGATTTGAAAATCATTTGCAGAAAGGAATTTCAGGAAGTGAAGTGATTTTAAAATCATTTGCAGATAGGAATGTCAGCAGAGATTAAAACTTTCTAGTTCAAGGCAGATCCTCTTAGAAGGAACAGAAGGAGATTTCACCCTCAAACCTACTTGTAGGTTTGAACTTAAACAGAACCAGAACTGCAACAGAACTTGCCCAACCAACTGTTTGGCAAGTGATGTCTCCCTAATGCCAATGACTTCTCAACAATATGATAGTTACTTATCCTATGAAAGGGAGTTAGATAGGGGCCGGGCGGTGGCGCTAAAGGCAAGGTGTCTGCCTTGCCAGCGCTAGCCTAGGACGGACCGAGGTTCGATCCCCCGGTGTCCCATATGGTCCCCCAAAGCCAGGAGCGACTTCTGAGCGCATAGCCAGGAGTAACCCCTGAGCGTCACTGGGTGTGGCCTAAAAACCAAAAAAAAAAAAGAAAGGGAGTTAGATAGATTTATCTTTCCAAACCAGATACCATTGTGATATATTGGTGCACTTTGGGCCATCTCTGAAGACTCCGATGGACTATCAAGAAAGATGCTTTTTGTTTCTGAAGACCTATTTTCAGTTTTCTTGCATAGAGGAAAAAAACCCCCAACATTTCTTTATCTTTTTCCTCAGTTGTAGTCATTTGGGAATCTAATCACCAGAGACCATATTCCAGTTGGAAACAATAGGATTATTGCTTGGTTTGGTTTTGGATTCAGGTACAATAATGTTCATGGGTTACTCCTGGCTCTGCACTCAGGAATCACCCCTGGCCATGCTCAGTGGGACTGGACTGTATGGGATTCGGTGAAATTGAACTCAGGTCAGCCATATGCAAGGCAAGTAAGTGTCCTACCCACTGAGATATTGATCTGGGCCTGAAATAGGGATTTCTAAATACAGGGGGCAGGCAAATTCAAGTTCAAGGTGAAAGTATGGCCATTATGTTTTCTGGTGAAGTCCCTTCCCTGGCTTGGAGGCCAGGGAACACACTCAGAAGATGAGTTCCCCCCTCACCTCTTTCTTTGGATTTTGGGTCACACCCAGCTATGCTCAGGGGTTACTCCTGACTCTGAGCTTAGGAATCACTCTTTTTTTTTTTGGGCCACACCCGGCGTTGCTCAGGCGTTACTCCTGGCTGTCTGCTCAGAAATAGCTCCTGGCAGGCACGGGGGACCATATGGGACCAGGATTCGAACCAACCACCTTTGGTCCTGGATCGGCTGCTTGCAAAGCAAACGCTGCTGTGCTATCTCTCCAGGCCCAGGAATCACTCTTGGTGATGCTCATAGGACCCTATGAGATGCTGAAGATCGAATCCAGGTCAGTTGCATGCAAGGTAAATGCTTCCTGACTGTGCTATCACTTTGGCCTGAGTCTTCTCTCTTGCACTAAGGCTATCTGTCCATCATATCAAATTATCCAATCCTTCCAAAGGTCACTGCTCCAATTATACTTTTTTTTTTTTTTTTTTTGGCTTTTGGGTCATACATGAAGTGCTCAGTGGTTACTCTTAGCTCTGCCTTCAGAAATCGCTCCTGGCAGTCTCGGGGGACGATATGGGATGCCAAGAACCGAACCTGGGTCCTTCCCAGGTTGGCTGTGTACAAGGGAAACGCCTTAACACTATGCTATCACTCTGGCTCACCATCACACACTTTTTACAGCCGCCTAAATGTCCTGTCTCCAAATTTTATCACCTTGGATCTTATGACTTCAGCAAACTAATTTAGAGGGATGGAAGGCATAATTCAGTCCTGTAGCACTTCTCCCCATCCTTGAGAAGTGTGCCAAGTGACCCTAGCACGTGGAAGCTTGTTAGTTGGTTTGGAAAACACTGCCTAATTCAGTTTTGATTTCAGGCTAAACATGCTTCCAAATAAAAAAATTTCTAATTATAGCTTTAGCTTCCAGTCATTGCACACACAGGAAAAATTATGTGTAGACTAGCAGTGATTCATTGTTCTATTTCATAGAGCAGTGATATCCATTGTTATTCCTTCTCCTGCTCTGTGGGGGGAGGTCAAACCCCTTGTTGATGGTCTCCAAGTCAAAGAATGATTCCCAAAAAGATAAATTGAATCCCATCCTTCCGTCCCCCCTTTTGGGGAGACTTTGATAATAATGTCCGGAGTAAATAATCAACGAATGCAAAAGATCAGGGGACCAAAGGTTCAGCAAGGAAAGTCTTTTGTCAGTTGCAGCCAGCTCCAAAAAGCAAACTGAACCAGCCGTCAGTTCTGGCAAAAGAGCTCCCTATGCCTCCCCAACAAGCTTTTTATTTCATTCCTTAATTCCCCCCACCTGGAAGATCCAGGTGGGATGACAGGCAAAAACAATATTACAACAATTACTCAACAATTCCCCCTTTTTTGTAAGCAAACAATAATAGTATACAATACAATACAATAATAATATACAATACAATACAACACTACATGATTACAATTACAAAACTTTAATGAAATATTAAATACTATAAAATTAAAAACATTAATTTCAATTAATTAAAAACATTTAATTACACTAATCATAAATTAAATATACTTTAAAAGATTTTAGTCATAAAAAAATACAAATATATAAGTTAAAATTTTTTTACTAGGTTCAAAGTTACTCTCAAAAAATAAGGAGTATAGAACTCCTAAAAGTCCAATCAAAGACATTTGATGAATCAGGAAAGACGAGTTGTAACTTGATATAGGACACAGCACTGGAACAGTTAATGATGTATTCTTCAGTTCGATATCAGGAGGCTTGCAATTGTGATGAGATTCCTACAAATAAAACGTTAAGAACTAGGAAGAAAAGGGGAATTATGAGAAATAATAAATTAAGGCATAAAGTGTCAGGAAAAGAAAACTATAAACAAAAATTAGAAAACTGATAAATATGCAAATACATACTATACAAAATTATGGGAATAACACTCATTTATAATCACCAAAAATATCTATTAGACAGGAATCAAAATAAAGCCAAAGAAAAATTTGAATTAAATCAAAAAAAGAAAAAAAGAAAAAACACTTTGAAAATATAATAATGAAAAAACTGTTTAAATGAATATTTCAAAATAACAAAAAATTATAGTAACAAAAAAAATTTTAAATCAAAGTCAAGTGAATCTAGATGATCAAGAATTTCATATACACCATAACCATAACATTCTATAATGCAAATATGAAACAATAAATATATTATAATCAGTCATCAATAATGAGCACTGTGAACAGAGTCTACTCAAAATTATGATTATATCAAAACTATAATTATACCTTCCTCTCAAAATCTATGTTGAGAGCAATAAAACACTGATGTTACAATGAAAAGTCAAAAGTTGCCAAATGAACATATATCAATACACAATCATAAAGCAACATTAAAATGATTAAGAATCTTTCTTTCATATAGGTCTTAAGTAACATCAATATATTGCAAAATCTTCTAATTAATAGTGACCTAAAACAATACTGAAATTAAGGCATAAATACATCATACAAACAACCACAATGGGGATTCATCGTATTCATTCCTATTAAGCAATCATACCTAAAAAATGACCAGTAAAACATCAATGATAATCAACAAATAAAGGAAATGATCATTAAGTATTCATAGTAGATCTCTGAGAAATATAAAACAAGATATATGCTGCTGTAGATTTTACCGATGCAATAGGGATTTTCTTGATCTTCTTATCATCAAAATTGATCCAATACTGTTCTGTGGCAATTTTACAATATGAAGTACAATGTCCATAATGAACTTGACCAAAATGATTTGATACTGATGATAAATTATATTTTTCAATATTGTTATTATCTTCTTTAGTGAATTCTGCTAAATTGAGGTCTTCCAAAGGAAAATCCACATAAGTGTATAATTTTTTAATCTGTTTTCCATCAAAAGCAAAACGTTTCAAATGAATTATCAATACGGGAGGTATTTTCCATAAATATGTTTTCTTTGAAAAATTCCTTTTAGTGTTGCAATTATAACAGTGAATTCTATTGTTATCTCTCAAATCATCTTCTTTAAAAAACTCAACAAGGCATTCCTGTAAAGTACATTTATCTGCAGATTTGACAGCCAGGGACAACTGAACAAATGTTTCATAAACCTCAGACTTTTGGTAACATGTAAGACACTGTAGTGTAGATTTAAACTGTCCTTGAAAGGTATCATAGATAATAGATTTGCAAACTCTAAATTGTTCATATTTATCATTGTCTATAAAGTGTACAGTTTTATCTGTTATTGAATTTTTAAGCAAATCTTGATGTAGTCCTTCTATAAGAAACATTAATAATTCGTGAGGATCCTGTTGGTTGTGTCCAGCAAATTGGTCATTGAGTAAACTTATTGTTGCTTTGAAATTTTCAGGATTGAAATACTTATGGCATCCATTTCCCATGATTTTGATAAGATGACCAAATTCATCTGCTAATTTACCTTTATGTCCCTTTGGATTTTCTCTGTTAATATCTTTTTTATAATGATCTTGATAAAAATACTGAGTCAAGTCTGTAATATTATACAAGCATTGCAATATTGAATTCATGTAACATGAGTTACCCAAATTTTGTAATCCAGTGAAAACAGGTTTCCGTTTTTCTGTTTGTAGTCCAGACTGTAAGGATTTTTCACTTTTGTCAGATTCACTGAGAATATGAGGTATGAAAGTTGATCCTTCACTTACTTTCCCAGTCACCTCAGCAGCACCACAACTGTCAATATCTTGAGCACTCTGTACTTGATGTGGGGAGGAGTCTATAGTCCCAGCAACCTGACCTTGATCATCAGTGCCAGTCCGATTTCTAACGAGACGCAAGGGGACCCAAAATTTCTTAGGAGGGTTGTCATTTGTAGAAACATAAGCATAACCCCTCCCTCTCAAGAGGAGATAACCAGCAATCCATTTTTTATCCTCTTTTATCCAAATTGGAATATTTGTTGTTTCTTGTCTCTGATTATCTTCTTTAAAATGTTTTTCCCCTGCTGTATAGCTCTCTCCCTGAGGTAAATTTAGATAATTTAGTGTAATGAGAGTCAAAGATAACAGCTCCATTGGCATCAAACCTCTTTTTCTATTCTTTTGCAATTGAGTTTTCAGAGTTCTATGGGCTCTTTCCACAATTGCCTGTCCTTGACAATTGTGGGGAATTCCTTTAATATGCTTTATCTGCCATTCATTACAAAAAAATTCAAAAGTTTTACTTATATAAGAGGGTCCATTATCAGTCTTAATAGAATACGGAATACCCATAACAGAAAAACATTGTAAAAGAAAACTGCAAACTGCCTTAGATTTTTGAGAAGACATAGGAATTGCCCAAATAAATCGAGAATATGTATCCACTACCACATGAAGGTATGGTTTTTTGGGAAATAAGTCTGTTTGAGTTACATCCATTTGCCACAATTCGTTAGACTGCAAGCCTCTTGGATTTGCTCCTGCTATATGAGTCTTTTGTGCTAGCGGGGCACATATGTTACATCTCTTTATAATTTCTCTCGCTTGCCTCCATGGAATTTGATAATTTACATGTAAACGACGAGCATTTGTGTGTAAGGCTGAATGTTCCTCTACAGGTGATTTAAATATAGGCATTGCCAACAAATCAGCAGTTTTATTTCCTTGAGCCATTGGCCCTGGAAGGCCTGAATGAGCTCTAATATGTGTGATGAAGATAGGTTCAGTTCTTTTTTGAATAATGTGTTGTAACTTTTTTAATAAATTCTGTATAATAGGACTATGAGAATTGAGGGAGGCAGTGGCTATCACCGGGCATAAATTTACAACATATAAAGAATCAGAAACGACATTCATGGCTTCAGATACATTTTCTAATAGATAAATTAACGTTGCTAATTCAACTTTCTGTGCAGACTTATATTTGGTTTCTATTGTTATGTTCATATTTTCTCCGGTTATTCCGCCTCGTCCCCCACTTGATCCATCTACATAAAAAACTTTTGCATTGGGAATAGGAGAATCCCTCACAATTGAAGATATAACAAACTGAGTCTTTTTCAAAAAGTCCCAGGTCTTTCCTTTTGGATAATGAGAAGAAATCTCTCCTGTAAAATCTGAGAGAGCCCTTTGTAGAGATTCATTAAGAGGCAATATTAACTCAATTTCCTTTTTTGGTATTGGCAATACTATTATATCTGGATCAAAACCTAACAAAGATATTGATCTGAGTCTTGCTTTGATAATCAATTCTGATATTAGTTGCAGGTAAGATATCACAGACTGAGGCTGTTTGTTATGTAAATACACCCATTCCAAAGGACCAGCCTGTTGCATTAAAGCCGCAGTAGGTGTTTCTTTTGTAGGGAAAATTAATAAAAATACCTTCTCTCCAGGGATAAATCTTAAGAGAAATGATTTTTGCAGTCTGTTCAAGAAAATGTCCAATTCATTTTTAGCAGCTTGTGTTAAATTTCTGGGACTATCTAATGCAGGATTACCTTCCAAAGTTTTAAACAGATTAAACAGCTCTGCATTTGAGATTCCTAGTGCTGGGCGGAGCCAATTTACATCACCCAAAAGTTTCTGAAAGTCATTAAGCGTTTTAAGGTTCTCTTTTTTTATGGAAATTTTTTGTGGACGTATTGATGTTCTGTCCAAAATAAAGCCCAAGTATTGATATGGTGGCATGGTCTGTATTTTTTCTAAAGCTATTTTCAGTCCTGCCATTTGCAAACAATTGATCACATAAGCATATAATTTCTGTAAATCTGTTTCATTATTCATTGTAATTAAAATATCATCGGTGTAATGATAAATTATAGCTTGGGGAAATCTTTCACGAGCAGGGCTCAAAATTTTGTCCACAAAATATTGACACATAGTTGGTGAATTTAGCATGCCCTGAGGGAGAACAGTCCACTGAAAACGCCTGCAAGGGTGAGTATTATTAATAGAAGGAACTGAGAATGCAAAACGGTGTTTATCATCTGGGTGAATAGGAATATGATAGAAGCAGTCTTTTAGGTCAATTATAATTAGTGGCCATTCCTTAGGGATTACTACAGGTGATGGTAAACCTGTCTGTAATTTTCCCATAGGTACCATAGATAAATTCACAGCTCTCAGATCCATTAACAATCTCCATTTACCAGATTTCTTTTTTATGGTAAATACAGGTGAATTCCATTGAGAAAACGAAGGCTCAATATGTCCTAATTTTAGCTGTTCTTCCACTAATTCTGTCAGCACCTTTAATTTATCAGTTTTAAGGGGCCACTGGCCTATCCAAATTGGTTCATCAGATTTCCATTTTATTTTTATTGGTGCTGGGGTTTTACTGGCAGTGGCCCCTACCAAAAATTTTGGGTTTTTAATTCCGGAGGAGGTTCAGGCTCACCTTGAGCTAATGGAATATGGAATTCTGCCTTCCATTGTTTATGCAAATCACGGCCCCACAGGGATGGTGAGAATGGGCCCACATGAGGTCTGATTATAGCCTTTTGATTTTCTGGGCCATAAAATACCATGGTTCTTGTGCTTAACAAGCAAGAACTCAGGCCTCCTATTCCTTTTAACGAATATGGAATTTCTTGCAGAGACCAATTTTTTGGCCATTCTTTATCAGAAATTACGGTGACCTGAGCACCTGTGTCTATCATGCCATTAAAGACTTGCCCTTCTATATTAAGTTTAATCATTGGATTTTCATCTTTACATTTAGTAATCAGAGCCACTAATGGGTTTTTGGCAGCCCCTGGATCTGTGCTTCCAAAACCTCCAGTTCTTATCTTATCTGAAGTCCCAAATTTAACATAAGGTATTATTACTATTTGGGCAATTGTCTCCCCTTTTTTGAAAGTCCAAGTAACAGGCACATTGATAACTACAATAATTTCTCCCTTTGAGTCTGAATCAATAACACCTGTGATTACTGATATACCTTTTACATTAAGGGAACTTCTGCCCAGAATCAAACCCATTGTATCTGGGGGTGGTGGTCCCACTATGCCTGTGTGTAGCATATAAGGGCATTCTCCTGGATAAATTGTAATGTCCACTGGGCAAGTTATATCAAGCCCAGCACTGCCCACAGTGGCATGTGTTAATTCACTGATTGAAATTAATTTTCTTGGGCTGGGCTGGGGAGAATTATGGTTTGATGACTTTGCCCCTGATTTGTAAGGGCCTGGGGATTGGCCCTGTAGCCGTTTCCCTGTTTTTTAATTGTAGATCCTGGAGGAACTGAATTTAACAAAAGATGGCAATTCCTTTTAATATGCCCTTGTTTTCCACAATGGTAACAAGAAAATTGTCTTTTAGGGTTTGTATTAAAAGTTCTTCCTATGTTATTACTATGGGGATTTCCAGATCTACAGTTTTTTGCCCAGTGGTAACCCTTATTACATTTTGGGCAGAGACCTGGTTTTCGGGCAAGTTTTTGTACCCTTTGGTAAAGAGGTATATTTCCTTTAGTAATTGCAAAGGTTTGCACCTGATCTGAATTTGCTAATGAATGGGGTATATCATAAACATTCCTACATGCATATAAAAATCCATTTAAATCAGCTTTTTCCTGCAATGGAGCCAATACCAATTTGCAAGCTGAATTAGCATTATGATAAGCCAAACATTTTTCTAGAAATTTCCTCACCTCATCATTTTTAACTTGTATTTTTAAAGCATCTTTGAGTTTAGCCACAAATTCTACATAAGGCTCTTGGGGACCTTGGATGATTCTTAAAAAGGTTCCCTCACCAGTACTGTTAGTATCAATTCTTTCCCATGCAGATAATGCAATGTCTTTAATTATTTTTGAGATTTCCTTTGGTAAAGCTGCTTGTGTCTGTATATTTGAATATTGATTTTCTCCCATTAATAATTCATATGAGAGATTAACCCCTGCCACTCGTTTTTTGGTTCCATCTGGACTATATAGTTTGGATTTCACACCCTCTGCATATAACATTTCCCATTCAGTTCGCTGTTTAGATGGCAGGCATATTTCAGCAAGTTTTTTAAAGTCATGCAGAGTCCAAATTGATTTTCGACACCACATGCTTAGCACCTCCTGACAATATGGAGAGGTAGCCCCATATTCTTTACATGCTTTCTTAAACCGTTCTACATCCTCCATTTCAAGAGGTTCATAATTTGAAACATATACTATTTGAAATGGAGTTGAGGCTGGATTAGCAGAAGTACCTTGCACAGGACTCTGATGCCTGAGGTGTGGAATACTAGAATGTGGTTCATTGTCTGAGTTGGCATTAACATGTGAGTCCATATTGTGAACAGAATCAGGACTCCCTTGTGGACTTAGCACTGGAGGCTGATCATCAGTGTCAAGATCTTTATTTGGATTATGAGTATCTAAATTACGTGTCCGAGTTGATTTTTTACCGGCAAAAATACCTATACTTTTGCTGCCAGTGTTAGATTTATCAGCCTGTATCTTAGTCTGAATTTTCGTAGGAAAAATTTTTTTATTGTCCATACTGGTCATCACTTTACAATTTCCACATTGTCTATTTCCTAACCACCAGCCAATGACTATGCATATGGTAGTCATATTAGCCAACACAGAAATTCCACAAACTATGACTAATGGAGACCACTCAAGCAATGCAAATATTGGAGTAGAAATATTTGATTGAATTGTAAGCAGCAACCATCCAACGACAATGATATTTACTAGTATCAAACCAAATGGTTTATATCCAAGCAGAGTAATGCACTTGAGTAATGCCAAACCGATGTATTTAATAACAGATGGCATAGTGAGCGTGAGTATCCATAATAACCAGCCAAGGATCTCCAGAGGTGATTTCCAATAAAACATGTCACTTACAGTTCCAGAGGGTCCAGATTCACCTGTTCCGGGCGCCAAATGTGGGGGGAGGTCAAACCCCTTGTTGATGGTCTCCAAGTCAAAGAATGATTCCCAAAAAGATAAATTGAATCCCATCCTTCCGTCCCCCCTTTTGGGGAGACTTTGATAATAATGTCCGGAGTAAATAATCAACGAATGCAAAAGATCAGGGGACCAAAGGTTCAGCAAGGAAAGTCTTTTGTCAGTTGCAGCCAGCTCCAAAAAGCAAACTGAACCAGCCGTCAGTTCTGGCAAAAGAGCTCCCTATGCCTCCCCAACAAGCTTTTTATTTCATTCCTTAATTCCCCCCACCTGGAAGATCCAGGTGGGATGACAGGCAAAAACAATATTACAACAATTACTCAACACTGCTCCATTTCTGTCTTTTCACTTTTTTACAATTTGCTTTAAGTACTGTGATTTACAGTATTGACGATGGCAAAGTTTCATGCATAAAGAATTCAGATTCCCTCCACTAACATCCCAATATCTTTCCAGCCTATGCCTCCTGCAGTGGTGTGGTTCCTACTGAAGACCAGTTTTCAATTTCTGTTGCTTTTTATCATAGTTGTTTCCTTCCATGTTTCTTCTTTATACCCCAGATATGAGGGAGATCTTTCTGTAGTTGACCCTCTCCTGACTAACTTCGCTCAGCAGTGCTCCTTTCCAGGTGATGACAAATTGTTATTTCTTACAGTTATGTACTATTCACTGTACGCACCATCATTTCTTTATCCATTCACCTGGACTTAGACATTTGAGATGTTTCCAGATTTTGTCTATTGTGATAGTGTTGTAATGAATATTAGAGTGCAAATGTCTTTTCTGAATGGAGTTTTTAGTCCTTGGGGGTAAATACCAAGATGTGAAATTGCTGGATCATATGAAAGATAAATTCACACACACACACACACACACACACACACACACACACACACACACACACACACACACACACACGGTTTTGGACAACACCAGTGACATTTAAGGAGTACTCCTAATTCTACACTCAGATTTACTCCTGGCATGCTCAGAGGACCATATGGGATGCCAGGGATCAAACCTGGGACTTGTGCAAGGCAAATGTTCTACCTGCTGTACTATCTATCCAGACTCTCAATTTCTTTCTTTCTTTTTTTTAATTTAGAAATACCCATATATAAAATACAAAAAATACAAAAATAAAAAATAAAAAAAAGAAAGAAATACCCATATTATTTTCTGAAAAGGTTAAACCAGACAACATTTCTACCAATAGTGGGCAAAGCTTCCTTTTCCCCCCACATCCCAGTCAACACTGTTGTTTTTGTTCTTTGTGATATGAACTAGTCTCACTGGTGTGAGATAATAATAGCTTGTTTGTTGTTTTGTTTTTTATTTCCCTGATGATAAGTGGTGCAGAATATTTTTCATATATCTTTCGTCCATCTGTATGTCTTCTTTAAGGAGCTTTCTGTTCATCTTTTCCCCTATTTTTGGAAAGGTTTGGTTGTATATATTTTTTTCTTGTGAAGTTCTTCTAGTGCTTTATATATATTGCATATCTTGGATGTTAATCCTTCGTTAGATGAGCAGTGGGCTAATAATTTCTCCCTGACTGTTAAGTGTCTTTTTCTTTCTTTTTTTTTTTAACTGGGCCACACCTGGCAGCTCTCAGAGGTTATGGCTCTGCTTAAAAATCTCTCCTGACAGGCTTGGATGACTATATGGGATGCTGGGAATTGAACCCAGGTCTGTCTTGGGCCAGCCTCTAAATGTCCTAATGCTATGCTATCTCTCCAGCCCTGAAATATCTTTTTCTGATCATCAATTTCTTTTGTGCTGCAGAACATTCTTAGTTTGGGGGCTGGAGCTGTAGTACTTGTTTCCATGGTGCCAATTCAAGTTTGAGCCCTGGCATAGCCAGAAGTGTGTGACCCAAAGAAGAAACTTTTTAATTTGATATATTTCTATTTGTTTATTTTTACTCTCATTTGCTTGATCAATAGCAATGAATCATTGAAGATGGCTCTAGATTCAGCATAATAAAGTGTTTTATCTATTATTTTTTAAAAGAATTGATAAATTTTAAGAGAATTTTAAATCTGATATTGAGGTGTTTAAGGCACTTTGATTTGACTTTTGTGTATGATGATAAGAAGGGGTCTCATTCTCTTTTTTTATTTTTGGTGTTTGGGTAACACCTGGCTGCACTCAGGGATTACTCCTGCCTCTGCACTCAGAAAATAATCCTGGCAGCTCAGGGAACCATATGGGATGCTGGGGTTAGAACTTGTATTTGTTTGAGTGCAAGACAAACATCCTATCTGTTGTGCTCACTCCAGCCATTTTTTTTTTTGCATGTGACCAACCAGCTTCATTTGTTGAAGAAGACTTTCTTGCTCCATTTTGGCTCTTTTGGACAGAATAACTGTCCATTTAACTGAGGATCTGTCTCTGGAATCTCAATTCTAATCTATGGGTCTGAGAGTCTGTTCTTGTTTCAATACCATGCTGCTTTGACTTCTATAGGGGGTAGATTTGGGAGATTGGAAACACACTCAGCAGTGTTTAGGGCTTATTCCTGGTCTGTGATTAGGAATCATCCCTGCTGGGACTCAATATAAAGTGCAGGGGATTGAAGCTGGGCCAGTCACATGCAAGGCATGTTCCCTTTTCTTTGTATTATTTCTCCAGCTTCCACAGCTTCATAGAATAATTTGAAATCGGGTAAGGATAAGTCTACAATTTTCTTTAACCAGGATTTCTTCGACTATTGTGGAGGTTTTATTACTTTATATAAAATTTTACAGCTTTTGATCTATTGCGTTTAAAAACATCATGGGCATTTTTATGAAGACTATTGAATCTTTAGAGTGCTTTGGGCAAGATTCTCATTTTGGTAATATTAATCCTTCCAACCCATGAACAGTTGATTTGTTCCTATTTTCTCTCTTATTTCTTGTCATAGTGATTTATTGTTTTCTTTACATGAATCTTTCATCTCTTTTTGTTTTTTGGGGGCCACACCCAATGATGCTCAGGGGTTACTCCTGGCTATGTGTTCAGAAATTGCTCCTGGCTTGGGGATTATATGGGATGCCGGGGGGATTGAACCACGGTTCACCCTAGGCTAGCATAGGCAAGGCAGATGCCTTACTGCTTATGCCACTGCTCCAGCCCCTCTTTTTGGTTGTTTTGTGGGCCACACCTAGTGATATTCAGGGATTACTCCTGGGACTGTACTTAAGAATTACTTCTCAGAAGTTCTTAGAACTACATCCTTTAGATGATGCTGGGGATTGAACCCAGGTCGACTATGCTAGGCAAGTGCTATATCCAATATACTATTGCTCCAGCCCAATTTCACCTCTTTTGTTGAGTTAATTTTTAGCTACTTGATTATCTGAGATACAATTGTAAGTGTAGTTGTTTTAAAATTTCTCTCTCAGGAAGGAAGGGAAACTGGGGACATTGGTGGTGGGAAATGTGCACCAGTGAAGGGTGTAGTACATTGTATGACTGAAACTCAATCATGAAAACTTTGTTTAACTCATGGTGATTCAGTTAAAGAATTTATAAGTTAAAAAATACTTGAGAAAACATTTTTTTGAGAAAACATTTTTTAATTGCTCTTATATTTTATGCTTTGCAGCTAGAAAGCCATGGATTTCTCCCTGTTGATTTTGTAGCCTGCCACTTTAATTATTTCTGGGATATCTTTTTTTTTTTTTTTTTTTGGTTTTTGGGCCACACCCGTTTGATGCTCAGGGGTTACTCCTGGCTATGTGCTCAGAAATCGCCCCTGGCTTGGGGGGACCATATGGGACGCCGGGGGATCGAACCGAGGTCCTTCCTTGGCTAGCGCTTGCAAGGCAGACACCTTACCTCCAGCGCCACCTACCCGGCCCCATTTCTGGGATATCTTTTGTGTAGTATTTTCCTGGTTTTTAAAGCACAGTGTCATGTCATCTGCAAATATGATCTCTTCTCTTTTGATCTCTTCTCTTCCAAAGTGGATGCCCTCTTTCTGGCCTTGTTCTTATGACCAGGATTTACAATACTATATTGAATATTAGTAGTGAGAATGGAAAATCTTGTCTAGTGCCTGATCTTATAGTAAAGGCTTTCAGTCTTTCACTATTGAGTCTGTTTATCTTGATCTTGTTTAACATATTTTTTGTTATGATGAAGGGCATTTTTCCTAACCTAAAGGGTTAAGCTGCTTGAAAGATCTGAATCAGAAGATCATAGAGAAATGAGAGTGGGAGAAAATGTTATGCTTCTTCCTTCTTGAAAACAAATGAGAATTTAGGCCACACGAACTTTCCAGAAATAGAGGAGATAAGAATATATCATCCAGTTCAGTTATTCTTCATTACTAGAATGTGGAGATTTATACATTTTCTTTCTAAGAATTTGCTCTTTCAGGTGAATTTTCCATGTATCTGAGAAAAAAATAAATTTCTAAGGAAGATAAGTGCTTGTGTAGTTTCTTTTTAACTGCAAAGAAAGTCCTCAGTCACAAATAGCTCATGTCAAAACATCCAGGCTGATTTCTACTGTCTGTGTTCCACAGACTATAAATTGTTGATCAAATAGTTAACTCTTCTGCTCATCCTTTCCAGAATGGAAGGAGGAAGGACAGCCATCAAAATGAAAACATGTAGTAACAGTGACAACCAGTTGGCTTGCTCCAAAGTGTTCATGCAGAAACACAAGAAAACAAAGGGGGAAGAGTATGTGAACTTCTAACCCTCAACCACACATGCCATTGGGTTGGTGGGTGGCATGAGCAAGCATTTAAGCTCCCCAAAGTGGGCGTATTTTATGGGTCTAAGTGACAAAGAACTAAAGACTAAGAACTTGGAGAAGCAAGTGGAAAAGTACCCAAGACTACCAAAACACTGTCTGGCCTGCCCTGTAATGTGCACCTCATCGTTGACTATAAAGTGGCTAGTTTCACTGTCCTATTGTATCCTCAGATCCTCAGTACCTAGTATTACTCATGGCAAATCATAGACAATCAACTGATATTTGTGGGCTATAAGTATGATTTGGGCAGCTAGGAGAGTAGGAAAGAATATTCCAAGGAAAGAATCAGCATAAGGCAAGATGAGGAGACAAAGGGTAGGTGGTTGGGTGCATCCTTGAATTAACGTTTTCATCTTCTTGGGAAGAAATAGGGTCATGCTCCTGCCAAGAAATGGGATTGCTGGCTCATATTTAAGCTATTTTCTATTTTCTTCTAACTTTACCTAAAGTTTTCATCATCTGTTTTCAACAGAACAGAGATATTTAAAGTCAAGTAACTAAAGACAAGGCAAAATGCTGGTTTTAGATGTTTGGGGGCATTACTTTTGTTAGGAAGAAACCAAAGCTTGTGTTGGCTTTAAAAAAAAGTTAAATATTCTTTGTCTATATTTTAGATTTCTCAGAATAAATGACTTTTGCAGATATTAAAAAATAAAATTAAAAAAGTTTCCATACTGTTTTCTACCAAAGCTGAATCAGATAACATTCCAACAAACAATGAAAAAGGTTCCTTTTAATCATACCCCTACCAACACTGCTTCCTGTCTTTTTAACATATGCAATTCTCACTGGTGTGATTTGATATCTCATTGTCATTTTTTATTTGCTTTTTCCTGATAACAAATGTCTGTGAATACTTCTTCATAAGCCTACTGAGTAACTGAATGCCTTCTTCATGTGAAGTGTCTGTTCACTGTTTTGGATAGGACTATTAGTTTCTATGCCATTGAGCTTTGTGAGTGAAAAAGTGAGTATTTGCTTTCCCTTTGTTATTTCACTTTCCACTTGTTATTTCAGATTTTGTTGGCTTTCCAATGGAGTTGAATTATTGAAGATACCTATGATGTCAATATTATGAATAATTCTAAGTTTTCCTCAAAATATTTTACATATTTGGTTTAATCTTGAGGTCTTTAGTCCACTTCGTATATGGTGTAAGATATGGACCCTGTTTCCTATTATTATTATTTGCATGCGACTATCGAGTTTTCTTGACAAGTTTTGTTGAAGAGATTTTCTTGCTTCACTTTATTCTGTTCCTGTTCATAGATCAGCTACATATACCTCGAGGTTGATCTCTTTGTTCTCAATTCTATTCCATTGATCTGAGAGTCCAAGCTTATTCCAGTACCATACAAAGCTTTGCTTACTATAACTTTAAAGTATGGTTTAAAATCAGGGAAAACACCGTGTTTGTCCCATTTTCTTTTTTCCTCAGAATTGCTTTGGTTATTTAGGGGTTTTCTAATTCCAAACAAATTTTAGGAATGCTTGCTTTAAGTCCTTAAGGAATGTTATTGGAATTTTATAGGTATGGCATTGAATCTCTATAATAGTTTGGGTAGGATGGACATTAATATTTTATTAAAATTTAGAAAATGTGTTTATTATGATGCTAAAATGTACGGTCTTAGTGTACATAGTTACTTCATGTCACCACAACCAAAGTGTCCAAGGACCTGCATCCTTCCCTCTAGTCACCTCCGGTCCACCTACTTGTCTCCTAATCTGGTGTCCTCAGTTTGTACCCTAGTACCCAGAATTTGTTCCCTCACAGATAAGCAAGATAAAGAATTTTTTTTAAATTTTGACTTTTTGATTATACCCAGCAATACTCAGGGGTCACTGCTAGCTCTATACTCAGGAGTTACTCCTGGTGGTGCTTGGGGATCATAAAGGATGCTAAGGATTAAACCCTGGTTGGCTGCATGCAAGCCACACTCCATACTGTACTATCTCTGGTCCCAAGAGAGGCTTCTGGCTCATTCCACTCAGTTGGGTAATCTCCATTTCCATCCAAGTTGCAGCAACTTTCATGAGTTTGCCTTGTCTTGTATTTTCATAGTATTCCATTGCTTATATGTATGTATACACACACACACACACACACACACACACACACACACACCCCAACTTCTTTTTTGGAAATCTTTAAAAGATTTATTTTTAGTAATATCTGTTATGACTTTTGGTTATAGGTAAAATTGGCTTCATAGAAACTTTTGGAAAGGATTAAGTGTCTTTGGTATTTTGAAATAACGTGACAAGTATAAGCAATAAGTCTTCTTTGAAGGTCAGATAGAATTCACTACCAAATGCATCTAGATCTGGACTTCTGTTCTTGGAAAGATTGAAGTTTTTTGTTTCTATTTCCTTATTTCTGATTTGTCTGTTAAGGTTTTCAGCTTTCTTCTGATTAAGTCTTGGGAGGTTGTGTTGATTCTATTTCTTCTAAGTTTTCCAGGTTCATGACATAAAGTTGTTCATAGAAATTGCTTAGGATCTTTTGTATTTATGAAGTGCTTAGTAATTTTTTTCCTTTTTATCTTTGATCCATTTATTTTCTTTCTCTATTTATTATAACACAATAAATACATATTATATTTATATATAGTTAGTATCTAACTAAGGGTTTGTAAACATTATTTTTGTTGTTGTTGTTTTGTTTTTGTTTTTGTGTCACACCTGGCAGTGCTCAGGGGTAACTCCTGGCTCTACACTCAAAAATAGCTTCTGGCAGGCTCGGGGGACCATAGGGGATGCTGGGATTCAAACCACTGTCCTTCTGCATGCAAGGCAAATGCCCTATCTCCATGTTATCTCTCAGCCCAATATTGTTAATTTGGGGGGGGGGGCTTCCAGTGAAGACCAGAAGGCCTTCTGGACAAATTCCAAAAGAGCTGTAACACTAACATTGTTAATTTTTTAAAAAACAACAACAAACAAAAGAACTCCTGGCTTCTTTTATCTTTTGCATAATTTTCTTCATTTCTTATTTCATTAGTTTCTTCTCTAAATTTTTTTGGGGGGCAACACTCTGCAGCACGTAGGGGTTACTCCTGGCTCTGTGCTCAGAAATCACCCCTGGCTTGGGGACCATATGAGATGCCAGGGATTGAACCTGCATTTGTCCTGGGTCAACGATGTGCAAGGCAAACACCCTACCACTGTGCTACCACTCTGGCCCTCTTCTCTAATTTTTATTATTTTCTTCTTTTACTTACTTTGGGGTTCTTTCATTATTCTTTTTCTACTTTTCCTGGCTCCAAGGCTTAGTTAATTATTTTGAATTTTTTCTCTTTTCTGATGTAAGTTAATATTGTTATGAAGTTCCCCCTTGTACTGTGTCCCACAGGTTCTCAAAGTTTAAGTCTTCATTCTTGTTCATTTCAAGAAAACTTTATTTATTCTTCTTTTTCAATTTTCTCTTTGATCCAATGATTGTTTAAATGCATGTCGCTCAGTTTCCAAATTTGATCTTTCATGCTTTTCTTTAATATCTACTTTTATGCCATTGTAGTCTGAAAAACAACTTAACATGATTTTTATTTGTGACTTTATAGGTATTTTAATTGTGCCCCCGAATATGGTCTATCCTGGAGAATGTTACATGTACACTGAAAAAAAAAATGTGTATCCAACTATTTAAGGGTAGAGTGTCCTGCATCTGGGATCCTTTTAAAAAGATACTAATTTTCTTCATGGGGACTCCATCCTTATGAACTGATCACCTCCCTCATCCCACTCCCAGATACACAACATAAGAGATTAGGTATTCAAATGTGGATTTTGGGGATGCAAATACTCACTTTTTAGTACTTGGTTTGGCAGGAAAAGTCACATATGAGGTGAAATATGGAGGGAAGATACGAGTGGCCAGACCAGGAAGGGTTTTTGTCACCAAGTTAAAGAGTTCAAGTTTTATTCTTTTTTTTTTTTTTTTTTAGGCACACCCGTTTGACACTCAGGGATTACTCCGGCTATGCGCTCAGAAATTGCCCCTGGCTTGGGGGGGACCATATGGGATGCCAGGGGATCGAACCGCTGTCCGTCCTATGCTAGCACTTGTAAGGCAGACACCTTACCTCTAGCACCATCTTCCTGGCCCCCAAGTTTTATTCTTAAGCCAATAAGAGGTGAGGTGTTTAATGAAGAAGTCATGGGTGTTGTTTACAGATCTCACGGCTAATATAAAGATAACGATCAGTGTTGTCATATATCTGGGTGCAGAGAAACTATGAGAAGGGCTTTGACCATGACCTGGGAGAAAGAAGTGGGGTGATGTCTTGAACTGGGATTACTGAGGCACTGTGGTGAGGTATCTGGGAGGTAGAATCAACAGGTGTGGAAGGTTCATGGTGAAGGGGAATGAGGGAAATGGAATTATCAGGAATGATCAGGATTGGAGGAAGATTTAAGAGGTTTTGGTCCATAGGCAGATTACTGAGTTGAGGTAGTTAGTGGGTGAAGAAATCTTGGATGAAGATGATGAATTGATTTTTTTGTATAATTCTATGCACTGGACATGTTTTAGTTTTGTAAACATTTGTACAGATTCAGGGATCCACCTTGTGATATTTCCTACTTGTTGAAGAATATTACATGCTAATTATAATATAAAAAGTTGCTAATTAATAGTCTTTACAGTTATGAAGAAGAATATGTTTCCACAACTCTATAAAAAACTTCATGCCTCACTTTCAAATATCTGTGAAGGACCTACTATGTATGATAGCCTCCAATTTCACTTACCAGATTGTTTACCACTCCAGAATCCATGAGTGAGATTGTCTCAATTATTTTTTATTCCGTTGTTACCTAGCATACGGGACTTGAAACATTGATGGCATATAAATAAAGAGTTATTGCATAAAATTTAATCTGATTTTCTCCCAGCAGAGTTGTAAACATGTGGTGTTCAGCTTTAGAGACCATTAGAATAAAATCCTGCTTTTGGAGCTTTATATAAGTGACCTCAGAAAAGTTACTTAACTCAGTGAAGCTTTGGATTCCTATTGATAGAGAGATAAAAATTCATAGAAGGGCAGATGTAAAATTACTCTCAGGCACCATATTTCCAAGCCCCGGTAAATGAGTCTGAAGCAGAGTCATGCATGAAATAATCCAGACCAGGCATAGGGTGAAACATATGTAGTCTGGCAATCTTTTACCTCGTATGGAAGTGAGATGCTTACCAGAAGTGTCTTTTTATTGAGTACCAGACACCACCCTGGTGGGGCATTAAGGACAGAGTATGGACAGAGAGATAGCTCAGGCTATCCTGAGTCAGTCCCACCCAGGTTTGCATGTAAGACAATCTCTGTTTGGGGGTAAATCCAAATTGTAAACAGATACAAAGGAACCAGGGATGATATTTGTTTTGGTTGAAACTACATTGTAAACAAATTGATATAAAGAAACAGGGATGAGCTTTGTTATGAGTAAAACAAGGTACAATCTAACAGGCAGATATAAAGTATCTCAATTATATAAAACAGAAAACAGGTGCACTGTATTTTCTTTCTCCTACTCTTCCTTTTAGTACATTATAGAACAAATTGTCCCCTAGATTGCTACTGATAAGTGTTCTAGAAAGTTGAATTTTATGATCAAAATAATTAAGAAGGTGAATCTTCTCTCAAAAATTATGTAAAATGCTTGCAAGTGAGTTTTGAGTGACTTTTTTTTTGTATGAGCTATGACAGGGCTAAGAGCATCTCTTGTACAAATGCAAAGTAAATATATTCTGTTCTTTTTCTTCTTTTTCTCCTTCTCCCTCCTCTTCTTTCTCTTCCCCCTCCTTTTCTTCTTCTTCTTCTTCTTCTTCTTCTTCTTCTTCTTCTTCTTCTTCTTCTTCTTCTTCTTCTTCTTCTTCTTCTTCTTCTTCTTCTTCTTCTTCTTCTTCTTCTTCTTCTTCTTCTTCTTTCTTCTTCTTTTAATCATATCTTTATTTAAGCACCTTGATCAGAGACATGATTGTAGTTGAGTTTCATATAAAGAACACCCCCCTTCCCCAGTGCAACATTCCCATCTCCAATGCCCCCAATCTCCCTCCTCTCACCACCCCCAGCCTGTATTCGAGACAGGCATTCTGTTCTGGAAGACACCCTGTCTGTGCAGGCCCCAGAAAAGCCCAAGCGGTGGCCACCCATGCCGCAGCCTAAGTGCCAGACTTTGGCTGGTCCAGGAGGGCGGCAATTGGCCTCGTCCTCGGGCGTGTCCCTGAGCCACGTGGCAGTTTTGCACGGGCCACTGCAGCCTTCTCAATGACGTGTCCCGAGGGACGTCACAATCGCCGCGTGTGTGCGCCTGTTTCCCTGTTAGGAGCAAAGGTGAGAAACGTGGGCTTGTCGTTTCGTTTCTTGCTCTGTTCTCTAATGTGTTTTCCGAGCCCTTGATCTCAAGTCATGGGCAATTCTTTCAGTCGATTTTTCCACCTGCTGAGGTGCCGCCGTCCCCGGCTGGGGCAAGCAAGGCATCTCTACCCTATTCCAATCTACAGAAAACGAGCGGAAGGCTTTGCCAGGGAGCATCCTGGGGCTCCCGCATTTGTCAACAGCCCGCACGGCATCCCCAGGCCTATCCCATTGTACTTCAACAAAACTCCGTGGAGGTACTGCGGCCGGCCACAGGCTCCAAAGTCCCTCAGGTTTGGAGACCAACGCATTCTTCGGAGACCCCCTCCGGGCCGGCGTGCCAGTCTCCTCCGTGTCCTGGACACCATACGTGAGATCAAGCGAATGAGACGCCCACCACCTCCTGTTCGCGGGAAAAAATAGTGACACGAAGAGAGCCAAGGATGCCAGTGGAGAAGGCTTCTGTCCTGAAGACAACAGAAGATGGCAACGGCATCCCCAGAGGCAATGCTATCCGGAAAAGCGGCATGGAGCCCAGTGGCGCTGGGCCCAGCTCCATCAATGCCCAGCAGCTCCTCGGGCAGGCACAGAAGTCCTCAGCACAAGAGCTGCCCAAACACAAGCAGCCCAGGTCTACTGGCCCGTTGACACACAATGTGGCCACGGAGGACTCCAAGTCTAAAGGAGGCTTTGCAGGCAGCGCTGCATCTCCGGAAATGACTGCCAGGAGAGCCAGCAAACGAAAACAACCGATTCTATTTCTGGACAAAGAACAGCTTTCGCTTATGGACCTGCCCCTGGCCTGGCATAGAGATGATGACTTGCCTCCACCTCCGAAGCTGCCAGGCTTGGATCGCACAGTGATACACAATGTGGTCACCAAGGACTCAAAGTCTAAAGAAGGCTTTGCAGGGAATGCTTCACCTCCAGCAATGAAGAGCAGAATAGGCAGCAAACGCAAGCAACCCACATTGATGGACAAAGAACTGTCTTCGGTTATGGACCAGCCCCAGGCCTGGAATAGAGGTGAGCTGCCTCTACCTCCATGCTTCGATGCCACAATCCGCATATGTTGAGGAGTACTCAGGATCAATGATCAGAAAATTCCACCTATCAAGTAGAACTCAAGTCCAGTCACTACACAATTCCAACCATCAACATCACTCATCACCATCCAAGAGGACTTCCATCGGCTTTGCGACCAATGCCTCATCATTGTTCGTTTTTTTCCACTTTCTCTGGTATCTTATCATTTCTATAATTAACATTTTTGTTTTAATATATTCTAATAAACAATATTATTCTACATGTTATCAAAAATTGGTACTTTGAGATTCATTTATTTTCTAAACATCTGAGAGACCCTAAATATTTTACTTAAATAATACTATCCACTTAAGTAGCTGTGTTTTCAACTATGTATTTTAAACAACTGTCTTTTCACTTGTGTTTTTTTGGTACTTGTTCTTGAAGTCTTATTATAACAATTTTTAATATGCTTTTTCAAGTCATTTGGTATAATATTAAGATTAGACCGTTTTTCCTTACCATCATGGAATATATTATGGTATATACCACCATGATATATATATCAATTTACTACTTGACCTAAAAGCTATGCTTTTTATCAGTTCTCACTGCTCAAGGCTTCTTATCCAATTATAAGTGTACATCCTTCCTACTACTTTCTAATACTAGTAATATTTAAATAAAAACTGCTCAAAATATCCATGAATCAAAAAGGGATTCTAAGTTCTTTTTTTACACTCACAGTTAGAAACCTGTTATAGATGTTAAGTCATTTTCTATGCAAGAAGTTTTATAATGTAGTAATTATAAATATATCTTAAAACCGCATTATGGTAATTTTTTCTTTTTTACTTGAAAGAAATATTTAAATGTTATTGTTAGCATCATGGTACACTTAGTGGCTTTATTATAATGGACCATCCATCCAAGTCTTGAAATAAATAGAGGATTTCCTGTCATGCATACTCTGACTTTATTTTACCTAGTCTTAAAATAACAAAAATAACCTAGTCTTAAAATAATAAACTGACAATTTATCAAGAAGGGTGCCTGCCCTGCATGTGGTATGCCCAGGTTCAACCTCCAACTTTTCATATGGTCACCTGAGACTGCAAGGAATGATCCCTGAGTGCAGAGACACTGTTGCTGAATGTGACCCAAAAACCAAAAGAAAAAAAACAAACCCTATGGGATACAACAAATGTGGGATTACAAAGGGGGTGCTAACAAAAAATAAAGACCTTCATAAAGAAATAACTAGACTAAAACCATAAAACCTTACAGCTAAAGGAACTAGATAATGAACAACATGTATAACTGATAGTAGAATTAAGGATTTTCAAAAAGATAAAATCAATAAACATTTAGCCAGGCTACAAATGAGAGAAAATTCTAATGAATAAAATCAGAAATAAAAGTAGAAAACTACAACAGATATGAAAATGCAAAGTATTATCAATTCTAACATAAACAGTTAGAGTCCAACAAATAACCTAGAAGAAATCCTAAATTTGGAGACTGAAGCAGGAGTGCAATGGGCAGGCACTATCCTTGAACACAGCTGACCCAAGCTGGATCCCGGGTAAATCCATATGGTACCTTGAGGCAACCAGGAGTTATCCCTGAGTACAGAGTCAAAAATAAGCCCTGACCACTGCTGGGTGTGGCTCAAAAACAAAAACAAAGAAATCTTTAAATTTATAAATTTATAATAGGGAAGTTAGGGCCTACACCTAGGATGTGCTCAATTCAGGTTCAATTACGTCGAAGCACTTCTTCTTCTTCTTCTTCTTCTTCTTCTTCTTTTCTTCTTCTTCTTCTTCTTCTTCTTCTTCTTCTTCTTCTTCTTCTTTTCTTCTTCTTCTTTCTTCTTCTTCTTCTTCTTCTCTTCTTCTTCTTCTTCTTTTCTTCTTCTTCTTCTTCTTCTTTTCTTCTTCTTCTTCTTCTTCTTTTCTTCTTCTTCTTCTTCTTCTTCTTCTTCTTCTTCTTCTTCTTCTTCTTCTTCTTCTTCTTCTTCTTCTTCTTCTTCTTCTTCTTCTTCCTCCTCTTCTTCCCCCTCCTCCTCCTTCCTCCTCTTCTTCCAAAGCTAAGGGATAGCTTAGCTTGAATTCTAATATCATGAAAACTTTATAGTTTCTGACTGTTATTTTCAGTTTAAAAGAATTTTATTGCAATTGACCTGGGAGTCCAATTTGATGATTGAGTTGATTTTGGCCCCTGCAGGCAAAGCAGAGAGTAGAACTTGTCTTTATTTTGTTTGAAATGAAGATTGATGCACTCAATTGGAAGCTCTTGGTTCAGTAGCTATCTGACTTATTTGCACTATGTCATATCAAATGTGCTCTGACCTTGGTTTCTTTTTCTGTGTAACTCAGTTTTTAGATAGATAATTCTGTAGCTACTTTAAGTTTTAAATTCTGTTCTTGGAGCTCCTTTGCTGCTTTCTTCTACTCTTCTTAATTTTTTCCGTTTTGGTTTTTGGGTAACACCTGGCTATGCTCAGGGGCTACTATTGGCTCTATACTCAGGTCTCATTCCTGGTGATGCTTAGGGGGCCATAAGGCAGGCCAGTAATGGAGCCCAGGTTGGCTGCATAGTTCTAGTTCCTCTTCTTTTCTGATGTTAATAATTCTCATTCTAAATAATTGAACAGTAGAACAAAATTGAAATAACCTAAAAGGTACAATAATCAGAAAAAGGCTAAGTGAATTAGGATAATTTGATCTACAAGATAAAATGCTAGCTATGATGAGATGGGATGTTTATGGAGTCTCTGTCACAAAGAAGGAAAAGGGTTTGTAGGATGTTTAAATAAGAAAGGACAGAAAACAAACAATCCTTCTGTCATGATAACAGCACAAACCGAACCAAACCTGGAACTGAAGTAAGGCACTTGCCTTGCCTAGATCTGGGTACAGGTTGATCCTCTGTTGTTTTGGAGCCTGGGGACCCGTTTATAGTCCCAAGTAGAATCAGAGCAAAAACACCTCCTAGGACCCTCACACTTAAACAGCAAGGAACACCCCTTGTAAGATAGCAGAAATATACATGACTTCTAGAAGTAAAAGAGGAAAATAATATATATGCTAGAAGAAAAAAGGGTCAAAATTGCTTTTTGTCAGTGGAAGTAAGTGTTCTTGTATTTTTAAGCTTCTTTAATTGGATATTTTATAAATGTATTTAAGTCTAATGGCTTTTAGGTTCTTTTCATGCTAGTAAGGGTCAGAAGATATTTGACCTAAAACAGGTAGATGTCAAATCTTTCCTTTTCTGTGTTCAGCCTCTTTCCATGCCAGGAAGTTTGTCTTGGAGGTAAGGAGAAAGTCAAATGTGTTCTTCAAATATATTTTGCTTTGCTGTTTTGCATTTGTCTTGTCCCTACACTCCCTCTTCACCTTCTTGTCCATTTTCTCCCATTAAAGAATAGCATACATGTAATTTAATGCCCAGATCTGAAGCATATAGTTCTAGGAATTGATAGATGTGTACTTTGTGCAGCCAACTTTTCCCTAATAAAGATATAAAGCATTCTCTTTTCATTCTTAGAAAGTTTCCTGGATCCTTTTCCAGTAAGAAAAGCTCTTTGCCTCCATGCAGCCTCTATTCTCAATGCCATCCATTCAGATCCTTTTTCTTATTCTAGAACTATTCTTTCTTTTCGTTTTGATTTTTGGGCCACACCCAGTAGCGCTCAGGGGTTACTCCTGGCTCTGTGCTCAGAAATCACCCCTTGTAGGCTTGGGGGATCATATACAATGCTGGGGATTGAACCCAGGTTCTTCCTTGGTGTCTGCGTGCAAGGCAAATGCCCTATTGCTGTGCTATCACTCTGGTCCCTATCCTAGAATTTGCTGTGAATGGAATTATACAAATGTCCTCCAGTTTTTTTGCTCTGGTTGCTTCCACTCAACATGCTGTTTTTGAGGGTCATTCATGTAATATTTATCTTTTTGTTCCTAGGTAGGATATTCCTAGAATTAACAAAATAATGGCTCAACAATACCTGGGTGCTGTTTTCTGCAACATTAAGGTTTTTTTCTTTTGTGCCAAAGGAACTTTTGTAGGCATGCTTAAATTAAGGGTATTAAAACTGGAAGTATGATCTTGATGGGTTCTGAATGAAATCACAAGAGTGTGAGTTGATAACAATAATGCAGGCAATGTAACCACAGAGTCAGAGAGGACAATGAAGCACTTTTAGACAAAGCAGCCAAGGAAGACTGGAAGCCACTCCACTAGAAGCTTGAGAGCAGGCAAAGCTGCACTCAGGCCTCCCTTGAAGAAACAACCAGCTCTGCTGACATCTTGACTTGAGTCCAGGAAAGAGATTTTAGGCTGGAAGAGAACAAATAGGAAATGAATATAATAATTTTATGAGGACATATCACAAATTGTTTCAATGTTCATTTCCTACATATTTGGATTGTTGGCTATTTGGGGGTTATTCACAATAAATCTGCTAAGAGCATTCGTAGAAAGTCCTCATGTGGATGCAAGTTTTAATTTTTTTTTTTTGGGTTATTCTAACTAGGACTGGGGCTAGAACATGGTTTGTAAGAAACTTCTAGTTTCTTTCAACTGATGGTGCCTTGACATGCTTCCACCAACAGAGCAGGGGACATGGCCCTTGAACAACAAACAAGCATTCTGGAACAGAGGGATTATTTTTTTCAAAGGAGTGCTAGTGTTTTTTGGTATGGATTTACATCTGGATCACTTCCCTTTCTGTTTTTGGGTTTCTATCTATCTATCTATCTATCTATCTATCTATCTATCTATCTATCTATCTATCTATCTATCTATCTATAATCTATCTATCTATCTATCTATCTATCATCTATCTATCATCTATCTATCTATCATCTATCTATCTATCTATCTATCTATCTATCTATCTATCTATCTATATCTATCTATCTATCTATCATCTATCTATCATCTCTCTATTTGTATTTTGGGTCATACCTGGTGATGCTCAGAGGTTACTCATGATTCTGCACTCAGAAATCACTCCTGGCAGTGCTCAGTGGACCACATGGGGATACCTGGGGATCATATCTAGGTGGTTCACATGTAAGGTAAGTGCCCTACCCTCTGTGCTATTGCTCCAGCCCACTCCCTGTATTTTCTTATTTTGAAAAAAGAAACGGTTCCCCTAACACACCTAGAGAACCCACCTGTCTTTTTTTCATATCCCCATCCCAGTGCTCCCCACTAGCACATGTTATGCTTTCTCTGTGATTGAGAGTCACAATCCCAGAGGCTTGTTCTTGTACAACCCAGGGGGCAGGAGCCAGCAAGTCTAGACCTCAGGGCCTTGAAAACTACCCAGAAAACAAGAATGCAGCGGGCTGCATGCCTTTCCCTCTAGGGCAGTCAACCATATTATTCTTCTGTTAATGGAATTTTCTTACTCCTCTAAGTAGAAAAATACCAGTAGCCCAGAGGCCGCCCACCATAATAGATGATAAAAAAAAAAAACCAAAACCAAAAAAACAAAAACAGTTGAAGAAAAAGGGAGAGAAATTTTTTTTGTGGGGGGAGTAGGTAAGGGAGGGTTGTTTGGCTGTGTGTGTGTGTGTGTGTTTTCATCCAAAGAAATTTACCCAGAAACATTTCCAACCCTGCTCCCTCTAGGTCCAAGAAACCTTCTGAGGTTAAAACTAAGAACAAAGAGGAGATTGTTTTCCAGATGTGATTTTGATGAGTTAAGTTTTGATACCTGAAAGTGGATCTGGGTGGTGGGGTAAGAAGGTAGCAAGGGAGGTAGCTATCAGTTTGTGAATTCCCCCATGATTCTTGTAGGTATTCGTATCATGAATCTATATTTTTATCATGAATCTTTAAAAGCAAAAGAACAAGAGTTCTTCAGCTTGCTAAAACATGCCTCCCCCTCCCACCCATGTTCTTCCATTTATCTTCTAGGAACATTACCTTGCAAACTACAGAAACTGGCAAGCCCACACCTTTCTTGTGAACCCATGTTCTGCTTGGAAACATCTCATGGAGTTTTATCTGAATAAAGCTGGAAATACTTTTTTGACTAGAGATACTGCTTTGAACTGCTGACTCTAAGGAGAAGACTGAGATTTCAAGAACCCAAAAATCCATTACAATTTCCAAGGACGAAGGAGAGTCTTGTTAAACATCAGTGGGGCTAGACACATCCCCAGTTGTTAGTACTGGAATCAGGGATGTTCTCATTGGCAGTGTCTGAATGGGGCTTTCATGCCAAGCCGGATGCTGGCTTGGGAAGCCTCTTCACATCTGGTGGTCAAGTTCTCTCCCCTGCTGGAAGTCAGAATAGCTCTGGAATGTGAACACAGCAGGTGGGCATGGGCATGAGTTGCACTGAAATGGAGGCTTCACAGGAGGTGGTGGCCTGCAGGGTAAGGTAAGGCATTTGGACATGCCTCTGGGCATCACAAAGAGGAAGAAAAAGAACTGCTTCATTAACTTGTCTTGATTTGGAAGCCAGCCCCAACAGGGGTTAACCTCTGTCTCCCCAAGAATGTCTATTATTTATCAGACTAGGCCAAGCAACTATATTGCCTCCACATCTCTTCACCATGCCAAAAAAGATGTTTGGGAAACAGAGGGATGACTCTTATCCATGGTTCTCCAGAGGCCAATCTCTGACCCAAAATAAAGGCACCTGCAGGATACACATTGAAAAGGGAAGTCAACAACTAGTTACACCAGCTCCCACTGCTGTAGCTCATGGATGTCATGCCCTTATACCTTAGTGGATGTCATGCCCTTATAAGGAACTCATATTACCTTAAAATGTCTCAGCGAATGTTATGACCTTATAAGGAAGTCATCCCTACCCCTCCCCCCTCCCCTTTTTATGGTATATAAGGATGAACAAAGAAAGCCAAGTGGTCCTTTGCCTCTGTTCGGTTCTGGATGGGCACTGGACCCTGGCCGGCCAGAATAAAGGACCCACTTGAGCTTTTGCCTGAGTGACTGTCTCTACATTTCTCTGTGTTGGAGCAGCATCTGGACTACCGAGCCTTACTTTTTTGGCGAGCCAGCCAGGAGTCCTTGATCCGCCAGGAGCAGAGTGGTGAACCAACAACTTGGTGGGTTCTAAGCAGTGTGTCTTGTGTTGTTGGTCGTGATTTGATGTGTGTTGGAAATAGCATTGTGTCTTGTGTTGTTGGTCATGATTTGATGTGGGTTGGAAATAGAAATAGGGAAATGGTAGTGTGACTGAGGACCTGAGAGTGCCCACTCGACGTGGATTCCAGGTGGTAGTGAACTGACGGGTTCAAAAACTATAGGTCACGACCCTGGAGGCGCCCCAGGAGTTCAATTTTGCTGCAGCGGGAAGACGTTCCCGGGCTATTTCTATTAATTGGAGATCTTTGTTTTGAGATTTTTGTTTTTCCTTTTGTGTAAGTGTGTAGGTGTGTATTGGCTTTATTTCCTTGAACTCTTCTTTCTTCACTTCCTTTGTCCCCTCCAGTCTTTCCCTCATCTATTCCTTTGATTTTATATTTCTTCCATTATGGGTCAGCAGCAAACCACCCCCTTGTCTCTTACTCTGGACCTCTGGTCAGAAGTAAGGGCTTGCGCATAAAATCATTTTCTGGTCACTAAAAAGGGCAAGTGGCAGACCTGTTGTGCTGCTGAGTGGCCTACCTTTCAGGTTGGATGGCCGCAGGGAGGGTCTTTCCATGTTTCCCTAGTTCGCAGAGTGAAGGACATCATGTATCGACCAGGGCCGCATGGACATCCTGATCAAGAACCCTATATTCTCATGTGGGAAGACCTTTGTACCAGCTCCCCTGACTGGATGTGACCATTTCTGCCCCTTCCTAAACCTTCTTCCTTACAGCCACCCTTGGAGCCTACGATCCTACCCATGAAGGCGGAGGGGGGTGTCAGAATTAAAGCCTAACGAAGAGCGAGCTGTGCCCCGCATTTACCCTTTCACCACGGACCTGCTTTTCTTTGACCCCCCTCTTTAGTGCCCATCTGCTCGTGCCCCCTCCGCTCCAGTAGATGAGGTGGCGGCAGAGCCCCATTCCCCATCAAAATCCTCCTCCTTGCCTTCCCACAAGCCACAAGGAGGGGGGGAGGAGTAATTCTCCTGCCTCCAAGGGCAATAGCCGCAGCTGCACTGCTGGTAAAGGATGCGGATAAAATTTCCTTGGGATAGAAGTTAACTATAATAGCACCTCATACTCTGGAAAGTATAATTTGGCAGCCCCCTAACCGTTGGCTCTTAAATGCTTGTATCACCCACTATCAGAGTATCCTTCTATACAAAGGCAGAATAATCATCGGCCTACCTGTGACTCTCAATCTGGCCACCCTGCTCCCTGAAGAGTCAGAGGCACCAGTGTTGCACAACTGCCAGGATTTGCTGGCTGAAGAGAGTGTGCTGTGGAGGGACCTACAGAACCAACCATTAAAGAACTCTGATGTCATATGGTACACAGATGGAAGTAGCTTCCTCCAGGATGGGGAGAGGCGAGCTGGAGCTGCAGTGGTGAGTGATCATGATGCTATCTGGTCCCAGTGCCTAAAAGAGGGAACCCCTGCTCAGCGAGCTGAGTTGATAGCCCTTACCAGGGCATTGGAAATGGCAGCGGGAAAAAGAGCAACCATCTACATAGATAGCAGGTATACTTTCGGGACTGCCCATGTTCATGGCACTATCTACCAAAGGAGGGGACTCCTGATCTCCACGGGAAAAGAAATTAAAAACAAAGAAGAGATACTGCGTCTTTTATCGGCTCTACTCCTACCCAAAGAACTGGCCATAGTTCACTGTCCTGGTCATCGAACGGGCAAAGGGACCGTCGTGTCCGGGAACCAAGAGCTGATGAAGTGACAAAGGCAGCGGCATCCCACACAAAGGAGACCCCTGTGTTTGCTGTTACTGAACCCGACAACCTCACTCCAGTGTCAACTGTAGACTTCCTTCTTTCTGGCAAAGTACAAGAAGTCAATCAGTATCTGCAAATTCTTCACCAACTCACCCATCTAGGGGCCAGAAAAATGATGGAGCTAATTAGAGAATGGCCCCAGGCATCCAAATCCAGAGAGGCTAAAGGAAATGGCTGAAAAAATTGTAAATACTGCCAACCTGTCAACTGGTAAATGCCTATCCTACCAAGATGGGGACCAGAAAGAGACTAAGAGGGGAGAGACCGGGCCAACATTGGGAGATTGATTTCACTGAAATCAAGCCTGCCAAATATGGACTAAAGTATTTGCTAGTCTTTGTAGATACATTTTCAGGATGGGTGGAAGCTTACCCATGCAAGAAGGAAACAGCCCAGGTGGTGGCTAAGAAGATATTAGATAACATCTTCCCCCGGTTTGGACTTCCTCAGGTAATTGGGTCAGACAACGGACCTGCTTTTGTGGCCCAGGTAAGTCAGGGATTAGCCAAGACCCTGGGGATCAATTGGAAACTGCATTATGCATATCATCCCCAAAGTTCAGGGCAAGTAGAAAGGATGAATAGAACAATTAAGGAGACTCTAACCAAATTTTCTCTAGAGACTGGCATTGGGGACTGGACCACCCTCATACCTTCAGCCCTCTTCAGGGCAAGAAATATCCCCTTGCCTTCTTTGTGTGAATTAACCCCCTTTGAAGTGTTATATCCCCCCCCCCCCAGTGCGAATGCTTTCTGAGCCTTATGATGTTTTCTCTCCCCCTTCCACTCCCCTAGCAGCTCAGCTGGCCACCATCACTGCCCTACAAAGCCAAGTTTGGAAGGGACTCAGACAGGCATATGAACCTGGAGAACCGATGGTGCCTCACCCCTTCAAGCCAGGAGACCAGGTCCTGGTGAGACGGCACCACTCGTAGACTCTAGAGTCTAGGTGGAAAGGGCCTTATGTCGTCCTTCTGATCACCCCGACTGCTGTTAAGGTGGACGGCATTGCTTCCTGGGTTCATGCCTCCCGTCTAAAACCTACCCCTGCTGATCTCAACCATGATGAGTGGAAAGTGGAGCGCACTGAGAATCCCCTCAAGATTTGGGTCTGGCGGGCACACTCCAGCCCTGCTGCACTCACTGACTCTGACAATGCTCCTCCTGGCACTTGCTGAGAGAGGACTTGATCAGGCCATACACCTGGATGAACTTGTAAAAAGACTATATGGAAATCCCTGTGACTGCAGTGGGGGGCTATCAACTCAATAGTAGGCTCCTGTACACTCGGCAAGTAGACTGTGAAACTAGAACTGCTTACCTCCAGTACCCTACTTCTTCCCATGTGGGGGGGGGGGGCGGAATGGGTGTGTAAAGCAAAACCTCAGCCTCTGCCTCCCTCTTTGGGGTGGGGGGGGCAATGCCCTGCTGGATGTGTGGAGCTTGATCAAGTTCACTCCCAGTGCTATAGTGTACCAAAAATAGCAAGGCATATCTGGTGGCCAAGCTCACTGAGACTTACAAGGAGAGCATGGGAGGGGAATGGACAGTTAATAGCCACAAGTCCCCCTATGGAGCCATAAGTTGCATGGCCCAAGTGGGAGACTTGGTCTGCTGGCCCCTAAAGGTGCCGATTCACATCTCAGATGGGGGGCGACAGACCAGGAAAGAGAGAAGGAGACCATAGACTGGGCTACAAAGGAGGTGGAGACCCTAATGCCTAAGTAGCCCTGGCACCCCTCCCTCCGACCCTGGATGTCTGCTGAAAAGTTAGATCCGAATACTCAGAACATCCTAGAAAAAAGTCACAAACTTCTTAATTTCTCTAACCCTTCTTTAGCTGCTGATTGTTAACTTTGTATGAAGACGGGGGTGGGGTGGGGGGAAATTGGCCTCTGGCTGTTCCTGTCTGACTAGGTAATCTAACCTTTGCTTCTTTTAGTTGTACTTATGTCAAACCCTTTAAGGTAGTTCCTTTTAGCTTTGAATCTTCTGTTTGCTATTCACATAATGGCACCGATCTGTAGACCTGGGTCAGGTAGGAGCCACTCAGTGCTCGGAAATCCTACCTGCCCTCCCCCACCCCCCCATCACAGGGTGCTTACCTCCGGGACGGGTATGGATATGTGGGTGAAATTTGTCTTACTCTCTTTTACCCCAAAACTGGACTGGAATTTGTGCCCCAGCACTAGTACTTCCCAACATTGACATCATCCCGGGGACAGAACCCATCCCTCTGCCTAGCATAGATCCCGTAGGTGGCACTGGTTGGTTTTGGTGAGCCGTGGTGTTCCTGCCCCTATTGGTAGGGCTCTGGGTAGCAGGTGGATTGGTGACTGGGGGAGCAGGGCTAGCAATATCAATAGACAGGTATGACATACTCTCGCAACAGTTAATTTCAGATGTGGAGATGGTATATAAATCTATTAGTGATCTGCAGGACCAGCTCAACTGCTTGGCTGAAGTGGTATTACAAAACAGGCGAGAGTTAGATTTAATCTTGGCAGAGAAAGGAGGACTTTGCAAGAAAAATGTTGTTTCTATACTAACAAATCAGAATAGTGCAGGACAGAATCAGACACCATCAAGAAGAGCTGGCCAAAAAAAGAAAGGAGCTATTGGACAGTCCCTTATGGTCTTTATGGGGTGAGATTCGCCCCTATCTAATACCCCTTCTGGGGCCCCTTTTGGGCCTCTTACTCCTGGTAGCCATCGGGCCATGCATTATCAATCGTCTCACTACATTCATTCGGGCTCATGTTGGGGAAGTCAAGCTCATGATATTATGCCAACAGTACCAAGAATTAGCTCACACAGGCAATTTTGACCAGGAATATCAGGAGATGGAGGCCCCCTATCACAATGGCTTCTAGGGTTAGAGGCCTTACTACAAGAAGTAGGGATTGAAAAGGGAAGTCAACACTAGTTACACCAGCCCCCACTGCTGTAGCTCATGGAACTTGAAGGTCAGGTTTTGTAACCAGAATTCTGTAATTTTCTATGCTCATACCTGCTTTTTTTGTATCTAAACCTTTTTGTCCTAAAGAGGAAGTTTATACCAACCTTAAGCTCATACCCTTATAAGGAACTCGTATTACCTCAGCAGATGGCATGCCCTTATAAGGAACTCGTATTACCTCAGCAGATGTCATGCCCTTATAAGGAATTCGTATTATCTCAGCGGATGTCATGCCCTTATAAGGAACTCGTATTACCTTAAAATGTCTCAGCGAATGTTATGACCTTATAAGGAAGCCATCCCCACTCCCACTCCCCCATCCCCTTCTTATGATATATAAGATGAACAAAGAAAGCCACGTGGTCCTTTGCCTCTGTTCGGTTCTAGATGGGCACTGGACCCACTTGAGCTTTTGCCTGAGTGACTGTCTCTACATTTCTCTGTGTTGGAGCAGCATCTGGACTACCGAGCCTTACAACATAAACATGTAGTTCTGGACTGTGAAAGCTACGTGAGGCTTGGAGATGTGTCTGGGCTCCTCAGCCAGTTAGCCCAGAAATTACCACCCTGTAGAAGTTGTGTGGCACTATAAAAAGTATGGGTTATTAGGTTTAGGGCATAAATGGTATTTCTGATTCCTGCTGAATTCTCACATCTTCTCTAAAATGGAGGCTGTCTTGCTTGCTTACTCCCAAGATAGCCCAAAGAGTGAATAGAGACCTCATAAATGACCATGTTTGTCAACTATTGAGGGATACAAATATGGGTGATTGCTATTCTTGACCAGAAGGAACATATTTAGGGAGCATGATAGAGCACTTATCTTCATTAAAGAATGGCACCAAATGGCATTCAATGAGGAACTTGACATCCAGATAGAAGAAGGGGACTCAAAGAGGAAGCAAGGAGGCAGTAGAACAGGTTATAAGAATGGTACCTATTGGAAAGTTGGCTACTCAGGGAGGCAAGTGATACCTAGGAAAGGTAGTTGGATCTACTGGGGATGCTAGGACCAGAGGAGAGGTTGGTACCCAATGTTATATGGGAATATTCTTATCAATGGGAAGTTTAGGCCCAATGGGAAGGGGCCCAATAGGCCCCCTGAGGAATAGAGAGCAGGCAGGGAAGAAGATTGGACCTTAGGGAACTACATTACTGCATTCTGACTTCGAACTCATTTATTTTTATTATTGGCGTTTGAGTTTCAACTTATGATGGTAGAAACTGAACCCACAACTTCTTCACACAAAGCATATGCTTCAGTCCCTTGAGCTATTTTATTTTTTTGAAGGAGTTTCATGGCCTAGATCAGATGAGAAAAGAGATGACATTTTCAGTTCTTCCCATTTAAATGGAAAATTCATCAAGTGTACCTAGCTTTATGTTTTGCCCCAGGTTAGGTGCCTTGGACCATCCATTTGTCCATGATGGTTTAAGATTTCTGTTCCAAGAACATGAGTTAAAATAAAAGTCAACATCCTTGTGATCAAACTGATCTCATATTTCTCCAGCCTGGAAATACCTATAATTCCTCAAAACAATGTGCCAATGCACCACAGTCAGGTGGCATGGCATTGTGTAATAAAAAACTCATCTTCTTTTTCCTGTGTGTATTTGGCAGATGGTAGCACACACCAATTTCCCATCAAGGGGAAGCATCCTGTTCTTTAGTTACAGCCCCTCTCTCTGTGCTAAAGGACTGCACAGAGTTACAGAATCTGGATGCTTCATGGGAAAGAAGTAGACTCGTCACTCCTGGGTGACTAGATGGTGCCTTCCTATCCACCTGATGACACAGATATGAAGTGACTGCTAAAAGGATCACTAGGTCATTTGGGGTTAGGGGCTGTTCACTCACTATGCAAGCTTCTTGGGTCAGGCCTCTTTCCAATGTCCTCTATTGGTCTCTGTGGGAAAGGCACATGGCCTTGAAGTACTGGGTAGAGGTAATTGAAAGGTTTGAACTGTACTTTCCATGGTGAAACCATTATAGTTGATAAAGATGCTCATTTATATCCATGCACTCCTAAAATATACATAACTGTTGAATAAGGCTTAAAGGTAAAGTATTTTGAAATATGGAGAAAAAGAAGAGATAAATAGATGAATCTGATGTCACACTGATAAAAATAAAAACTCCCACTGAATGAATACTTTTTTGGTTTGTTTTCTTAGTGAGAACCTTTTGACTCCTTAAGGGATGCATGGGTTGCTTAAAAATAAATTCTAAAGTTCCAGGAAAGAAAATATTGTGTGGGCTGGTTGCCAAATAGTTATTGACTGGATATGTCCCAATCTTCCCAATGGCCCATGTCCACTGTAACTGGTTCATGCCTGTTATGACACTATTTAGGTAATGCCTGTAATTGTTAGATTTTTTTTTTATGATAGCTTATTGAACAATTAAAGCAAGTTTCTAGCTACACAAGTGGTGGGTGTGCCTGTCTTAGCTTCCCTGGAAAAATCTCTATGGGTCGTTGGGAATCAAAGGCAGCCCTAAACAAGTCTTTGTTTAGGTGATTGAGAAAACAGAGTATGGATACGACCATTGATAGAATTCAAGGATCAGATTCAGTATCTTAGCTGGAAAGATTGCACACAGATTAGGCACTTGCCTTGCATGCAGCTACCTCGGGTTTGATTTTTCAACATCAGCTATGGCTCTCCAAACACCACCTGGAATGATCCTTGCACAGCAAGCTAGGAATTAACCTTGAGCATCAAACAAAATTAATGCTGGCTACTCTTTTTTGTTTTGGTGTGGTTTTGCAGGAGGTTTCCCAAGTAGCACTCAGGAGGTTGGAGTTCAGAGCCCCATTCTTAGAGAATTGTTTTTATTTCAGGGTTTTAATCTGAGGGTTCCTTGGAAGTTCCACTTGCAAAACTGTTTTTACTTGGCCAGAATTAGAGCACACTTTTCCTTAGGGTTGTTCATTGAAAATGATCAGAGATAGTTATTGAGCATTGTGGAAACTTAAATGGATAAATAATGACAGGGACAAACAAGAAGTCAACCTAAAAGATTTCAAGGAAAAAATGGGGCAGTGTTGTGCATAGGGAGTTTGGGAAATCTTCATTATCTTTCTGGGAATCTAGAAGGTCCTACAAGTACAGGGTTGTAGGCATGCCCAGGTCTGTGTGTACATCAGAAAAACCCTAGGTAACTTATTGGCCCCAACTATCCAAGTAAATCTGTTCAATCATTAACTGACCACTAAGCAAATTTATTGGAAACTTTAGTGGCCTCAAACAACCAAGATTGTGCTGTACATAGAACTAACAAAGTTTAATGGACAAACAAACACAGAAAATCAGTGAATCTAGCTTCAGCTCTGATGTCCAGAGTTGACACATTTTATTACTTTACATGCTCAATCTTCAAGAGATAACTTTGGGATATCAAAGACATAAGATGCACATCATGTAAAAAATTTTTAAAAGAATGCACATCATGTATACAGTAAAGAAAAGTATCAATAGATTTTGTTTCTGAGGATGTATATACATTGTACTTAGCATGCAAATTAATCTGTTTTAAATATGTAAAAAATAAAGAAAAATTATTAATTATAGTTAAATAATTAACTACTAAATAGTTAATTAATTAAATAATAGTTAAATTAGGGGCCGGGCGGTGGCGCTAAAGGTAAGGTGCCTGCCTTGCCTGCGCTAGCCTTGGATGGACCGCGGTTCGATCCCCCGGTGTCCCATATGGTCCCCCAAGCCAGGAGCAACTTCTGAGCACATAGCCAGGAGTAACCCCTGAGCGTTACTGGGTGTGGCCCAAAAACCAAAAAAAAAAAAATAGTTAAATTATATTAAATAATTAAAGGGGAAAATTAAATGCTTATAAATAGTTAATTAAATAATCAAAGTTATATAATTAAATAAAGAGAAAAATAATTAAAGAGAAATAGTTAAATAAATAATAATAGTTAAATAATTAAAGGAAAAATGTGTTCTATAGAAAAATTCCTGACGCCTGCCCAGTGGGGCCTGACTGTGAAAAATTGTGAGTGCCGCCTGTGTGTCTGTCTACTGTCCTGTTGCGTGAACCTCTTGGGAGTGGGCCAAAAAGAGGCTCTAGAAAACTCGCTCTCCCAGAGGCCAATTCTAGGGCGGGAACGCAAAGGAACTGCTCCATAACGTGAAAACCGGCTATAAGCAGTACTTTGCAGAAGCCAGGTCCCCTGTTTGTGATGTCAGGCTGGGAAAATCCATGAAACTACGCCTGCCCAGAGGGATCCAGCTGTGAAAAATTGTGAGTGCTGCCTGTGTGTGTGTCTGTCTACTATCCTGTTGCGTGAACCCTTTGGGAGTGGGCCAAAAAGAGGCTCCAGCAGAGCATGGCTGCTCTGCTTTGCTACGCAGCCATGCGCTCTCTCTAAGAAAAGAACACCATTGCAACAAGAAGAAAAAAACACACTAAGAACTGTGCTGGATCACTGAAGCCCAGCATTTCTCTCCAGACTATCTTCTCTGCTGCGTGCTCGAGCCTAAGATTTGATCCTGTGTGAGGCTTCATCCACGGAGGATTCCCCTCCCTTAGAGGCAAGTCAACCCATCCAGAAAGGGCGGAGCCAGAGGAGTGTGGCTGCCTGCATCATTTAGCCAATGAATACCACCACAACACGTAGAAAAACCTACAATACAAGTGTGACAATGGGGAAACAACGCAGGCCAGCATCAGACATAGAGAATGAAGATGACAATTCTGATGACCAGATAACCACTAATCAACCTCTCAGATAAGTACTTTAGACTAGGAATATGGAAGATGCTCAACGAACTCAAAGAAACCATGGATCGAGTTGAACAGAACACTAATAAGAACCAAGAAAATATGAAGACAGAAATCACAAAACTCCAAACTGAAATAACATGTCAACTAACAGGCCTGAAAAACTCAGTAAACGAAGTGAATGACAAAATGGATAAGCTCTGGGACAGGGTTTCAGAAGCTGAGAATAAACTTGGTGCTATGGAAGATGAGATAAATAACAATTCCATACAGCAGGAGAGATTGGAAAAAAAACTTAAAGCAAATGAACAGACAATGGAAAAATTAGTCAAAGAATGGGAACAGATGAAAATAGAAGTCTATGATAAGCTCAACAGAAACAACTTAAGCATCATTGGAGTCCCAGAGACCCAGGAAGAAAATTTCCAGGAAGAATCAACGGTCAAGAACATCATTAAAGAGAAACTTCCAGAGCTAAAGAATGTATGTGATCAAATCCTGCATGCTCGAAGAGTACCAACCAAAAGAGACCCCAGAAAAAATACCCTAAGACACATCCTAGTCACAATGACGAATCTCACCAATAGAGACAGAATTCTAAAAACAGCAAGGTCAAAAAGGAAAATTACATTTAAGGGAGCATCCTTGAGATTTACAGCTGACCTGTCATCAGAAACACTCAAGGCCAGAAAGCAGTGGTGGGATATTGTGACAAGACTGAATGAAATGAATGCTTCACCTAGAATACTGTACACAGAAAAACTCACTTTCTGATTTGACGGAAGAATACATGGTTTCACAGACAAAAAACAGCTCATAAACTTTACAGACTCAAAACCAGTCTTAAGAGAAAACGGAAAGACCTAATTTAAGACAAGACTAACCAAAAGACACACCAAATTTCGATATAAAGATGGCATTAAATCCCAGGACAATTCTTTCTCTCAACATCAATGGACTAAATGCACCAGTTAAGAGACACAGAGTAGCTAAATGGATCAAAAAACTCAATCCAACCTTCTGCTGCCTACAAGAAACGCACCTGAATAGTCAGAACAAACATAGACTCAAAATAAAAGGCTGGAGAAAAAGTATCCAAGCAAACAACACCCATAACAAAGCTGGAGTGTTCATACTTATATCAGATAATACAAACTTTATACTCAGGAAGGTTGTAAGGGACAAAGATGGACATTTATATTAATCAAGGGGTATGTAGAGCAGGAAGAAATAACTCTTCTAAACATATATGCACCAAATGAGGGGCCAGCAAAATATTTAATACAACTGTTGACAAATCTGAAAAATAATATCAATAACAACACAATAATTGTGGGGGACCTCAACATGGCTTTGTCAACACTGGATAGGTCAACCAGACTGAAACCCAACAAGAATATACTAGACCTGAGGAGAGAAATGGAAGAAAGAGACCTAGTAGATATATATAGGACACTCCATCCCCAGAAACCTGGATACACATTCTTCTCTAATGTACATGGGACATTCTCCAGGATAGACTACATGCTGGCACATAAACCATACCTCCATAATATCAAGAGGATAGAGATTTTTCAGGTTACCTTCGCTGACCACAAGGCTCTGAAATTATTTGTGCATTCCAAATGAACTCAGAAGAAACACTTTAACACCTGGAAGTTAAACAGCCTCATACTCAATAACCAGTGGGTCTGAGATGAAATCAAGGAGGAAATCAAAAGGTTCCTGGAAACAAATGACAATAAAGACACTATCAGAACTTATGGGACACAACAAAAGCAGTACTGAGAGGAAAATTTATAGCTTTGCAAGCACACATCAGGAAGGAAGAAGGAGCTTACCTGAGTAGCTTAATGAAACAGCTAATAGAACTAGAAAGTGCTCAACAAAAGGACCCAAAAATAGGGAGACAGAAGGAAATAACAAAGCTGAGAGCAGAAATCAACGAAATGGAAACCCAAAATACAATCCGAAAGATCAACGAAAGCAGAAGTTGGTTCTTTGAAAAAATAAACAAGATTGATAGACCACTGGCAAAACTAACAAAGAGAGAGAGAGAGAGAGAGAGAGAGAGAGAGAGAGAGAGAGAGAGAGAGAGAGAAACTCGATAACTTGTATTAGGAATGAAAAAGGAGAGATCACTACTAATATGACAAAGATTCTAAGGGTAATCAGAAACTACTTTGAGAAACTCTACGCCACTAAAAATGAGAACCTGGAAGAAATGGATAAATTCTTGGACTCTTATAATCTTCCACGGTTGAAGGAAGAGGATGTAGCATATCTAAACACCCCCATCACCATTGATGAAATTAAAACGGTAATCAAATGTCTGCTGAAAAACAAAAGCCCAGGCCCAGATGGATTCACTAATGAATTCTTTCAAACTTTCCAGGCGGAACTACTACCAATCCTGGCAAGACTCTTTCATGAAATTGAACAAATGAAAACACTTCCAAATAGCTTTTATGAAGCCAACATCACCTTGATACCTAAACAAGACAGAGATGCTACTAAAAAAGAAAATTACAGACCAATATCGCTGATGAATACAGATGCAAAGATCCTCAACAAAATCCTGGCAAATAGGATTCAATGCCTCATTAAGAAGATCATCCACTACTATCAATTAGGTTCCATTCCAGGAATGCAAGGATGGTTTAACATCCGTAAATCTATCAACATAATACACAACATCAACAACAAGAAAAATAAAAACCACATGATCATATCAATAGATGCAGAGAAAGCATTTGATAAGGTCCAACACCCATTCTTGATCAAAACTCTCAGCAAGATAGGAATGGAAGGAACCTTTCTCAATATAGTGAAGGCTATCTACCACAAGCCAATGGCAAGTATTATCCTCAATGGAGAAAAACTAAAAGCCTTCCCTCTAAATTCTGGCACAAGACAAGGCTGTCCTCTCTCACCACTCCTATTCAACATAGCACTGGAAGTACTTGCTATAGCGATTAGGCAAGAAAAAGATATCAAAGGAATCCAGATGGATAAGGAAGAAGTCAAGCTCTCACTGTTTGCAGATGACATGATACTCTACTTAGAAAACCCTAAAGTCTCTACTAAAAAGCTTCTAGAAATAATAGACTCATATAGCAAGGTGGCAGGCTACAAAATTAACACACAAAAATCAATGTCCTTTCTATACACTGCTGTATCATATAATTAAAGATGGGGCTGGATGGTGAAGGATTTCTCTCTGCCATCCCAGGCCACGTGGCTCCGCAACCCCCATCCAGCCGGCGGGTCCCAGGCCCAGGTAAATGGTGGAATCAAACTCATCCAGAGACAGGCATCAGGAAGCATCAGCTTTATTCATGCCCTATCCACCACATGTGTGGCCTCTATCCTAACCTTCCAAGCATTCAGCCATTCTTAGCTAGCCCTGCGTCTTAACTCCTTTCAGCCATCTTCCTTTGACCTCCATCCTGGTCAAAGACCAAAAGAGGCAAAGACCCAAAAACCAAAGGGCCCAGCAGGGCAGAGAGAGCCCTAATCCCCTCGCTCAAAGGTTTATCTACCTATTCCAAGACCCCTCCCAGGAATGGGCGGGGTCTGGCAGGTAAGGTCACACATAATATCTGGTTTCCAAGACCCCTCCCAGAAATGGGCGGGTCTCAGATAGGTACACCTACAATACACCAATAGTAATAAGGAAGAAATGGACATTAAGAAAACAACCCCATTCACAATAGTGCCAGACAAACTCAAATATCTTGGAATCAACTTTGCTAAAAATGTGAAGGACCTATACAAAGAAAACTATAAAACTCTGCTCCAAGAAATAAGAGAGGACATGTGGAAATGAAAACACATACCCTGCTCATGGATTGGCAGGACTAACATCATCAAAATGTCAATACTCCCCAAGGCACTATACAGATTTAATGCCATCCCTCTAAAGATACCCATGACATTCTCAAAGAAGTGGATCAGGCACTTTTGGAATTCATTTGGAACAATAAACACCATAGAATAGCTAAAGCAATCATTGGGAAAAAGAATATGGGAGGAATTACTTTCCCCAACTTTAAACTTTACTACAAAGCAATAGTTATCAAAACAGCATGATATTGGAATAAGGACAGGCCCTCAGATCAGTGGAATAGGCTTGAATACTCAGAAATGTTCCCCAGACATTCAATCACCTAATTTTTGATAAAGGAGCAAGAAATCCTAAATGGAGCAAAGAAAGCCTCTTCAATAAGTGGTGTTGGCTCAACTGGCTAGCCACTTGCAAAAAATTGAACTTAGACCCCCAGCTAACATCATGTACGAAGGTAAAATCCAAATGGATTAAAGACCTCGATATCAGACCCTAAACCATAAGATATATAGAACAACACGTAGGTAAAACACTCCAGGACATTGAGACTACAGGCATATTTAAGGAGGAAACTGAACTCTCCAAGCAAGTGAAAGCAGAGATTAACAGATGGGAATATATTAAGCTGAGAAGCTTCTGCACCTCAAAGGAAATAGTGCCCAGGATACAGGAGCCACCCACTGAGTGGGAGAAACTATTCACCCAATACCCATCAGATAAGGGGCTAATCTCCAAAATATACTAGGCACTGACAGAACTTTACAAGAAAAAGACATCTAATCCCATCAAAAAATGGGGAGAAGAAATGGACAGACACTTTGACAAAGAAGAAATACAAATGGCCAAAAGACACATGAAAAAATGCTCCACATCACTAATCATCAGGGAGATGCAAATAAAAACAACTATGAGGTATCACCTCAAACCACAGAGAATGGCACACATCACAAAGAATGAGAATAAACAGTGTTGGCGGGGATGTGGAGAGAAAGGAACTCTTATCCACTGCTGGTGGGAATGCCGTCTAGTTCAACCTTTATGGAAAGCGATATGGAGATTCCTCCAAAAACTGGAAATGGAGCTCCCATACGATCCAGCTATACCACTCCTAGGAATATACCCTAGGAATACAAAAACACAATACAAAAGTCCCTTCCTTACACCTATATTCATTGCAGCACTACTTACCATAGCAAGACTCTGGAAACAACCAAGATGCCCTTCAACAGACGAATGGCTAAAGAAACTTGGTACATGTACACAATGGAATATTATGGAGCTGTCAGGAGAGATGAAGTCATGAAATTTTCCTATACATAGATGTACACGGAATCTATTATGGTGAGTGAAATAAGTCAGAGAGAGAGAGAAAAACGCAGAATGGTCTCACTCATCTATGGGTTTTAAGAAAAATAAAAGACATTCTTGCAATAATAATTTTCAGACACAAAAGAGAAAAGAGCTGGAAGTTCCAGCTCACCTTAGGAAGCTCACCACAAAGAGTGATGAGTTTAGTTAGAGAAATAACTACATTTTGAACTGTCCTAATAATGAGAATGTATGAGGGAAATGGAAAGCCTGTCTAGAGTACAGGCGGGAGTCTGGTGGGGAGGAGGGAGATTTGGGACATTGGTGATGGAAATGTTGCACTGGTGATGAGTGGTGTTCTTTACATGACTGAAACCCAAACACAATCATGTCTGTAATCAAGGTGTTTATAAATATATATATATATATATATATATATATATATATATATATATATATATTAAAGAGAAAAATTCCTGAGGAGGAATTACAAAATTCACAAAAATTACAATATCAGTAGTAAAAATACAATGATATGTACATACAATAGTGAAAGATAACTTTAAAAAATTTATTTTACTATGGGAGAGGTAGTTTCTTTATTTTAAAATAAATTTAAGAAAAGAGGAAATGAAATATACACTGAAAACTACAAAACATTGGGGTAATATAAACTTAAGTAGATATAAAGACATTTTATGTTCTTGTTTGGAAGATAATACTTTTCAAATTGACTTTCAGGGCAAGTTCAGTTTCTTTTGAGATAAAAACAGGATTTCAGTCCTTTGCCGATGGTATTGTTTTTCAATACTATTTTTGAAGAGATTATCTACTTCCCATTATTTATTCAAGACACTCTTGATAAAGCTTAATTGATGATGTATCTGTGGGTTTATTTCTGGACTCTAGTCTGTAGCATTAACCTTTGTGTCTGTTTTTATGCCAATTGATACTTTGTTACAACAAACTTGAAATATATTTTCAAACCAGAATGTGATGTCCTTACTTTTGCTCTTTTTGGTAACAAGACTGTTTTGAGGCCTCTTGCGAATTTTAGAATATTTTTTCTTATAGAAAAACTCATTGTAATTTTATAGGGACTGAAACTTTAGTTTGCTTTGGATTTTATGAACATTTTAACAACACTAATTTCTTCCCATCCATGGACATGGATATATTTTCATTTATTTGTGTCTTTTTTATTTTGTTTAGTGGTGTCTTATAATTTTCAACCCCTTGGGTAAATTTATTTCCATGTACTTTATTTTTTATTTGTGTAATAATTGTGATTGTCTTCTTAAGTTATATTTTGTATACTATATTGCTTTGTATATGTAATTGAAATGAAATGAGTATCTCAAAGAGATATCTACAGTCTCATATTTACTGCAGAATTATTCCCACAACCAGTTTATGTACAAATAAATAATAAATAAAATATTATTAAGCTCAAAAAAGGGCAGAAAGTCTAATTATTTACAAAAATGTGGTAAACAAAAACCAAACATATAAAAAATACTGTATCATCTTACTTATATGTGAAATCTAAAAATTTTCAGTTTATAGAAGCAGAGAGTAGATGGTTGACAGAGATTGGGAAGTGGGAAAATTGTACAAATTTTCAGTCATAAGATAAAGAAATTCTGGGACCCTGATGTATAGGTTGGTGAACATACAATTGTTAATAATTAACGAAGCTAGTAATACTATACTGTGTACTTGAAATTTCCTATGAAAAAAATTTTGAAGCATTTTCACTAAAAAACAAACACGAAAAAGCTAACAGAGGTGTTGGATGTGTAAATTAGCTTCTGTGATACTTCATTCAAACAATGCATATATATCAAATTATCAAACATAGGGTACTTTAAAATATTTAACCATATTAAACCTCAGTAAACATGGGTCATGGTGTGCAAGGAAAAAAAAGGTTTTTTTATCATGGAAGGTGTAGTCTTCTTTATTATTTATGCCTGGGTTTTGTGTTGTTGTAAAGATCTAAGTCTTTCTTTAACATAGGAACATTTTTTTCTTATTTTTTAGATTATGGTCTCTCTTCATAGTAAATGTTTGCTTTTGGGAATTTATTTAATTGGTTAACTCTTTAAATCTCTGAATTTCATCTTAGCCTTAAAATGTCCAATTTTGGGAACTTTCACTTTTGGCAAAAATTTTAAGTGATTCATTTGTTGAGTTTCAGAAGTGTTTACTGGAAATATTGATGAATTTGGGAATAAAATGATTTTGATGTGCTTTTCTTTGTAACTTTCAACATATCTTCTTAATTTTCTTAACAGTTACCTTTATAGATATAAAATCTTCATAAATGTCACTGAGAATTGTCATAGACTAAATGTCAAATATAGAAACCTCATTGTCAATGGATGGTGTTTGAGGTGGACTCTTAGAAAAAGATCAGATTATAAAGGTAGAATGTTACAAAATCGCAATTTTTATTCAGTGCAACTTCTACTCCTTTTGGTGGGAAATTTTTTGGCAGACCACCAGAAAATTTCCATAGACTTTAGGCTGAAAAAAATGGAGTTAAGCAATGTAAATGCGCTTCATGAAACAACATGGAGTAAGTTCACAAGATTCTTCAAAAGAGCACCTACAGTATGTGTGTATTTATGTATTTAATTTCCCTTCACATTGTCCTAGTTTTCACTTCACTGCAATAGTCCCAGAGACAAATTGATCCTTAGCACAGTATAGTAGGCATTCAGTAGAAATGTATTCAGTGGGAGCCAAACAAATTTTTCCCTCTTTTTTCTTTTAAAAAAATATGTAATGATGGGGCCGGAGAGATAGCGTGGAGGTAAGGTGTGTTTGCCTTGCATACAGAAGGTCAGTGGTTCGAGACCAGGCATCCCTTATGGTCCCCCGAGCCTGCCAGGAGCTATTTCTGAGCGTAGAGCCAGGAGCAATCCCTGAGCGCTGCCTGGTGTGACCCAAAAACAAAAAACAAAACAAAACAAAACAGTAATGCTAGGGGCTGGAGCAGTGGCACAAGCCATAAGGCGTCTGCCTTATGCTAGCCTAGGACAGACCACGGTTCGATCCTCTGGCGTCCAATATGGTCCCCCAAGCCAGGAGCTATTTCTGAGTGCATATCTAGGAGTAACCCCTGAGCGTCACCAGTTGTGCCCCCCCCCCAAAAAAAAGAATAAAAAATAGGGAACTCTTCATGAATTTGCGTGTCATCCTTGTGCAGGGGCCACGCTAATCTCTGTATCATTCCAATTTTAGTATATGTGCTGCCAAAGTGAGCAACAAACAAGAAATTTAATGCTTCTCTTTTAAGAGTTTAGAGCCAACACAGAAGAAAGCTGTCAATCTCAGGAGGAGAAGGCTGGCCAAACCCAAGTTCTGCTGAAGCCATGCCTACTGTATCCACCACCCAGAATCACTGTTTTGCCGATGGTCTCACCTCACTATCCTTCTATGATTCTCTATGGGGACACCTATGCACCAAACTTTAGGTACATGATCTTTGGGACTGATATCACCAGAGTTTTTGGAGTGAATGCAGGTACCCTCCACCCCTGCATCCTCCTCCTTCCAGGGAGCCTGGCAGCTGAGAAAATGTTCCATAAAAACCCTTTATCAATAATATGGGGCCGGAGAGATAGCATGGAGGTAAGGCATTTGCCTTTCATGCAGAAGGTAATCAGTTCGAATCCCGGTGTCCCATATGGTCCCCCGTGCCTGCCAGGAGCAATTTCTGAGCGTGGAGCCAGGAATAATCCCTGAGCACTGCCGGGTGTGACCCAAAAACCAAAAAAAAAAAAAAAAAAACAAAAACCAAAAAAAAAAAAACCTTTATCAATAATAGTGCTTTGAATTTCTGAACAACTTAATTTATTTGATGCTGTCATTCCTATAGGAACACACCCATTTAACAGAATGGACAGCTAACAAGAGCTAACGAAAACTTCTCCGACTGTATTAATGACTTCATTGGAAATACAATAATTTTCACAAATGTGCTTACTACTCTACTTTTTCTTTTTTTAAACTTTCTTCTCGGGCCCGGAGAGATAGCACAGCGGTGTTTGCCTTGCAAGCAGCTGATCCAGGACCAAAGGTGGTTGGTTCGAATCCCGATGTCCCATATGGTCCCCTGTGCCAGGAGCTATTTCTGAGCAGACAGCCAGGAGTAAACCCCTGAGCACCGCCGGGTGTGGCCCAAAAACCAAAAAAAAAAAACAAAAAACAAAAACAAAAACAAAAAACAAAACAAAAAAACTTTCTTCTCTGCCCTTTTCTTCTTTCTTTCCCTCTTTCTTTCCTTCTTCCTTCCTTCCTTCCTTCCTTCCTTCCTTCCTTCCTTCCTTCCTTCCTTCCTTGATTCCTTCCTTCCTTACTTCCTTCCTTCCTTCCTTCCTTAATTCCTTACTTCCTTCCTTTCTTTCTTCCTTTCTTCTTTTTCTTTCTATCTTTCTTTTCAATCCTTTCTTTCTTTCTTTCTTTCTTTCTTTCTTTCTTTCTCTCTCTCTCTCTCTCCCTTCTTCCTTCCTTCCTTCCTTCCTTCCTTCCTTCCTTCCTTCCTTCCTTCCTTCCTTCCTTCCTTCCTTCCTTCCTTTCTCTTTTTCTTTTTTTCTTTTTTTTTTTTTTTTGCATTTTGGGCCACACCCAGTGATGCTCAGGGGTTACCCCTTGCTATGCATTCTGAAATTGCTCCTGGCTAGGGGGACCATATGGTACACTGGGTGATCGAACCATAGTCCACTGTAGGTTAGCTCATGCAAGGCAAACACCCTATCACTTGCGCCTCTGTTCTAGCCCCTTTCTATTCTTTTTTAAATAACTTTTCTCTAATTTATCTGGAAACAAATGTATTATGGTAAACTATGTTAACTATGTGATGTGTTTTCTTTAAATAAATTTGAAAAATAATAAAATAAAATAAAATAAAAAGAATTTAGGGCCAAAGTAATAGCACGTAGGGAATTTGCCCACATAAAGCCAACCCAGGTTCAATCTCTGACATCTCATATGGTCCTCTGAGCCTACTAGGACTGATTCCTGAGAGTAGAGCCAGGATTCACCCCTAAGTATCTCTGAGTATGACCAAATTCTCCCCTAAAAATGTTATTAAATGCATGGAATCAGGTTTTAATAAACTGTGTGATAGGTGGATGAGGCTATCCATTGTACCATTTTTTTTCTGAATTCTCAGGCATGGTTTGGCAGTGCAAAAACTCTGTAACATTAAAATATTAAAAAAAATTAAATATAGGGGCCAGAGAGATAGCACAAGCGTAGGGAGTTTGCCTTGCACATGGCTGACCCAGGACAGACCTGAGTTTGATACCTAGCATTCATTTATGGCCCCCTGAGCCAGGAACAATTTCTAAGTGCAGAGCCAGGAGGAACTTCTGAGTGCCACCGCATGTGGTGCCCCAAAAATAGATATATAAAAAATTTATTAAATGCTCCATTTAGGATGACTGAAATAGTTTCTTGTTTTCACACAGAATTATAAAAATTATCTCATGCCTCAAGTTCATGTTCTCTCTTAAACATGTAACTAACTAGGTTTATCTCATTTTTTGCTTGTTTGTTTCCACTCTGGAGAAGCTTGTGTTCTCTTTACAATATGTACTTTTCCCTCTCTCCTCACTCATGTCTTTCTAAATAAGTTTTAATAAAAATGACCTTGCTTCATCAAAAAAAAACCCCAAGCACTTTTCAATAAGAATAAAATATTTTATTTTAATAAAATATTAAATAACATAAACACAACATATTATATTTATAAGATAAATCTATTATAAATTATATAAAGAAATATATAAATTAAATAATATATAATATAATACTAGAATATATAATATATATACATATATTTTATCTTCATGAAGTTTACACATTGTTGATACAAATTGTTCTCAAGGGGGTACCCTGAGATAATAAATAGTGGAGGGAAGCAGAGACTGGTGGGGAAAGTTAGCTTGAAGTATTGTATGGATGAAACCCCATCAAGAACAGAATTGTAAACCATGAGCCTCAAATAAAATAACACGAATTTATTCTTTAAACAATTAACTAATTAATTATTGTTAATTCCTTATTGTAATTAACATACTTGTAAAGAAGTTAATTAACTAATTACTCATTGTTCAGTTTTATTAAGACAACTTGATTTACAAGGGTATTCACAGTTGAGTTGTAGGTGAAAAGCAATGGATGTGTGTGTGCGTCTGTGTGTGTGTGTGTGTGTGTGTGTGTATATGTGTGTGTGTGTGTGCATGCATTCTTGTGCACACCTGGGTTGGGAAAGGAAATACAGGCAAGTTAACAATGTCACCACACAGTAGAGTAAATACAATTCTGGCAATAAACACAGGTGCATTAAGTGGCATATAGGAAGGGCAATAAAATCTGAAGGGGGTCTGGGTGAGGTGTTAAGAAGCACTTTCAGGGGCCAGAGCAATAGCACAACAGTAGGGCATTTGCCTTGTATGCAATTGACCTGAGATGAACACGGATTCAATTTCTGGCATCTCATATCCTTCCCTCCTCCCCCCCCCCCCCCCCCGAGCCTGTCAGGAGATATTTCTGAGCCCAAAGACAGGAGTAATCCCTGAACACCACTGGGTGTGACCCCCCCCCCAAATAACAGCAAGATAGCAACAAAGGGATAAAAGCAACATGGTAGGAGAACTGATTCATACAACTGACTTGGGGAGGATTTGAAAGGGAGGGATATTGGGGACTTTGGGGGAAGAGAGGTAGGTACACTGGTGATGGTTGCAGTAGCAGGACTATGTGCATCGGAAATGATCAATAACCGCATCACAAGTCACAGAAACTCAAACACAAGTAAAAAAAAAGTAAATACACTTTCAAGAGGGACTGAGAATGCAGCTCAGTTAAGAAGGACAAATAAAAAATAACAATTATCTAAAGAATTAGGGGAAACATAGTTTCCTTGGCTGGAAGCTACTCATCAAACACAAGGAAAGTGGGGTGCTTTGGGAAATTTGGGGAGAACTGTATTAGTCAGGGACACTCTAAAAGATCCAATTGGTTATGTACAGATAAGTCATTCAATTATGACCTTGAATTTCACCAGGCCACTGTCAGTTTGCTCTATTTCCCAATGCATATCGGCTGTAGCAGTCTGTCAGATGATAAGACCCCTGGAGGAGCAAATAAATGGGTGGTTGTGAAATGGCACCCCATAACATTCTTGGCTGCAAGAGCCAGGAGGGTTTCAGAGAGGAAAAAGATGCAATAGCTTTGACCTTTGAAAGTGGTGATCTACTGAGAGGGAGGAAGGGAATGATGCCAAATCTATGTATGAAGTTTCCTACTTTTGGGCATAGCTTTTTGTGTGTTTGCTGACATCATTGGGAAAAAATTCAAAGAGATACCATCCAAAATACTTGGTTGAACTGGATTCCGGGTCCAAGATGAATGTGGAACATGATATTAGAATACTCATTTATTAGTCTAATCATTAGGCAGAATGTGGAGAACAGAATAAAATCTGGGCAAGAGATAAATATGTTCACTAGGTTTAGGTAGTGCACAATAAGGTATCCTAGAGAATGCACAGAGCCAGGGAGCAGAAGACTATCAGAACCCTCGGGGGAGGACATTTGTTCCTGGGCCTCGTGAAAAGACACAGGCAACTGACCCCAAACTGGCTGGTGGGTGATGATGGAACCAGAGCTTAGATTTGAAAACACCAAAAAGGATCTTGATTTTGAGCACTACTGGTACCTGCAAGATCCAAGAAGTTGCAGGACTAGGACCTGGATGAAGTGAGATGGGAGAAATGAACTAGCTAGGGTGGGCAGCCTTCAATATGCTGCTGACACTCCCTCTTTCTCTGGTGCTCTGGAGGAGGTCAGAGCAGGGTTGGTCCCAGGGTGAGATCCAATGGAATAAGATAGTTTCTGACTTTGAGTAATTTTCCATTCTACCTCTTGGAGAACTAGAGCCAGATTCCTGGCTTTCACCTGCAGGTTCCTGACAAATCCGTCCCCTATCCACCCCCCCCACCCCCACCCCCCGGTCTATGCTGTAACCCAAAGCTATCAGTGATTTGGGGTGGTGCAGCTGGTGCAGCTGGAGGGAGGTCCAGTCCACACCCTCCCACGTGGGCAATTGCATGTTTAGACTCATTACTCATGCCCTTAAAACTGGCTCCTCATTTTCAATGAGCTTTTCCATTCACCCCCACTTTCTTTGCTCCAGTAAGTCTTTTATATCTTACCTGAACTCTAGGGAAGTCTTGTTGGAATCTTGGAGCTGCAGATCTGATGGATCACAAGAACCTCTACCCTACTGGCTTTAATCTGGTATTTCATTGCATATTATTATTTCAGATGTCTTATGGGTGACTTTCAAGGTTCAGTTTTGGCCAGCTTTAATTGAGGCAAGTTTCAACTTTCTAGCACCTGAATTGAATAGGCATATCCTATATAAATATACACACACACATGCACACACAGACCAGATTGCAGTTGATCTCTTTTCTATATGGTGAATGCTATCTGCAATGCTATTTTTATATTTCTGCCTATCTCCTGGACCATCATGTTATAATTATTATAATAATGAAAAGGCAAAAAAAATTAATTCGAAACCAGGGATGCACTAAAGATTTGACAGTGTATGTGAGAGTCCAGGAACATGTAGCTGAAACTCACTGTAATTTCGATTGTCTTTGGGACTGCGTGTATCTTTCTCTGCTCAGCTCAGCAGTCTCTGAGCCTGCCTACCTCCTTCCTGTGCCCAGCCTGCAGTACATCTTGTCTTTCTTGGAGACTGTTGGTGAAGGCTTCTCCCTGAGTACACCAAAGATGACCAGCCTGGAGTCAGACTGTCCTAAATTCCAATCACTATAGATTCTTCCAATCACTATAGATCCTTCTCAGGCCATCACTTCAGTGAAAACTCTCACTGTTACTTCCTGAAAGGAAGGGCTGAAAGTTTTGTGTAGATCTGAGTAGACCCTTCCACACAACACTTCTCCAATATTCTCATGCTCAAGTAAGTGGAAATTCTCCCTAATTTCCATGGAGGAAGCCAAGAACTACACCTAGTATTTTGTTCTAAAGCCACACAGTGGTCCTGATGGATGAAACTTCAGACCTATAGGTTCTATTACCTCCAAAATTCCCACTCCCCACTCTCTGCTGCTCTTTCATTCTACAGTTTGTGTAAAATTGTTCCAGAAGCAATGAAATGATTAGTAGAACTATGTGAGGGAATGAAAAAAAACTAAGTCATATATAAATAGATGCTTATTTAAAATTCACACATTTTTGTTTTTGTTTTTGGGCCACATCCTGTGGCATTCAGGGATTACTCCTGACTCTTCATTCAGAAATTTCTCCTGGCAGGATCAGGAGATCATATGGGATGCTGGGAATCAAACCCATGTCCATCCCAGGTCAGCCACATGCAAGCAAACACCCTACCGCTGTGCTATCTCCTTGGCTCCTAAAATTCACATCTTTGAGTAGCCCACTGACTCATGCAGCAGAAACCTTCACAGTCCTGTGAAATCTTCATATGATTTACACAGACACTTCTTATGTGGGAGTCATAGGAGCAGCTATAGCTGCTTTTCAGGTGCATGCTTAGCCTTTCTTCTCCTTGCCATTGTTGCTCCTGAAATGTGAGCATGGAATTAGAAGCAGGAACAACCATACTAGGTCCTGTGACAGAGTATATGTGGTAAATGTAGTTTCAAGTTATAGGAACCTCGTTCCCCAGCCCTATGTACAGTCAGACCTTTCTGTAAGAGAGAAATAGATCATCTCATTTAATTCACTTACTGGGGTGTTTGTTTAATTAGCTGATGCAGTACTCTCATTATAAAAATAAAAGCCAATGACTGTTTTCTTTAAAATGCCCAAAGTAAAATTAATCATAATCGACTCATTTGACAAATATTTAGAGTTATGAGTGTGAATAGTCAAAAGTCCTTGGTAAAAAGTGTCTCTAAATTGCTGGTGAAGCAGTCCAGCTGATGGGAGATCAGTGACCAAAGTAAAAAACTAAAAAGTGAAAAGTGACCAAAGGAACACGAAGAAAGATGAAGGACTTGGACAGGTCAGAGAGCTATTTTCAGTATGGGAAGGGCTGCTGAGAAGGAGGAAATAGGCTTGTTCCAGAAGATATTGGAGCCTGAGCTGAGAATGTTAGGAACTGCAGCATTAAAACCATGACCTATACATTAATTGATTTTCTTGGCTTTGAGTAACTGGAGCTGATTTCATCACCTTAAACAAAAATGACATCATTGGATATTATATTTGAGGGAACGGTAGAATTGACTAGGAACTAGGGAATTGACTGGGAGCCAAATATTCAGGGGGAGAGATGCTGGTTTTTCAAGAGCCATATTCAAGACCACTGAACAGGAAGCATCTGGTTACTATCATGAATGACCTCATGTCACTGTGGCATTTACTTAGGCTTCTCAGTCATGGAAAAGATGGTACAGTTTTTAGTTTGAAGTTGTAGTTTCTGTCTAAATATGGGGGGCAACATGAGGCAGTCAGTTCTTATCAGCTCTGGCAGGGGAGTCAGAAACCACCTCCTAAAGCAACCAAGACACTCATAGACATATGTGCAGTTTTGTCTCTTAGGATACTTTCAAAAGTCCACAAACCTGTGCCCAGGGTGTCAGCATGGAGGACTTTGACCATTCTCTGAATCTCTCTCCCTCCCTCCCTCCCTCCCTCCCTCCCTCCCTCCCTCCCTCCCTCTCTCTCCCCCACCCCTCTCTCCCTCTCCTCTTTTTCTCTCATATGACTAGCATGTGCTCATAGTTTCTCCATGGCATGATTCTTGTTGAAATAACTGGTCTTTCCTCTATTTAGGATAATTCCTTTTGCTGATGCCTTTTACTCATTGGATGGAAGCAACTTTGAATAGAAGCGGCTTTCGGATTGGTGCCAAAGACCACCTGTTCTCTCCTGGGTGTGGTCTTTGGGTTCCCCAACAAAGCCATGGGTCTCAGGGAAAAAAATTCTTGCAGTTTTCAATTTTCCACCACTGAACTTTCCGCTTGTTGGTTTTAGGGCTAGTGAAGTGGAAGGTTTGTGGTGGAAGTTCCTGAACCCGTTTTATCTCCATACCTCTGTGTGGATTATTTCCTGTGTTGATGTTTGCTTCTAAACCCATGTGTGCTCAATCCCCTGGGATTGGGCAGTGAGGGTTCTGATTCAATTCCCACCATGCAATGTTCCTGACCTTACTAGATCTTCTTCTAAAAAGTTGAAATAAAGTCTAGGAGTTTAGAATCTTATTCTGCTCCCATTTCTTAAGAGCTAAGTCCTGGGATCCTGGGATTCCTCAACAGAATTGTCTTTCCTGTCTAACCTGTCTACTCAGTGGTGCCATCCTCTGAACTCACCCAAACATAATGTGCTTATTCTTTTCTCTTTTCCCCTCTATCCAAATGTTACCAATTCTTCACATTCCAGTTCAAACCCCACATTCTAATGAAACATTGCCTGACCATCACAAACTCAGTCAAGAGGGAGTTCAGGAAAGTTCTACACCCCTCATGTTGGATCCCAATAAAATCAAGACCATAGGCTTGTAGCAGTGGCCTTTTCAGCAACTTTTCTCTCCCCACAATTCCATTTATAATGACCCAAATGTGGTGCATAATTTTTAGGTCTTGCATGGGAAATGTCTGTACAATTCCCTGTTAAAATCTTCTAGTAGTATTGCTCGAGACTATTTTGCAATCACATGAAGACAAATAAGGACCAGTACAGACACGATATGAAGTACTTACCGTATTTTCTGGCATATAAGATGACTTTCGAAACAAAGAAAAGTCAACCGAAAATCGGGGTCGTCTTATACACCGAGTATATCCCGAAAAATGTTTCAATATGCTGCTAAACGAAAATTGTCTGAACATTGCCACAAAACAAATTTTCCAACTCGATCCTGCACCAATCACTGCAAGGCTGCTCGGTCTGCCTCTCTAACTCAGCCAATCCAAGCAGGCTTTTTATGCATGCAAATTAGACAATGTTCTGGACCTGAATCTACACTGTACAAAGCCTGCTCAGATTGGCCAGAGTCAGAGAGGAAGTCTATTACAGTATAACCTTTGAACCTTTGCTTGTTGTGATTGGCTCACTGTGGTACATACAGTTGCAGCACAGGAACGTTCTGTCTGATACAGCGAATATAGGCCTAAACCTATGTTTTAACTGCAAAATTAGGGGGTCGTCTTATATGCCCAGTCATCTTATATACTGGAAAATACGGTATATGACTGAACTTGCCATCAAACATGAGCTTGATAGTCATTCAGTTATTTTGAAACCAATTATTGAAAACACTGCTTTCTTCTCTAACTCTAGAGAACTCTTGGCAGTTGTGTTGAGAATTGGTTGGCCATCTGTGTGTGGGTTGAGTCATGGACTCACTATTTTGTTCTAATGATTGTTGTGTCTATCTTTACACCAGCACACCACAGCATGACTTGTATCCTATACTGTTTTAGAGAAAGCATTTTCCATCCAGAGAGTCATATCTGTGGTATGAGGCTTTGGAGTCAAATTGTTGCTATGCAAATTCTGGCTCCAACTTTTATTAGCTCTAATTCTTGGGGGCAACTGATTTTTTTTTATCTTTGTGTCTTCTTCTATTCACTCTAAGAGGTAGATGGATGATAATAGTATTCACCCATAAAATTGCTGTCAGTACTAAGTATGCAGATTATTTTTCAAAATATACAGAACAATATAAAAAATTTGCTCTTCAATGTCTATTACACAAAACCGTGATAGGAATTAGGTGTGAATGTTATCTATCTCACTTTATGGATAAATTTAGGATGTTGGAGGCTGGAGCAATAGCACAACAGGTAGGGAGCTTGCCTTGGATGTGGCTGACCCTGATTTGATCCTTGTTATTCCATATGGCCCCAGAGTACTTCCAATGTAAAATCACCCTATGCATTGTATTTCTAACCCAAGGTAAATAAGTCTAAAGCAGGGTCATTCATGAAATAATCCAGACCAGGCTGAGGATAAAACATGTGTAGTCTAGCAATCTTCTATTTTGTATTGAGAGTTGCCTCCAGAACTATTGTTTTTATTGATTATAGAGACCACCCCTAGGTGGGTCAGTAAAGACAGAGTAAGGACAGATAGCTTAGGCTATCGTGAGCCAGTCCCATTCAGGTTTACATGTAAGACAATCTCGGTTTTGAGGGAAAACCAAGTTGTTAAGTAGATACAAAGGAATCAGGAATGATTTTTGTTTTGGGTGAACCCAACTTGTAAGCAAACAGATACAAGAAATCCAGGGATGATCTTTGTTTTGGGTAAAATAAGGTATAACCTAACATGACAGGAATGATTCCTGAGTACAGAGGTAGGAGTAATCTGTGACCATAAATGGACGTGCCCCCACAAAAATAAACCAAAGAGAATTGAGGATGTAAAGAGGTGAAATTATTTAGCCAGTACCAGGCAGCCATAAACTTCAGTCTTAATCAGTGGTTAAGTTAAAATGACTTAACCAGTGCCATGTAGCCAGATCTATAGACTCAAAACCCAATTGTCACCGTCACTCATCACTGAGAAGACATAAGCTCCTTTCTGTTTATAATCTAATTTCACAATTGCATTGCTTCATCAGAAGGCAGAGATTAAATCAGGTTTATGGGAGAAGAATCAGGAATCCCATAAAGTATACATAAATAGCACTGGAGGTGACCCAGGGGATATTCAGAAGCTTAAGAAGCAATTTTGCTTTCCCTTATGCACTAAAGGTGACATCCTGCCTCCTTTGTTCTCATTTGCACCCTGGGCCACATCTGGAAGGAGGAAGTATGACCCAGCAGTGTGGCCCATGGAAAAGGATGCCCAGGGCTGGAAGGCCATGTGCAAGGAGCTACCCTCAGTTAGGATTAGGGCAGACTTTCTGTAGAGTAGGGCTCGACATGGGAAAATGAGCAGAGTGGGGGGAGCGGGGACACGCACAGCTGAGGATGGGAACTGTGGGCTGGTATCATCACTTCAAAAAGTGTTTCCCTCAACATTGGAAAGAGGCCCTGGAAAGGAAGTCTTCCACTCCCTGGTACAGACCCTATAGAAAATTGGAGTCAGAACCTCTATACATTGATCTTCATGAACAAGAATAACACTTGTCAGCTGTGTGATTTGTAACAATCACACACAAAATCACCTGTTTCCCTCAGTACACAAGGTTGGACAAAAATTTTCACTATTGTGAAAGTGCAAATTTGACTTTCTCAGTGAAAGCGAATGATCTACAGCTACACCCATCCCTTGCCTGAATCCCCTAAACAGTGCAGTAAGGGAGATGGAAAGCAAGATACTTGTAAAATCACCCCATGTGTCATATTTCCAACCCCAGATGAATGGGTCTAAAGCAGGGTCACACATGAAATAATCCAAACCAGTCTGAGGGTGAAACACATATGATCTGGCAATCTTCTACCTCATATTGAGAGCAAGCTGCCTGCCAGAACTGCAGTTCTTACTGAGTACAGAGACCACCCTCAGTTCGAAGAATAAAGACAGAGTCAGGACAGATAGCTCAGGCTTTCTAGAGCCAGTCCCTCCTGAGCCAGTCCTGTCCAGGTTTATGTATAAGATAATCTCTCTCTTTTTTTTTTTTTTTGGTAAAACCAAGTTGTAAACAAACAGATACAAAGAAACCAGGGATGATCTTTGTTTTGGGCAAACAAGGTAACAGATACATATCCACATTCAAATAATTGGCAGGCATGAAGGATACAGCTCAAAGAGGGCTAGAGTGCAGACATTGCAGGTTGGAGCCCCAAGATCAATTATTGCTGGCTTTGCTTGGCACCCTGAGAACCTCTGGGAGCAACCTCCTGAGCACTGGTATTAGTGCCTAAACACTGTTCTCAGGAGCCCCTTAAACCAAGCAAAGCCAGACCAAGTAAACCAGTAGTAAGCAGAACTCAGATACTGCTGAAGGAAGGTAGGCATGGATGGTTCGATGCTAAAGGGTGGGCTTTGTTGGTAGAGCCCTACACAAGAGGAATTGGGATGTTGGAGAACCAGTTACCTTAATTACTTCTATGTGCATCATGCCAAATGTAAAAATCAGTGCAAGCAAGGAACCCAGTGGGCAGGGAAGGGTGTGGAGTGTGATGCAGATAGAGGTCAAAGGTTGATGGTCATGTAGACATGGTGGAGGGGTATGTTGAGAAGGGGTTAAAGGGCAGACAGGTAGCTCTAAACCCCATAAAGGCATGTGGACTTTATCTTGAGGGCATGAGAATAAGTACTGAAGGTGTGAAGAAACTCAGATACTCCTTTTTCCAGAGAGAATCTTCAACTATTGGTGGAACCAAGGACTGTTTTAGAATTCCCTAGTAAGAGGGAGAGGAGGAGGAGGAGGAGGAAGAGGAAGAGGAGGAAGAAGAGGAGGAAGGAAGGCTTTCCTGGGGCTAGGGGGGACTTACTGGGATCTTGGATTTGGATTTATTGAATCCAAATAGCCCTATGGATCCATAGCTGGAGTCAAGTTCAAGGGCACAAACCTTTCTGAATCTTTAACAAGACTGGATCTCAAAGCAACCAACACACAGCCCAGCTCTGTGGTCCGATCACCTACAGCTTTGTCTAGGGATTTGTCACTTCTTAATCACTCATCATGAGAGTCAGGACATTTCTCCTCCCTGGTTGCTCTCTGATGCCAACCAGACAAATAATTGATTGAGGAGCTTGTCATTCTGGGTCCCCAAGGCCACCTCATTTTGATTCCGAACATTATTTTGGAGCAGGGAGTGGGAAGAAAAATACAAAAATATACATAATGGATGGCAGACAGTTAAGCCTGGGAGGACATCGCTAATGAGCCCCGGTGGAAGGTTTAGTGTTTACAGTTTAGCACTGTATCATTGAAATGGCCTCTTCTGTTTGCTGAGTGAATGAGTGAGGAAAATTTGGTCAACATCGTGATCTGAGGTTATCTTAGTGTTTATGAATTTCATATTGAGATCAGTTGTAACTTGACTCAAGCCATGAGCTAAATGCCCAAGACCTTCCTGCTTCATCTCCTAAATTATTATTTGGGGGGGGGGTATGCCTAGCAGTGCTCAGGGGTTACTACTGGCTCTGCATTCAGAAATCGCTCCTGACAGGCATGGGGGAACCAAACAGGATGCTGGGAATCAAACCCAGGTCTCTCCTGTGTCAGCAGCATGCAAAGCAAACACCCTACCGCTGTGCTATAGCTCCAGCCCCCCTTCTCCTAAATTCTTAGTGAATATGGACTGAAGTTCAAGACTGTTTATTGTGGGTCTTATTACCTAAGAGTTCACATTACTTTGTCATTTTAATTTCCTAAAAGATTTTTCTTTTTTTATTGGGGTATATTCCTGCTGCCATTATTATTTTGATTTTTGAGCCACACCTAGAGATAGATGCTCAAGGGTTTCTCCTGACTCTGCAATCAGGGATCACTCCTGGTAGGACCCTTGGGGGACCATATGGGATGCTGAGGATCGAACTCCAGTCATCTGCATGCAACTCAAGTGCTCTGTCTACTGTATAATTGTTCTAGCTTCTTCCTGCTACCATTATTATCATCGTGTATATTTTTTTAAAACTTTGGGGAATATAAAAAAGGATATCTTATGGAGTAGGTAAAATACTGGATCTGACACATTCAAAGAAAGGAAATTGTTCTTAGAGATGGTTGGTAAGGTTTGATTTCCTAGCAGAATATTATTCATTGCAAATAAGCTTTGCTTACTGACTTCTGCTCTTTGGGGGATCCACTCCGCCTCCACAACACCCCCACCTACCTATCATCTTTTATGTTAGCACAAGGAAGAACTAACCAAGTTGAGTTCAAGGACATCCTCTGTTTTGCCACAGCCAATATCCAGGGGTCTGCTTAACTCCTGGGTATAGTCACTTGGCTCTGAGCCCTGTACTTCCTACCAAGACTCTATTCAACACAAGGTAGGTTGATCCTCATGGTCTGAATTTGAGATGATCCTGCTATGTTTACTTCTCAGGAAGTGTTGACCCTAAATTTCAACATTCCTTAGGTGGTCATATCTTGAAGTGGTATAAAACAGGTAGGTGTTAGGACCCCTACATTCCTTGTCCAAGGAGGGTAGTGGTAGAAGTGGGATGGAGATAAACCTGAAGAGGGAGACTCTGTTTTATTTATTTATTTATTTTGTTTTGAGCCACACCTGACAATGCTCAAGGGTCACTCAATTCGTTACTCAGGAATTACACCTGTCAGTGCATGGGGGACCATATAGGTTGCTGGGATCAAACCTGGATCAGCTGCTCTGGCCAGCAATGCACTCTTTAAAAAAATATGAAAAAGAATAGTTATCATAATGCCTTGGAAAAAATTAGAATTTTGTGATAAAGATGGAGGAAATATGACCAGGGAAGAGAAAGTACAAATATCTGATTTGTAACATTAGCCACATTGATTAGGGACTGAGAGAAGGGCAAGAAGAAATAGGAACCAGAACAAAGGAAGTTGGTCTAAATTATTTCTTAAGAAGAAACCCAGAGAGCTGGAACAATATCATAGCGGGTAGTGTATTTGCCTTGCATGCGGCTGACCCAAATTCAATCCCCAGAATCTCATATGATCCTTAAAGCACTGCCGGGAGTAATTCCTGAGCACTGAAGGCTGTGGCCCCAAAACTACCCCCCCCCCAAAAAAAAAAAACAACAAACCAACCAGGAGAGGAGAGAGGTATAATCTAGTTGCTATGATGTTTTCCCTGTATGTGGCTAACCCGATTTAATCCCTCAATCCACATGAACACTACCAGGAGAGATCCCTGAATGCAGCAACAGAAATAAAGCCTTTGCACAGCTGGGTATGCACCCCCTTCAGTAAACCACCCCACCCCAAACAAACAGACTCTGGAATGAGTGTTGACACTTTCCTTTGTAACTCAGTCACTCACCAAATCCTCCAGTTTTATCTCTAACACTCCTTTCTTCAAACCCCACTTCCTCCCAGCCCTTCTCAATGCCTTTGGCCCTTTTCCCAAGGCATATCTGTCCCCTGCAGTCCTTCATTCCCTAGCAAAGCTCTGCCTCCCCTTTTACAGCCTTTAAACCACCCCTCTGCCCCAGTGTTGAGCAGGCCTGGAGCTTTGCATCTCTTGTCTGTGTTTCCTTTGACACCCAAATTTCAACATTCCTTAGGCAGTCATATCTTTAAGTGGAAGAAAACAGGTAGGTGTTACGACCCTTACATTCCTTGTCTGAGAACGGTGGTGGTGGAAGTGGGTGGGGATAAGCCTGAAGAGGGAGACTCTTTGTATTATTTATTTATAAATAAATATATCTATATAAATAAATAACTCCCTGTGTTTCCTTTGACAGTCCCTTGAATTTCTATTACCATGATTGTGGAAATCAGGATTGGCCTTCAATCCTAGCTGCAGGGGCTCTTCTTTCCTTTGGAGAACCACCACATCCAGAAACAGAAGAGAAAACAAACAGCTAAAAAGTGGAACTAAAATGACCCCCATAGGGCAGGCCCACAGATGCCAAAGAGCAGACCTTGAACTTTGCAGAGAGGTCCCAGACATAATGCCTGGGAAACAGTGATTGGAGTGAGGAGGGCAGGGGAGGGACATAGTGAAGATGGACATCACAGGCTTGGAAACTTGGAGAAAAGTAGAGGGGGGGGGCGTGAAGAAAAAGACCACTGGAGAAGACCAGAAAAGACGCCAAGACATGTCTGATGGCAGAAGACCAGAAGCTTTCCCTATGTTTATTTTTTCCCTCTAATTTTACGATTTCAGTTCTATTGTTTAAGTTTTAATTTGTCTCGAGCATATTTTTGTCTAGGATCTACCTGGATGTCTAGTTTTTTCTACACTCAAAAAGAAGGGATATTAAAAATGCATTTAGTGCAACATCCAGGAGTTCAGATTCAAAGCTGGAGCCATAGGACAGTGGGTAAGGTGTCTGCTTTGCATGTGGATGGCCCAGGTTTATTCTCTGGCATCCCATATAGTACCCCTACCTTACAGGAGTGATCCCAGAGCAGAGTCAGGAGTTAGCCCCGAGAACCACTGGGTGTGACACCAAAACAACGAAACAAAAACAAAGGATGAAAAGATGAGGTCAATATATATTTGGTGTGTGTGTGTGGGTGTGTGTGTGTGTGTGTGTGTGTGTGTGAAAGAGAGAGAGAAAGAGAGAGAAGACACAGACAGACAGACAGACAGACAGACACCTAAGGAACCAACACTTGGCTTTCCAAGTTATTCAGCTGGTCCTCCAACAGAGTAGCCAAGAAAACATGGAAAGAATATGGGTTCGAGCTCCAGTATTGGCCTATGCTTGGAAGCAAGCAACACGTGGGTCCAAAAGGCCCGCGTTCCGCCTTGTCTGCTAGCTCTGTGCAAGAGCTGAGCCCCGAATGCAGGTTCCCCACAATGTCCCCTTCCCTTCCCGCCGAGGCAGCCTGACAAGGTCACGCAGCCAGCGAAGGACGCGGACGAATCTGAAGCCAGGGCCCCCCGTCCCACCGCGCCTGGACGGGGAAGGGGCCAAGGGAAGGCTCGGCTGAGGCGGGGAAGACAACAAGAAGGTTGACAACCAGGGGGTACCCACCAGGGGACCAGGGTGATGCTACCTAGGGAGGTGTGTCCCTGCAGCCTAAGAGCACCCAGCGCTGGAGAGAGAGAGGGAGAGGGTCACATTCTGGGGTACGTGCAGCCGTGCTCAGCCCTGAACCCCGAAACTTCCCCGCTGCTGCTCTGCTTGGCCCCTAAAGCGCGGGGGTGGGGTGGGCTGGGGTGGGGGGAACTGCGGGCGAGGGGCGCGCGCACCACCAGCCTGCAATCGCGGCGCAGGCGCACACGGGGGCGCAGGCTCGCCCGCAGCCCTGGATGGGATGAGACGGAAGGCAATGGAAAGTTCCAGCTGGTTCGAGAACCGGAGGTTGCAAAGCGGGGCGGGCAGGTTGCAAGCAACGGGGTGGTCGCCGGGGTGGTGGTGGGGAGCAGAGGGGTGGCGAGGAGCTCAGGTGTGGGGGCCCGTAATACGGAAGTCGGGGAGCTGGCGGCGGGTCGGACTGTCGAGGGGGTGGGGGTGGGAGGGCTGGGGAAACGAGGCGCGGTCACTTTAAGAAGGAGGCGTGGCCGAGAAGAGGGGCGTGGGGTGTAGATTTCAGGGGCGTGGCATATATGCCAAGGGGGCGTGGTGTGTAAATTTAAGGGGCGTGGCTACCATGGGGGCGCGGGCAGCGTCTGCGCAGCTGCAGGCTCTTTAAGTCCGGGCTCAGCGGCCAAAGCCGCTGTAGCCGAGCCGGCTTCGATGCGGTGTGGTTCCGCGCGCGCGCCTCCTCCCCTCTTGGGTGGTCTTGGGCCATGCCCCGCTACGAGCTGGCTTTGATCCTGAAAGCCATGCAGCGGGTAAGTCACCTACCCTCCCAGATAACCCCGCGTTGCTATTGGGGTGGGGGGCTTCCCTGCAAATCCACTAGCTAGGCCGCCGCCCCCTTCTGGCCTCCGCGGCGCGGCCCGGGTTTGGTGGTGGTGGTAGTAGTGGGGAAAGCCGGGGAAGAAACACACACGCGCGGGCCCCGGCCGGCTCGCCTCGGCCGCGTGCGCCGCGGGAGCGGGGTGTGCCGGGCCGAGAGGGTGTGACTCTTTTGCACGCGGCCTGCGGGGCTGGGGGGGGGGCAGAGGGGCCCTGGGAGGACCCCACGGGAGCCCGGCCGGCCGCGATCTCCCGTGCCCACCGCCTGCGAGCACCCGCCGCCACCGTCCGCGCATCCCCTTATGACCCTCTGCAAAGCGTGTTGTGCTGATCAGCGATCTGAAACCACGCTCGCTCGCTCCTGACCATAACCGCCCTCAATTTTGGATGATTTTTTGTTGTTTGTTTTATTTTTTACACCAATCTTTGACTTTTCTTTTTCTGACTTCAGCAAAAAAAAAAAATAATAATAATAATAATCCGGCTCCCAGTTGGTGGTGGCAAGGAAAACCCCTTTGCCCGCCCGATTTCATTCATCCAATTCTGGACTTTTCTTGCGCCTTCTGGAAGAAACTTTGCATCCCTCCAGCTTGGGAAACCCTGGAGCCCTTGTGTTTGGGGTGGGGGGTGGATTCTAGGTTTGGAGGGCCGGGGGGGGGGGTGCCCACCCGCAGCTCTTTCACTGTAGGTGATGGTGTGGCCCCAGGCAAAGCTCCTTGCTCTTTTTGGTGTCAGGTCCTACCTACCCTGTAGTCCTTCCTCTAGCGCCCCCACTTCCCTCCCCCCCCCCCCCAGCCCCTTGAATCTTCTAGACTTCGGTAACGTAGAGCACGTCATAGGGACACCCTCTCTTTCTCTTCCTTTTCCTCCACCTCCTCCTCCTCCTCCTCTCCCAGGTGGTGATAAACCAAAAACGGAAGTGACTCTGAACTTTGGAAACTGCTAGCTAGTACTACGAGGCTAGATGGGCTCCAAAGTCAGCCCTGGGGTGCAGGTGGAGTGGGAGCACGGCTGATTTTTATTTTTTATTTATTTATTTTTTTTTGCAGAGTTCTGTTAGGAAGTTTGGGCTAATTTCAGTCCGGGATCTGCTGCTGTTGAAAAGAACAGTCCAGGAGGAGAGCTACCAGGGGGGAGGGGATCATAGTATACTATTAAGAGGCGAAGGACCCTATTAGGGCTTTTCCAGAGGGTGGGTGGGGGGGAAATCAGCCCCATCACTGTGTCCCCAAATCCCTTCTCTTTGTATTTGGGAGAAAATTGTGGTGGTGCTTATTCCACTGTGATGAGCCTCTTTTCTGCCCTCTGTTCTAAGATTAATTGCCTCAAGCCACCAGGAACACTTAAAACAACAACCAGCCAGCCACGGTCACATTATTAAAATGGAAACATGATCATGTATAAAATTTGTGAGCCTTCTCTCTAGCTTTTTAGGAGATTCCATAGAACCTGGAAATGCTTTTACCTTTTGGGGCTGTGTGTGAAACACGTCAGTTTATAGACCCGCTATTTTTAAGTACTAGAGACATGTGGAATGAAAATACTGGAGCCCTTTTCTGCTTTCAGTTTAGCCGTCAAATGCATGAGTTAAAGGAACTGCACCTGCAAGTGTATCTGTGATCTGTATGTTCTTTAGCATGTTACTTGTAATTTTTTTTTACAAGTCCTCCTATCAGGATTCTCAATCTTTGGTGCAGAGCCTATATTTACTCTAGTTCAGGTAGACCACCCAGACTGAGGAGTTTGGCCAGAAAAGGAGATGAACTCTTTTCTGAAAGAGGAGGTTCCCCCAACTGCAGAGAAGACATTGTAACAATAGTGGAATCTTATGGGAGAGATCCTTGACCTAAATAAAGCCACTGACTTACATAGTTTGTAAATGTGTAGCAAAAGACAATGCTTTCTAGTGTTGAACAGTTACTTTTACTTGGTTTTCCATTTTGGAAACTTGGTTTGTAGAATAGGATGAATTGGTGGGAGGAATGACCTGAGAATAAAGGACAAATATTTATGCCATACCAAATGCCAATGTGAGATGCCTGTACTTTGGCCAGGTCCAAATCTGAATTGGGATCCCGGCAGTTTGCAGGTTCCCGATTCTGTGCAGAAAGTCTATGGCAACTTAATTGCATCTTGAATATATTTCAGTTTTAACTGTTTCAGGGTAGCCCTGTAGGAATTTTCGTGTGTGTGTGTGTGTGTGTGTGTGTGTGTGTGTGTGTGTGTGTGTGTGTATGTGTGTGTATGTGTGTGTGTGGTAAGAAATCTGCTTTGGTGAAAACTCCCTACAGGTATGGAGGTTAGAGTGGTTTTTCTCAGCCCATTCTTGCATGCCCAGAGATGTGCTCCTGTCTTCTTTTTTGTGGCATTGCAAAAATATCCTAAGCTTCTTTGGCGTGTGTGACATCCAACTCTGTTGTTTTCCTTTTTCTTGAACTGCCCCCTCCCATCTTAGCTCTACTCTTTGAAACTGAGCACTCCAGATTTTTAGAGATTAAAATGCAGGTGTCCTGTGAGGTTGGGAGGGATGTGACCCTACATGGGACCTCATTCCCTTTGCCTGCCAGACTGAGGGTCCTTTGTAGAGGCCTGACCGATCCTGTCCATTTGTGCCTTGAATCAAATCCCCATCCTCTGTCCCCCACCCCAGCCTGGAATTAGCGAAGGAATCTCTGCTTTTATTGTGTGATATACCTCCATATTAGGGCATCATACTGTTTATTTCTGAATACTACTCTCCCAGGAAGAAATTGACTCTAAACTTGATTTTGCATTGTAGGTATTTAAGAAATTGAGTTGTCTTCTTTTTATCTCCACCCCTTCACCTCTACCCCCTATTTAGTTAGCATGAAGAATAAATAAAAGTTGTGGTTAAACTCAGCAACTGGATTCAGTGATGGTGATGGATGTGTCAAAACCAGGTCTTCTTAAAGGCTACAAGACTAAATCTTTGGAATGGTGCCAGTTTAGACCCAGCCCGGTCCTAGACCATCTTGATAGAAGAGTCTCCAGAATAAGAAAAGACTTTTAAAGCCTCCATGTAGCTCTGTGAGTAGGGGACAAGCTCTGGTCACTTGTGGAAGCTGCCTTTCAGGTAATAAATAGTATGGAAGAATCTTCATTCCCGAGGTTGCTGGCCTTGTGCATGTTGAAGACCAAAAATTTTTTCTTTTTTTTTTTTTTTTTTTTTAAAGAAGTGAAAAGATATGTTGTGAGGCTGTGAGTTCTTTTCTACCTTTCCACATCATCCTGCGGGGATGTTTTGGTTTGGCGAGGAGGAGGTGGAGGAGGTAGAGGAAGTAGAGGCAGAGGGTGGCCCGTGCTGGGAGCCAGTCCTGAGACAGTCTGAGAAAATGGTATCTTTGATCTTCTTTTGGAATTTTAGCGAGGTAGATTGCCTTGCAGTGATGAAAGTACAGAAGCAGGGCTGGAGTGATAGCACAGTGGAGAAGAGAAGGCACCTTGCACATGGCAGACCAGGGTTACATCCCTGGTATTCATATGGTCCCCCAAGCCTGCCAAGAGTGATTTCTGAGTGCAGAGCCAGGAGTAATTCCTGATCACCACTGGGTATGGTCCTCCTCCCCCTAATAAAAGAAAGTAGGTGAAACTGTGGAAACTTACTTTTGGGATGGGTTCAGGAAGAGAAGTTTTGAGGTTAAAAAAAAAAAGACACCAAAATTATGCAGGACATTTCTCTTTGGTCACTTAGGGACACAGTCAATAGCTGTCCCGCTTGGTCCATTTTTCCCAGGGGATGAGTGTGGTTGTTATATTTAAGAGTTGTGAAAACCTGGGAGGAAAAAAATGCCCTTCCCACCAAAAAAATCTCATTTTGGCTCAAGAATTTTTCATGAATTCAATTAAGCTCAGTGGTTTAAATAATAGCTAACCAGTTGCTAAGTGAATGCCTGTTTGTGCCCCTTTCCCCAAAATATCATGAATAAATATTCACTTGGATATGCTTTGCTAATAGGAATGAGAGAACAGGTAGTAGCATCATTGGAAGTCTTAACTTCACTTATTAAGTCATATTTCACTCATTTTTCCATATTCAGAACCCCTGGTTTACTTTTAATTATAATGAAAAAAATGATAAATTTTAGAATAACTCATTGAAATAATTCTTTATTGTTTGTTTATTGTTTTTTTTTTTTAAATACAATCTGAATTGAATTTACAATCAGGGTTTTACAAGTTTGGAAACCCAAGTGTGGCAATGTTTCAGTTTTTAACTTACAGCTTTTCTGATTTGTAAGTTGAACCAAGTCTCTTGTTTAACTCAAAAGCCTTTTTAACCTTTTTGATGAACAGAAAGTGGCAGTGCCTTTGTTCTAAGTTTTAACGATGCATTAAGGTAGTATCCAGTCCTTTGATCTTGATCTACCTGCAAAGCATTGGCCTTTTAGATCACTTTTTGGGGAGTTGTAGGTGACCATTGAACTCATATTATGGGGCTGACCCACCCAAGGGCCCTGTAACTTGCCTTGATAAAATTTGCTATCCAAGGAAAAGGCACATTTCTGTACTTAGGTGGTGGCTGATTTGAGCTGAAATGGTAGCATCTTGCTTGTTGCTGTCAAATTAGTCTCTCTCATCCCTTTTGAGGGGTCTTCTCTGAACAATATGTCTTCCATAATTACCCTTTTTATTTTTGTCTGCTCGGAAGGAGACATTTAAATTCAATTCCCTAGTGATGAGAGCTTTGAGCCTTATAGGGCACATTAGACTTAAATTTGGTATTAAAAGTTTTCTTGAGTCCAGCCTTTTTTTGCAGCAGATGATGGAGGAAGTCTTGGGGGCTGGCTCTGGCCCTGAACCAAGGTGCAAGGGGGTGGCTGAGTGTGTGTGTGTGTCTGTGTGTGTGTCTGTGTGTGTGTGTGTGTGTGTGTGTGAGAGAGAGAGAGAGAGAGAGAGAGAGAGAGAGAGAGAGAGAGAGAGAGAGAGAGAGGAGAGAAGAGGAGATGTCCCTTTTCATCACAGATGCTTTGCACCTATCATTTCTCCCAAGTTTAATTGAGTGGTTTTATTTTTTTAAATATTTTTATCTAAGCACTATGGTTACAAACATTTGTAGTTGGGTTTCAGTCATAAAAAGAAGTGCAACCTTCCTGCCACTAATGCCCCTCATCTCCCTCTTCTCTCACCCTCTGCCTATCTTTGAGATAGGCATTCTATTTTTCTCACTGTCATTGTCATGATAGTTGTTACATTTTTTTGTTGTTACTTGGGACTCCCATAATCTCAGACTGAGTTCATCAGTTTTTAAAATCTAGGTTCTTACATGCAGGCTCCTGTTGATACGCCTCAAACTTACAGTTTATAAAAATTACCTTCAAGACAACGGAAGCGCTCAGGATTTTCTCCTGGCTCTACACTCAAGAGTTACACCTGGCAATGCTTGGAGGACCATAAGGGGTGCCAGGGATCAAAACCCGGGGTTCTGGGGATTGAACCCGGTCAGCTACATTCCAGGCAAATGCTGTCCCCACTGCACTATCTCTCCAGCCCCTGTTGGTCATATTCTTCAGAATATGAATTCTGCAGAAATTCTCAGCATCCCCACCATTATCTTTGAGGGGAATCTGATGTAAGGTATTAGCCAAATGTAAGGAAATACTCATTTTTATGAATGTCTGGTAAGTTGCTGCTGCAGATGAAGGAACAACTGTTCTCTCAGAAACTTGGATAAGGTGAGCAATTCTACTGCTGCAATATTTTATTCTTGTCACTGGGACTTAGGGAAAGAGTTGCAAAGTATGTCTTACGGACCCACTTTTTAATTTAAATCATGGGAAGAAATGTTCAATCTAAAGAACTATTGCTTTTTAATTTTTTAATAGTATGAAAATTACATGCAATGCAGATTTCAGAGGTCATAAGAAAATATAAAGACAGAACCCTCTTTATTTGTTTACATTTTTCTTTCCTTTGGTCTTTGCAGAAACTTGCCAATTCCTAACTTAGATACCTGATTACTGGTGCATAATTTCTCAGGTTCAACAGTTAGCCACTTAAGAGTTCTGCTTTTTGCTTTGATTCATCCCTTCTCCCTACACCTCTAACCTTTGTTCTTGACCTTCCTGTGATTTGCCTTTGTTGGCCACAAGCTAAGTAAGAACTCTTGCTTTTCCTAACTCCCCTTGATGGTGATAATTGCCTTTTGAATGTCTGTAGACTCAGTGAAATGCAAACTTAATAAGCCACCACCTAATTCGAGACTTTCCTATCTGATTCCTGTTTTTGCCTCCTCTGTCTTCTGTCAGCTGGGGGTTCAACAGATTCAACTCATACTGTTTCCCCCAGTTTCTGTCCAGCTAACTCTCTGCCCTGACCTGGTTGGTCCATTCACCTTTCTTGCCTGGATTCTAAAGAGGTATCTGAGTTAGAATTTAGGGAAGTTAGAATTTTGCAAGCCTTTAAGAGATTTGAGATGCATTTGTATCCAGGAGGCCAGGACAAAGCCTTGCAGAACTGTGCGTCCCTGTTTCCTTAGCTGTCTTCTCATATAGTTGATCCTGTCAACACTGTTGCCAGATGACATCATGCACCTAGCTTCCAGAGATTTTCAGAGTGAAGTGCCATGTGCAAGGCCACTGGAGCTGGGGTGGGACCCTGTTCTTTGGAAAACTCACCTCTCTGCACTTGTCTGTGGAGGAAGAGCTGCCGAGGACTCCTGGAGATCGCCCCTCCCCCCTTTTGTGTTTCTGTCACTCTGGGCATTCCTTGGCATGGCCTCCCTTCCTGCCTTACTTCATCTCGGAAAATTGATGGGTTCCTTTAAACTCACTTGGCATCACGGACCCCAAAGGCCCCATACTGTGAGGTGAGCAGACACTGACTTTATTGTTTGTTTTTGTTTGTAGGCCATAGCCAGCATCTCTCAGGGGTTACTCCTGGCTCTGCACTCAGAAATCACTCCTGACTTAGAGGTTTGGGGGGGCATATGGGATGCTGGGGATTAAACTTGGGCTGTCTATGTGCCAGGCAAATGCCCTCCCCACGGTGCTATCAGTCCAGCCCCTGACCTCTTTCTTGGATGATGTTCATCTGTCTTATGTTCATTACTCAGCCTGACACTTAATTGGCAAGTGTTTTCTCTTGCCCACACCAAATTACAGATTCTTTGAGTCACCTATGTTTTGTTTCTGTTCTCTGCTAGGCCTTTGGCACACGAGGTAGCTCTCTGTTCACTTAGTTGTTTTGGGGGGTTAGTACTTATCTCTCAAATAGTTCTTAGGGTTGGAACTGTAGGCTTGTCAGAGCTTCTCTAAGTTGCCAGTCAAGTTTGTGGCACTTGGCACCTGGCAAGTGATATGTTTGTCCTAGGACCTGGTGCTTCCCAAGTCTCTGATAGCACATAATCTTTTTTTTTTTTTTTTTTTAATAGCATAGTATATAGATCACATATAGTATCTCAGAAAGTGACTCAAAGATTGAAAATTCAAAATTTTTCAACCTCACCCCTCTGAAAACCAAGGTGGATTTTTTTTGAAAGAATGAAGGTGAGTCCTTAAAATGTATAGGATTAATTAGATAACTGTTGTAGTAACTAAAACTTTTCAAGAGTCAACAGAGTTCCTGGAAGAATTTGATCATGCTAAGACCATGCTAATGAAACAGAAAGTGGAGAAAAGACACACATTTCTAGATGTGGCTTTGATCAGTGGTTTTCAACCATTGCCCCATACTCTGGTGCCTGGCTGCAGATGTCCTGGCTGGACCTGGGCAAAGTGGGTGCAGCTGAACACACTGTCTGCCTCAACTTAACAAGGTTTTGAAATGAATATGCAAATAGTGCTGCTTCTTTCTGCCTTAGTGGTCAGTGCAGAACTTTGCTTGCTAAATATCACTGAGTTTGCAGGTGAAAAAGGTTGAAAACCCGTTGGGTTTAGATCAGGAAGCAGGAAATACCACACCACTGGCCTGTTCTCCAGGACTTTGGGCCTCATTGGCTGGCAAATGAGTACATCTATGTCTTAAATAAAATGTATGAAGGTATGTATGTCTGATCTTTGGAGTTTTCAATTTTAGCTTTAGTTCTTTTTTCTTTTCTTTTCTTTTTCTTTTTTTAGTTTTTGGGCCATACCCAGTGATGCTCAGGGATTACTTTTGACTTTGCACTCAGGAATTACTCCTGGTATGCTTGGGGATCAAACCTGTGTTGGCTGCATGCAAGACCAGTGCCCTCCCCTTGAAAAGAAAATCCAGAATGAAGATACTGGTTGTATCATGTCTGAATCCATACCCCTACCTGGAGACTAGAAAAAGGTTCCTACCCATGGATTCTTGGAATCTATGCCTTAGTGTATTGATCAACATAGACTCTCATTTCCTCATCTGTAAAATGGGAGCACTTGCTCCCAGCTGGAGCCTCTGATGCCATGCTTGTGTGACCTTGGAGGTGGTGAATGCCTAGTGTCCTTTGTCACAGTGTGAGAGATCAGGCAGATTCTCCCCATTCTTTGTCTTTGTGTTTTTTTCCCTGCCATGTCCTTTCAATGTTGAAGAGATGCTGAAGCTGATCTCATGATAGGGAAGTTCTTTTCTCAACAGAGTCCCAGTCAGCCCTGGTTTGGAGTCCATGCATGGGCCTTGTCACATGTTGAATTGCTTATGTGTATTCATTAAAAGAGGCAAGCTTCAGCCTCTGAGATGGAGCAATCCTGAGATCTATCAACTGTCCTGCTTTGAGCGGCCCTTGTCCCACATTCAGAAGCTGCTGTCCCCAGCGTGGGGAGTAGAAACTCAGCTCCTTTATCCTGAACACCATGCGCTTTCTGCCATCAAACCTAACTGAAAGATCATCTGACAAAGTTCGTTTTTAGGTGAGAAGGAAGAGCTTTAGACTTTCCACACGCTTCCATTGTTTAGGTGGCTGGTGGGAGCCCTAATGCTTACTTAGGAAGGCATATTGCCCCAGAATCAAAAATTCCTGGTCTTGCCGTTTTTTGTCCACACTTTGGTGTTTTTAAAACCTCTCCTTGCCAACTATCCTGGCAAGAGGTTTGCTGGATCAGAAGAGCATCGAGGGTCTACCCTTGCTTAGAAGATACTTGATTTCTGGCCAAGAGAAGAAAAGTCAAGTGACAGGTAGAATTACTTCTTTTGCTGCTTGCAGGTGTAGCCTGGTCTGAAAAATGGATGCAGAGGGTCATCTAACCTCAGCCTGTTAAGGGTAGAGACCCCAGGAAATGTCTGTCCTGACATCTTTCCTGCTTTCTGTCTTCTGTTCCTATGTTCTCTTTGCTGACAATGAATATGGAATCTCTTTTGATTCAGATGCAAAGCAGCCAGGGCCAGAGCTCCATCTGGCTGAGGGGTGGGAGGCCGGCAAATATTACAGAAAAAGGGGTACTTGAGGGGCCCCTCTTGGAATCACTTGAACCTGTTAAGTCAACAGGCAACCCAGTAGTAGCTTGTCAGCCCTTTGCCTGTGACCACTTTACTTGTGTGTAGACAGAGGGCCTGGGGTTTTTGTAGTTCAGTTTAAGAAGAGTAAAGTGAAAAAAACTTCTTTCAATATGATTTTTTGTTCTGTTTTGTTTTTGGGTTACACATGGTGATACTCAGGAGTTACTCCTGGTGGTGCTCGGGTGACCATATGGGATTTGGGATGCCAAGACTCAAACTTGGATTCAAGTGCCTTACCCACTGTACTACTGCTCTGGCCCCATAATGTAATATTTGGGGGAGAGCTTTTTGGGGGTCCACACTCAGTGGTGCTTCCGGTTGCTTCTTGCTCTGTGCTCAGGAATCACTCCTTGCAGGCCCAGGGGCTAGATGGGATTCGAACCTGGGTCTGCGTGTAAGGCAAACACCCTTCCCACTATACTATTGCTCCTGCACCTTGATAAAATATTCTTTTTTTTTTGTTTGTTTTGTTTTTTGGGTCACACCCGGGAGCACTCAGGGGTTACTCCTGGCTCTATGCTCAGAAATCACTCCTGGAATGCTTGGGGGACCATATGAGATGCAGGGATTTGAACCAGTGACCTGCATGAAAGGCAAACGCCTACCTCCATGCTATCTCTCTGGCCACGATAAAATATTCTTTTAATGAAGCATTTTATCTGAATAGCTTGAAGTCATTGGAAGCTTCTTGTAATTTCAGATTCTTCTGATGTTCTAGAAAAGCAATTCATTTGCAGATTCTTGGGCCTTTGTACCGATTTACTTGCCTGAAATGCAAAGGAAAGATCAGCTTGTATCCATGGGTTAAAATATCAAGTTTTTATTAATTTTTTTGCTTTTTTTTTTTGGGCCACACCCAGTGACTCCTGGCTATGTGCTCAGAAATCACTCCTAGCTTGGTGGACATTTTGGGACGCCAGTGGATTGAACTGCAGTCCTTCCTCGGTTAGCGAGTGCAAGGCAAGCGCCCTACCACTGCAACTCTGCTCTGGCCCCTAAAATAGCAAGTTTTTATTTTATATTAGTTTTTTTGGTTTTGGGGCCACACCCAGCGGCGCTCGGGTTACTCCTGGCTCTATGCTCAGAAATCACACCTGGCAGGCATGGGATCATATGAGATCCTGGGATCCAAACTAACGTCAGTCCTGGGTCGACCGCTTCCAAGGCAAATGCCCTACCAATGCGCTATCTCTCCGATCCCCTATAATACCAAGTTTTAATGTTCATTTTTTAGGTTCATTTAGGCCATTATTTTAGTTTCATTTAATTTCCTTTATTTGATCCAGTTATCTATTACTTTTCCTATTTGTAGGCCTATGTTTTACTTCTTAAAAATCTTTCTGGGGGCCGGTGAGGTGGCGCTAGAGGTAAGGTGTCTGCCTTGCAAGCCCTAGCCAAGGAAGGACCGGGGTTCGATCCCCCAGCGTCCCATATGGTCCCCCCAAGCCAGGGGCAATTTCTGAGCGCTTAGTCAGGAGTAACCCTTGAGCATCAAACGGGTGTGTCCCAAAAAAACAAAAACAAAACAAAAAATAGTTTCTGTCTCCAAACATAGTGAAAAATTTAAAGATATTGAAATTCCCCCTAGTCAAAGCCTCTGCTCTAAACAAATGTCTCAGTTTACCATTCTCATATTAATGATTTGACTTCCTGGGAGAATTTATCTGCTCTACCAGGAAGACAGACGCATTTGTTTATATTTTCTGGCCTCAGTCAAATGGGAAAAGGAGAAATGCTCTGGCATCAGAAACTGGCATTAGTTCTTCTAGGAATGGATTTTCGAGGAACAGAAAGTTGGAAAGTAGAACGAGACCAGAAATCACAAAGGTGAACCCCTTGTTGAAGGTTCTATAAACCAGAAAGTCTAAAATAACTGAACTCAGCGGCTGGCTTATGCAGGGCATGTGTACACATCTGCATGCACACGTACATTTTCCTTGACTGCTCAGGTACCCCAAAGGATAGTGATCCCAAGTGAGAAAACAAGAAGAAAGGTGCTCAGTGTCATTATAGAAGTCAGTGGTTTTTTGACTCGAGTTACATTTTGGATCACTTCTTTGGAGTCAGATTGACTGTGGGTCCTAGTGACAAGACAGGTCTGAGCTGCACGGAAATGTGGCATAGCTGTCTTGGGTGCCTACTGTTTGTGCATTAGTTTCTGCTGAGGAATATGGTGGGTAACCCCAAGATGAAGGTTTCAGGGTCCCTTAAAAAACTGCAGGGTAGATGCTGTGAAAAGAGAAGATGGGTAAGTGTAGCAAGTTCTTTTTTTTTTTTTTTTTTTTTAATCAGAGTGATCCCAGCATGGCAGAAACTTTGACTTCAGGGAGGAACCAGCTAAGCTGTTAACCTGTGGTAGAATAGCACAGACAGTACTACCTTAGGCCTTAAGAAATTAAGTTTAAGAAGGATATTAGCATGTGCTCAATGCAGCTAGTGTTGGTATGATGTAGTAGAAGCCTCATGCCCCCAATGCCAGGGCATTGGAAAGGAAGGCATGGATCTGGAAGCAAATACCAACACAGGAAATATCCATACACAGTTAAGGGAATCAAACAGATTCACGAACTCCATACAATGTCTTCCACTCCTAAGAAGCAGATAACTACATGGGGGAAAATCAAAATAGCAAGCAGTTTTTCCTGAGACCCAGGGTCTTTATTAGCGAGAGCCAGACCACACCGTGGGGTGGAGAAAAGGTGGTCTAAGGCACCAATCCAAAGGATGCCTTTGTCCAAAGGTGCTTCCCACTAATGAGTAACAAGTATATCCCGAATAGGGTGGAACCCGGTTAATCCATCAGTATGAAGCCACAGCCACACCATTCTTTTTTTTTTTAAATATCTTTATTTATACAATTTGATTACAAACATGATTATAGTTGGGTTTCAGTCATATAAAGAATACCCCCTTCACCAGTGTAACATTCCCATCATCAATGCCCCAAATCTCCCATCTCCTTATACCCCCCTCCCCTGCCTGTATTTGAGACAGGCTTTCTACTTCCATCATTCATTCACATTGTTATGTTAGTTGTCAGTGTAGTTATTTCTCTAACTGCACTCATCACTCTTTGTGGTGAGCTTCATATCATGAACTGGACCTTCCACTCCTCATCTCTATTGTCTCTGAAAATTATTATAAAAATGTCTTTTATTTTTCTTAAAACCCATAGATGAGTGATACTATTCTGTGTCTATCTCTCTCCCTCTGACTTATTTCACTTAGCTAAAGCCACACCATTCTTAAAAAAAAACTTGACTTGTGTCAGTTGTTCTGTGTACTACCTACCCCTCCTTCTAGGCTTTTCTAAGTCTGGTCATCTCTCTTGATGTTGTTTTTTCCCCATCTTACAGGAGCGGAAATTAAGACCCACTTCTGTAAGGTGGAAAATTAAGGTCTGTTCAGTCAGTAACCTGCATATTTCACCTTGAACTACCAGTTCTTTTTAAAATAAAATTCTGGCTCCATTGGAGAGTTGCAGACATCATCACTCTTAGGAAATGAGGGGCACCTTAAGCCATTGGGACCTTCTCCCTCACGTTTGACATTGATGCTTCTAGAAAATGCTTAGTGCTTAGTTAGTAATAATACTATATGATACTCCATTCCTGTGTTCTGTCAAGGATCTTGCATTTAGCTATTGAGTCTCGGCTATCAAACACTTCTTTACACTTGGCCAGTAATAAGCTGGGGCCTTGAGAGAATATTGGCCTGCTAACACTTCGCTGCCTATTGCTTTCTCCTGATAAGAGACAGCACGAACAAGAGGCAGCCAGGACAAAAGCCACCAAGGTGAGTCCCACGGTTGAAGGTTCTCTGCAGAATCTTTAGGCTTACAGAAATGTCCTTGGCAGGAATGTGGTAGGATGTGGGGATCCTTAGGAGGTCTGTCGGTTTGTCCCACTATCCATGGCACTAGACAGCACCAACAGTGGAACAAAATGGTTGGGGTGGGGACCACCAAATGGTTCCTTTTTTTATTAGTCAAAATTTTTTAGGGCTTAGAAATAGTACAGGGCTAAGACTCTTGCTTTATATATGTGCACCAAATTGTTCTTAGTGGAGGATTTGGACTTACTTGTTGCTGGTGCACTGTAAGATCAAGTGGAGGAAGGTGTTTGCCTTGTATGTGGCAGACCCAGGTTCGAATTCTGATATCCAATATGGTCCTCTGAGCCTGCCAGGAGTGATTCCTAGGCACAGAGCCAGGAATGAGCCCTGAGCATCACTGGGTGTGGCCCCAAAACAAAAACAAACCGAAAAGATCAAGTGGAGGAGGCACAAAATTTCACTTGGGACGATTTAGGTTTCCTACATATCTAAGAGATCCAGGTTTTAAATAAACAACCTCAGTGCCATTGAGACACCCTAACTGCAATCCCTTAACCTCCATGATCGAGTTAAATGGTCTCTGGTGTCTCGCTGCAAGTAGCTGGCTTGACTCTCTTTAAATAACAGTCCACAGTTTTTATTTACCCTATGGTTTTTCGGGTTCTTTACTTTGCCAGTAACTTCTAGATCCTTCTTCCTTCTCTGATTTGACCTGTCACTTTTAGGGTGTGTGTATGTGTATGTGTGTGTGTGTGTGTGTGTGTGTGTGTGTGTGTGTGTGTGTGTGTGTGTGTAAACAAAATAATGTTACTGAACAATGCTTAAAAAGATGTGGGGGGGGGGGGAAGAAAGGAACATATGTTCCAGAGAACATAAGCTTGAACAAACCAAGAGGCCTCAAGACAAGCAAGTGAGATCCATGTTTAGGGGAGCACAAGGCTTGGCAGGAGCCTGATGTGTTCTTTGATTCTAGGTATTTTCTGTTGGTTACTGTGTAGAATTGGACTTGATTTGGGTTGTGCTTTTCTGCGTACTATTAGGAGGTATGAATTCCTGCATTCTAGGGATTTCATTTGTTATTGGTTGTCTTTGGGGCTTTGTTCCAAAGTCCATCAGTCCTGCGCCTGCTCACCTTGTCCATCTTAGCATCTACTCTCACCATTGCCTGGGTTCATTATGGCTGCAGGTCTTATAACTGGCATGTTTATTAATTGGACCATCCATCTGCAGCCACCAGTTAGGTATTTGAATATCTAGAATATATGATATTGAGTATCTATTTGAGTTTCCATTTGGTGGAGCTTGTCTTTCTGGAGGGCCTTATCAAAGGATACTTGGGTCTTCACAGCAGAGATTCCTGAACTTAGGTTGGTAACCCTCCATAAAGCCCTCGCTTTTTTCATTAGCCAGTTGGGGCTAGTTTTTTGGTTTTTGGGCCACACCTGGCAGTGCTCAAGGGTTACTCCTGGCTCTATGCTCAGAAATTACTTCAGGCAGGCTCAGGGGACCATATGGGGTGCTGGGGATCAAACCTGAGTTGGCCGCTTGCAAAGCAAATGTCTTCCCTGCTGTGCTATCACCCCAGCCCAGTTGGGGCTACTTTTTTTTTTTTTTTTTGGGCCACACCCTGTGACGCTCAGGGGTTACTCCTGGCTATGCGCTCAGAAGTTGCTCCTGGCTTCTTGGGGGACCATATGGGACGCCGGGGGATCGAACCGCGGTCCGCCCTAGGCTAGCGCAGGTAAGGCAGGCACCTTACCTCCAGCGCCACCGCCCGGCCCCAGTTGGGGCTACTTTTGTCTTGTATCTCGAGAGTTTGTGAGCATTAAGGTGAGCCAGTCTGTGGGACATGAGCAGGAGGATGGGGCTTGTGGAGTGGGCTGCAGGGAACATGCCCCCATGTGGCCCTATCCTTTGGGTTACTTGGCAGTAGTCTTGGTACACATAGCATGGCCAGAAGGACGAGTTTGTGCCTGTCTCTGCAGACTGAGAAATTAGTAGCATGTTTTTGACTGAACTTCCTGCCAACCAGGTCCAGGGGATGGGAAGAGGAGTTGAGAGCTCCAGAGCATAAGTGACTGAAGTCACGACACCCGGAAGTGATTATTGGGACCTTGCCTCATCCTCTTGGCTCTGGACAGTGTCCCTCTGATCTCAGTCAACCTTCTAAGCTTGCGGATCACTTTGGTAGAAAAGAAAAATGCTCCCTTTTGACCTTTTTAATTGCCATTTCTTCATTTTAATGCTCTGGATCAGATACTGATTTAATATGAGTTAATATGTTGATTCATTGGTTTGACAAATTTTCAGTATTTGTTCCACAAGACGGATGTTGTAGACTTGGACCAGCCTGGGCGACCAGGTAAGAACCCATGTTCTCCTGGAATTTGCGTCCTTTGTAGCGAGGAGATAATGACTATTTTGTAGACTGTTGGAAGTGTATTTCGTGAAGGAAAAACAGGGTAGGGATGAATGGCAGTTTTGGGTAGGGAAATTAGTGGTGAGCTGGAACATTAGTGAGTGGAGAGGAAGTCTTGGGCAGGAAATCTGGAGTGCAGAGTCATATGTACTCTGTATTGGAAACTAGTCCGTGGTGAAGTGTCAGGGAACATCAGGGCCTTGAAAGGGGATGACTACTTGGTTCTGTTGATGCCATGTTCGGGTCAAGGCCACAGGCATTGGCACGAGAAGAAGGGTGGTTATTGGTTGCCAATGGAATGGTTGTTTGGACCAGGTGCTAGCTAATGGACTGATTTTGTGCAGGCTTTGAGCAAAGGGAACCAGGACATATGGCAGGTAATGTTGGCTGGAGCAGTAGTGATAGTGGAGTTCCCATCTCTGAAATGCAGACAAAGTAGGAATCTTCAATCTTTCAGAGGGACAAACCACATGATTCATTCTTTCAGACACTTCATTCATCAAAATCCAATCCTCAGCCCAGAGCTTTCCTGTGAGAACCCAGTCTCCCATCTGTCAGAGAGCAGAGCTGATGTTTTTAGTGGCTTAAAGATGTATGAATTAGCTGGGAAGGCAGGCCAGCTTAGATCATAGACTCCTGGTAACGGAAGCAGATGTAGAATTGACTTAGGGACTTATTAATTTGTGCCTCCTCTGGTTGAAGGCCAATTCACCTTAAGGGTAGGAGCCTTGGGCAGAGCTGAGGAAGTCTGAGTGAGCCCTGGTCTTTGAGCTTCCTGAACTTGGCCTTCTCGAAGCTCTGATCCTGACTTTTTTTTTTCTTTTTTGGCCATGCATAGTGGCACTCAGAGTAGCTCTGCACTCAGAAATTATTTTTGGCAGACTCAGGGGAACCATATTAGATCCCAGGTTTTGAACCTGGGTCAGCTGAATGTAAATGCAAATGCCCACCCTGCTGATCCTGACTTCTTTCTTTTTTTTTTTTTTTTCTTTTTTTTTTTTTTTTTGTTTTTTGGGTCACACCCAGAGCCACTCAGATGTTACTCCTGGCTCTGCACTCAGAAATCGCTCCTGGCTGGCTTGGGAGACAATATAGGATGCTGGATTTGAACCACTGTCTGTTCTGGGTCAGCTTCTTGTTTGTTTGTTTTGGTTTTTGGGCCACACCCAGCGGTGCTCAGGGGTTACTCTGCTCAGAAATAGCTCCTGGCAGGCATAGGGGACCATATGGGACACCGGGATTCGAACCAACCACCTTTGGTCCTGGATCGGCTGCTTGCAAGGCAAACGCCGCTGTGCTATCTCTCCAGGCCCTGGGTCAGCTTCTTGTAAGGCAAATGCCCTACCACTGTGCTCTCTCCGGCCCCCTGACTTCTTTCTGTTGTTTTTTCTCCACCTCTCCATCCCATTCATGTACAGTCACCTGGAAACCCTTCCCTGGATCTCATGTTCGCTGTCTCTCTTGTTACCCTTTGTTAGATATTTTCTCTGCAGGCAGAACAGTTGGAGCAGGAATGATTCTGAGTGATTATTCATTAACCAATCCTGTTGATGGTTTTCGATCAGTGGAGAAGTAAACGTGTGTATGTCCTCTTTGCTGAAGCCAGTATTGCCTGGTCATGAAGGCAGGTGGTGCCCTGCCTGGTGCCAGCTCCAGTCATGTATTCTCCTTGATTCCTGCTCTCTCATCTGTAGAAAGGGACTCTTAGCTTTGTCCTCTGAGAGTGGGAGGCCATGAGGGTCCAGGGTTGGAACTGGGGTGCAAGATCATGCAAAGCACATACTGTTGAACGCTGAGCTTGCTTCCATGGCTCCTCAATGTCTGTCTCTTTCTTTCTTACACTCAGCTGTGCTTTGCTTGGCTTTGCTTATGGGGCTCGGTCATACGGTGCCTCCACTTCAGTCTACAAGTTTTCACTTGTACAGAACTTGTACAGAACTGACTCTTTAAACTTTTTTCCATGGAAAGTTAGCGAGTGCTGAGTCTTTGGGATTATGTACCATGGAATCTTAGGTGCAGCTCCTATTACTACGTCTTTGAATTTGTCCCCCAAAGCAGAGGTGACCCATATTGGAGTTTGCTTCATGGATCTGATTCCTTTATCATCCACAATTGTTAATGCACGGTGAGTGGAGGGCTGCCCTCATTCCAGAAGGGTCTTTGTTCTCAGTAACTAAAAAATCCCAACAAAATCAACCCATACACACAAACAAACCAACAACTCAGCAGCACAAGCCAGACTCCTGTATTGACAAAATCAAGCTAAAGGAGAGTAGCTTGTGTGTGTGGATGATCTGATAAAACTGGTGGTTTATCGACTTTTTTAGACAAAGCTGATTTGTTTAAAAGAAATGTCTTATTTACCTAGGGAAGCCATCCCTAATCTTGTCTGGCCTTCTGTTTGATGGCACACAGAGATTAGAAAGCCCTAGAAAGCCCACAGAGTTAGGTCGAAGGCCACTGGAGTCCAGTCATTGCTTCATACATTTTGTACGAACTTTCCACAGAGGGGGACAGCCAAGATTGTAGGCATAGAGGGGGTTTGTCCTTGAAAGGCAAGCATGGGGTGTTTTCTTCAGTTCCAGTTGCAAGTTCGAATGGGAATTCTCCTGAGCTGGAACATTAGTTTTTCCATGTTATGGAACAAGAGTCCTCTCTGTGCTATATATTTTAAGTCAGCCAGGCCTGTGATCAGGTGTATGTGTGCTGTGTTGGACATCGTTCACCAGTTTTGGTACTCCAGTTGACTTTACTGGATCTTGAATCACGAACCTGGAAATGAGAGCATGTGTACAAAAGTCTATTTCAGTAGAATTTTATGCATATTGTGTTGCTTGAAGTGATGCAAGTAAGAGCTGGGAGTTAAAGAGCTATTTGCGCAACTACATCATTTAGGAGGGAATTGAATAGTTAGCACATTGTTTTATCTAGTCCTTTTCATACCTAAATAACTTTTGTACTGACCCTCAGAGGCTTGGCATTCAGTTAAGTTTGAAAGGAACTGATGATCCTAACTTTCTGTTGGACAAGATGTAGAGGGGAGAGGCCGGAGTGATAGTATAGTGGTAGGGCATTTGCCTTGCACACTGCCGACCTGGAATAGATCTGTTTTTGATCCCTGATATCCCATATGGTACCCTGAGCCTACTAGGGTTGATTTCTCGGTACAGAGCCAGGAGTAACCCGAGTGCTGCCGAGTGTAGTAAAAAATTAAAACAAAACAAAACAAAAAAAGATGTAGAGAGGAAAGTAACAATCAGATCACATTTGCCTGCTGGCTGTGGGGGTAGGTATGTGCTGGACTGCAACTCCTTTTTGGACCTTTTAGGGATCCCTCCAGTGTTTTGTTTTGTTTTGTTTTGTTTTGTTTTTAGAAACAAAACAATTTGAAGAGATTTATTCTTCAACCAAGATCTCCAGGTAGGAAGTAACAGAACTTGAAAAGCCTGGCCAACAAAGTGTGTCTGCTTCCCCGCCTGTGGGCCCCCCCAAATAAGTTTGCAGAAGTGTCAGAGAGTTCAACAGTGCTTCAAAGTGAGAGGCAGCTCTCATGACAGTCAGCCAATGGGATATGAACCCGGTGAGTCTGGGCAGCATCTTGCTAATAGATCTGAGCCTTTTCCTCCTAATTCCTGGAGCTTGGGGTCTTGACAGACTCTAAAAGAAAATATTGAGGTTGGCTCACTTAAAAGCAGTGCATAAAGACATATGCAGGTCAACAGCATATGCTGGGTTGATCCTAGGGGCAGTGGTATGTCTTCACTGCAGCCCTGGGGTTCCTTGTCTGTCCCTTGCAGAAAGGTAGGTTTCCAATTGATACAGTGACTGATGGTGTGTGTGTATGTGTGTGTGTGTGTGTGTGTGTGTGTGTGCGTGCGTGTGCGTGTGCGTGTGCGTGTTCGTGTGCGTGCGTGCGTGCGCGCGCGCTTCAGGTAAGTTGGGGCACCATTGTGTACGAGGTAATTCTTTGCTGCAGCCTTGTTGGATACAATGGGACTTGGGGCCCCTTTAGCTTTAAGGGTTCATTTTTTGGGGGGATGCACACCCAGTGATGCTCAGGAATCACTCCTGGTAGTACTTAAGGAAAACATGAAATATCAGGAGTCAAATCTGGGTTGATCACATACAAGTAAATGCCCAACCTGCTATCCTGTCCCTACAGCCACAAGGGTTTTTTAAGTTTATTCCCTGGTGTTTATGATGGGTGCCTTTTTTTTTTTTTAAATGGAATATAGAGACTTATGTTTTGGATTTAATAGATCAGCCCAGACATACTGGCTTGGAGGTGAAATGATCCGGTCAGCTTAGTCGTTAGAAGATGTTAGATTTTGGTCATTCTGACTAATTATATGTCCATTATGTTACTTAAATGTGCTTAATGGCTGATTCCAATTTCTTCTTATCTATTTTCCTCGTTTACTTGTTGAGGTTTGCAAATGTTGACTTCCTTCTTTGGGTTAGTTCTTTCATTGGGATGTAATTCTTCCGAGAGCATGTAACAGGATCACAATTGTATTCTGATTTTATATAAAATCAGTGATAAAAGTCCACTTTCTGAGAAGGAAGTTCCATCTTTGTATGTGTATGTGGCATGTGTGTGTGTGTGTGGGGGGGGCTCCGATGAGAGATCAGCTCATGCTTGGCATGTGTGAGGCTTTCATCACTCTTTGATCCCCAAACAGTTGCCAATACGATAAGGAAAAGTTTTGAGGATTTGGCCTGTTCCTGCTGGGGGAACTTTGCTTTATTCATCATCTAGCTATTGTTCTCCAGAGAGAGAGGGAGAGAATTGCTTTCTTAAAAAGGTCACCAAGAAATGAGACCACAGATTTACCACTTCATACCGGTTTTATTACTTGTCCCCTCTTTAGTTATTTGTTTACTTTGGGTTTCAGACTATACTCACAATGCTCAGGGGTTGTTCCTGACTCTGCACCCAGGAATTACTACTAGCAGGCCTTGGGAGATCTTAGAGAATATGGAAGTTGAACCTGGTCGCCTGCATGCAAGGCAAATGCCCTATCCACTGTACTATCTCTCTAGCCCTTATTTTTCTCTCATTTCTTTTAATTTTAAAAAAGATTCTGTGATTTGTGAAGCCAGCTAATTTGTCAGTCTCTGAAACCAAAAAAGCTTCATTTCATCTGAAGGGAGTGGGGGGAAATGTCCCTGTATATTCCTTAAAATAAAAGAAACCCTGGCTACTGTTGATGGTGTTTCGTGTGGAAATGATTTTTCCTTTTGAAAAACAGGTCTGCGACACTTATAATTCACTCTCTTGGAAGCTTTGACCTTTCGGGTGTGTGCTTTAGCTCGCAGGGGTCTGCAGCAGGCCCCTGTGCTCCAAGGGGTCCTCATTCTAGGGAGGACTTGGGTTTGTTATTTTGCTTTGCCTTTCCCAGTCTTGATCAGATGCTCACCTCTGGGTGTTTTCGGTTGAATTTGTCAATCTTCCCCTCAGCTTGTATTGGAGATGGGGCAATGATGACCTTTGGGAGGGTTTGGGATCTCAAATCAAATGTTACCTCCTTCAGCCTGGTCACTTCTGGGCTGTAACATGCACCCCACATATTCTTTCCTGCTCTGAAGGTACAGCAGGGACCCCTTGATGAGCTTCTCTTATTGGAGAAACACTTGGCTGGCTTCTGCTATTGAAAAGAGACACCCCTTACTGGCTCTGCGAGTCTTGGGATGCTGGCCCTTCGTCTACTCAAACCCACCAGCTGCCCTCTGAGCTGGATATGTTTACACAAGTTTAGTAAATGAAATGAATTTTCCTCAGTAATTTCCCTCCAGGTATCCTGTAAGGATAAGAGTTTTTTGGTGGGTAGGAAGGTGGACACAGGTATATTTCAGGAATTGGATGGTCCTATCAGGAGGGTGTTTTATTTTTTCTCCAGGGGCAATTTTATTTATGCCACTACTAACATTGGCTTTTAGGAGAATGTTTTCTGGGTAGCATATATAGTGCTTCAAAAGGCAATAATAGTGAGATTAAACCATTTCTGAGTATACAGCATGATGAAATGAACCTAATGACCCAGTCTCGCCAGGTGTTGTTTTGAACTTCTGCCCAGTCCTTGGCATCCTGGAGGTATACTCAGTGCTTAGGACTCTGGTGTGGTTTGAGCAGCTTTGAAAAGAAGTTTGGTAGCATGAAATGGGACTGAAGTTTACTGTTTACTCTTAATAAGGAATAATGCCTTGAGTTCATCAAAAAAGCATCTGCTTTAGTGAGCCTATTGAATATTTCTCTTAGAGGTTCTTTTATAACAAAATGAATAACTTATTTAACGTGTAGGAAACATGGTTGACTTTTTTGTTTTTGTTTTTGGGTCACACCCAGCATCGCTCAGGGGTTACTCCTGGCTCTATGCTCAGAAATCGCCCCTGGTAGGCACAGGGGACCATATGGGATGCCGGGATTCGAACCACCATCCTTCAGCATGAAAGGCAAACGCCCTGGCTTTTTTTTTTTATTAATCTGTCAGCTGTAATTATAGAATCTGGAGTTTCAGAATTTGTCTTTTGCAGGATAAAAGCCATCAAATTAACTATACTAGATTCTAGGTAACTTTTAAGACTTTTTTTGCAGTATTTTTTAAAATCCAGGACTAAAAACTTATCTGATTGACTTACTAAAGATGATCCACGTAATAGTTGAAAATGTTAGTTAACACTGAAGTTTGGAAGATGTAATAATAATTAAAATATTTTCTAGTCTTCCAGAAAACGTTTCTCCTCTCTCTTTTGCCTTTTTTCTTTTTGGGCCACATCTGGTGATGCTCAGGGGTTACTCCTGGCTATGCACTCAGAAATCGCTCCTGGCTCGGGGACCATATGGGACGTTAGGGGATTGAACCGTGGTTCATCCTGGGTTGTTAGCCCATGCAAGGCAAACGCTCTACCACTTGCGCCTCTGCTCCAGCCCCATCTCTTTCTCTCATTTTATACTTGATAACAAGAAAGCAGTAAAAGGAAAAAGTATTTAAAAAAAAGGATAGCAGGGGGAGGGGCCTGGAGCGATAGCACAGCGGTAAGGTGTTTACCTTGCACATGGCCAACACAGGACGGATGATGGTTCAAATCCCAGCATCCCATATTGGTCTCCTGAGCCTGCCAGGAGTGGCTTCTGAGCACAGAGCCAGAAGTAACCTGAGCACCACCGGGTGTGACCAAAAAAAATAAATTAATTAAAAATGGGATAGCCGGGGGCCAGAGAGATAGCATGGAGGTAAGGCATTTGCCTTTCATGCAGAAGGTCATCAGTTCAAATCCCGGAGTCCCATATGGTCCTTCGTGCCTGCCAGGAGCAATTTCTGAGCCTGGAGCCAGGAATAACCCCTGAGCACTGCCGGGTGTGACCCAAAAACCACAAAAAAAATAAAAAAAATAAGGGATAGCCGGTAGGATGCTTACCTTGCACAAGGCCGACCTGGGTTCGATCTCCTGCATCCCAAATGGTTCCCTGAGCACTGCCAGGAGTAACTCCTCTGAGCATCATTGGGGTTGGCCTCCCTTCCCCCAAATGAATTACTTATTGAGTTTAGTACCTTTAACCTCTTCGAGATTTGCTTAGAAATAATTCCTATTGAAAAAAGGGGGCCGGGGCAGTGGCGCTAGAGGTAAGGTGTTTGCCTTGGCAGCACTAGCCTAGGACAGACCGCGGTTCCATCCCCCGGTGTCCATATGGTCCCCCAAGCCAGGAGTGACTTCTGAGTGCATAGCCAGGAGTAACCCCTGAGTGTCACCGAGTGTGGCCCCCCCAAAAAAACAAAACAAACAAACAAAAAAGGACATTTAAACAAACAAAACAAATAACTTTCCAGTCTTCTCTGATAGAGAAAGAATAAACTTTTAGGGTTGATTCTAAGTTGTATGCTCTTATTTATTTTTGAAGGGCCGGGAAATATGAAATGTTTAGATACCCTTCAAAGCGGAAGGCTTTATTGCTAGGTTGCTGTCCAATAAATAGCATAGAAAAATATTTGTAATTGGGGTGTCTTGAGCTATAGCACAGCAGGTAGGGTGTTTGCCTTGCATGAAGCCAACTCAGATTTAATCTCCTGCATCCCATCTGGTTCCCCAAGCCTGCCAAGAGTGATTCCTGAGTGCAGATCCAAGAGTAACCCCGTGAGCACCACTGGGTTTGGCCCCAAAATCAAAAACTGGAAGAAGAAAAAAAGAAATTTGTAGTTGGAGTTTGGGAGAATTTTCTAACTGAATCTGCAGATTCAACCCAAAATCAAATTGATTTTGAGTTAGGGGGCTAGCATCCAGCTGTCTTAACCTGTTCCATTTAGGATCCTCACTGGCTCTTAGGGGTGGGTCACAGCATATGCAGAGCTACTTAGTCTCAAATCAATAATCAGTAATCAATAGTCAGCAGTTCTTTAAACCCCGGTGCCTATTCTGTTTTTTGTTTGTTTGTTTGTTTTGTTTTTGGGTCACACCCGGCAATGCTCAAGGCTTACTCCTGGCTCCATGCTCAGAAATCACTCCTGGCAGGCTCAGGGGACCACATGGGATGCCAGAATTTGAACCACCGTCCTTCTGTACGCAAGGCAAACACCCTATCTCCATGCTATCTCTCTGGTCCCGCCTATTCTCTTTTGATGAATCAAAGGGCACAAGGTTTTAGTTTCCAGAGCCCTGTGATTTCATAGGTAAGGGGTTGAGGAAATTTTATTCTTGGGTGCAAAAATGGTAAATGTTCTCAGTAAGTTTCAATTGTGATATAATTTAGCTCTTTGATGTGGAACTGAAGCATGTGTTCACCGTGTTTTTTTGTTTTGTTTTGTTTTGTTTTGGTCCTTTTTTTTTTTTTTAATACAGTATGTTTTTTTTTTTTTTTTTTTTTTTTTTGCTAGACTGAAAGTTTTCCTCAGCTCATGGTGAGACCCTTCCTCTAATTCAATCTTTGTCTTTTGTCTTTGCTGCCTTGCAGGGTTGGTACACTAGGCTTCACTAGACTATAGCTGCAACTCAGAATTTCTCCTCCAGCACCTGAGTAAATGCTGATGGTCTTGTGGAGAGTGGATTGAGAGGACGGGCTTAAGTTCTCAGATCCTAATTAAGAAGCGGAGGACTGTTTAAAAAAAAAGTGTCTCCTTCCAAGTGTATCACAACCAGCACCATCAAGACAGCAAACCAAAGGACAAAGACTTTGTGACCTGCTGTGTTACTCTGTGTAGCCCAGTTCACGTATTATAAAACAAAACAAAAACCCATACAGACTTGGCTGGGGTGGCTTATTGCATAAGTAAAGTAAATAAAATAAATAAATAAAGTCGGACATTTCCTGTCGCCCACCGGACTCTCCTTCGCCCAGTTAACCCCCCAAAAAGTCCAAAATGAGAGCTGTCCTAGAAACGGCAGACATTGCCATTGTGGCCCTGTATTTTGTCCTCGTCATGTGCATTGGTTTCTTTGCCATGTGGAAATCTAACAGGAGCACCGTGAGCGGCTACTTCCTGGCGGGGCGCTCCATGACCTGGGTGGCCATCGGGGCCTCCCTCTTCGTCAGCAATATCGGCAGCGAGCACTTCATTGGGCTGGCAGGCTCGGGTGCCGCCAGTGGCTTCGCTGTAGGCGCCTGGGAGTTTAATGCCTTGCTGCTCTTGCAACTGCTGGGCTGGGTCTTCATCCCCATTTACATCCGCTCAGGCGTCTACACCATGCCCGAGTACTTGTCCAAGCGATTCGGTGGCCACAGGATTCAGGTCTACTTCACTGCCCTGTCGCTGCTCCTCTATATCTTCACCAAGCTCTCGGTGGACCTGTACTCTGGGGCCCTCTTTATCCAGGAGTCCCTGGGCTGGAACCTCTACCTGTCGGTCATCCTGCTCATCAGCATGACAGCGCTGCTGACCGTCACCGGTGGCCTGGTGGCCGTCATCTATACCGACACCTTGCAGGCCCTGCTGATGATCGTGGGCGCCCTCACGCTCATGATCATCAGCCTGCTACGGGTGGGTGGCTTCGAGGAGGTGAAGCGCCTCTACATGCTGTCTGCACCCAACGTCACGTCCATCCTGCTGACCTACAACCTGTCCAACACCAACTCCTGCCACAACGTGCTGCCCAAGAGCAACGCACTCAAGATGCTGCGTGACCCCACCGACGAGGACGTGCCCTGGCCAGGCTTCGTGCTGGGCCAGACGCCGGCGTCTGTGTGGTACTGGTGCGCCGACCAGGTGATTGTGCAGCGGGTCCTGGCCGCCAAGAACCTGGCCCATGCCAAAGGCTCCACGCTCATGGCCGGCTTCCTCAAGCTGCTGCCCATGTTCATCATTGTGGTGCCCGGCATGATCTCCCGGATCCTCTTTCCCGACGACTTGGCGTGCATCAACCCCGAGCACTGCATGCGTGTATGTGGCAGCCGTGCTGGCTGCTCCAACATCGCCTACCCACGCTTGGTGATGAAGTTGGTGCCCGTGGGCCTGCGGGGCCTGATGATGGCTGTGATGATCGCCGCCCTCATGAGTGACCTGGATTCCATCTTCAACAGCGCCAGCACCATCTTCACTCTTGACGTGTACAAGCTGGTTCGCAAGAGTGCCAGCTCTCGCGAGCTCATGGTGGTGGGCCGGGTGTTTGTGGCCTTCATGGTGGTCATCAGCATTGCCTGGGTGCCCATCATTGTGGAGATGCAGGGCGGCCAGATGTACCTATACATCCAGGAGGTGGCCGACTACTTGACACCACCCGTGGCTGCCCTCTTCCTGCTGGCTATTTTCTGGAAGCGGTGCAACGAGCAGGGCGCCTTTTATGGTGGCATGGCTGGCTTTGTGCTGGGCGCTGCCCGCCTGACGCTGGCCTTTGTGTACCGGGCCCCGGAGTGTGACCAGCCCGATAACCGGCCAGCTTTCATCAAGGACGTCCACTACATGTACGTGGCCACGGCCCTGTTCTGGGCCACAGGGCTCATCACTGTGGTCGTGAGCCTGCTCACGCCGCCCCCGAGCTCCGAGCAGATCCGCACCACCACCTTCTGGTCTTCGCCCAAGGGCGGGCTGGGCAAGGAGAGCTGCTCCCCCAAAGAGGAGGAACCGTACAAAATGCAGGCCAAGAGCATCCTGCGAGGTGCTGGTGACCATGGCGAGGCCGGTGAGGTGGGAGCCGGCCCTGCTGCCTCCCACCATGCCCTTCCCAATGGGAAGTCGGAGGAGCAGGGCAAGGGCTTGCTGCAGCCTGAAGACGTGAACCTGCTGGCAGCCTGCAGGGAGGAGGGCAGCCCCCTGGCCTCGGCAGCCCACTCAGAAGCCGAGACACCAGTGGACGCCTACTCCAATGGGCAGGCAGCGCTCATGGGGGAAAAGGGGAGGCAGAGAGAGGTCGAGGGGGGCAGCCGCTACTGGAAGTTCATAGACTGGTTCTGTGGCATCAAGAGCAAGAGCCTGAGCAAGCGGAGCCTGAGGGACTTGATGGAGGAGGAGGCCATGTGCTTGCAGATGCTGGAGGAGCCCCCACAAGTGAAACTGCTCCTCAACATTGGCCTCGTCGCAGTGTGCTCGCTGGGAATCTTCATGTTTGTCTATTTCTCCCTATGAGACCAGACTCCCCCGACCTTTAAGATACTGGTTTTTTTGAAAACTACAACACAACAACAACAGCCACAACGACACTTATGTAACTGTTGCATCTCTCAGGCATTGTTTACGCTGTAGGTATTAGCCAAGTTTGACTTAGGAAGAAACAGAACAAAAAGTAAAATCATATTAGCGAGACCTTATTGTTTGCTTGTTTTCCCAGAAATGAATGAAAGTTCCTTTCCAACCTAAGGGAAGCCAGACTTCTGTCTGTAACAGACTGAATTGTGCAAATGGGGTGTCAGATCTTCCATACCAAAGTAAGGCATCATCAGTGGTTGTCATAGGACATGGAGAGAAAAGAGTAGATGCTGAGAGAGCACGGAAAAAGGGGTCCTGGTCCTGTCTGTACTGCCAAATCCCGGTAGCCTTTTTTTTTTCTATCTATCTAGAGGTAAAAACACTAGCTCACTTTTACAAAAGGATTTAGCAGACATTTTTTTATTATTATTATTATTTTTTTTTTATTTTTGGACCACACCGGTGACGCTCAGGAGTTAGTTACTTCTGGCTATGCACTCAGAAATTGCTCCTAGCTTGGGGGACCACATGGGACACCAGGGATCGATTGGTCAGTCCTAGGTCAGCCGCGTGCAAGGCAAATGCCCTACCACTGCGCTATTGCTCTGGCCCCGACATTCTGTTTTTGTACCTACAACTCTAGGCTTGAGGGACCCTTCCTTGTTTGAGGACCATGTTAGTTTGCTAGGTTTGTATTGCTTAGCTTGACTGAGCCTGTGGATTCTGGTTGCCAAGTGAAGGAAGAACATTCCCCTGTAGATACTCTTGGACCATCAATTTAAGGGATGCTGGGAAAAGGCCCATTCCTGTTTCTTTTTCTTGCCACTCCTGCCCCACACACTTTCCACCACATCCCTCATTCCTGCTTTGAAGTTTGAAGTAGACCGTATACTACATCAACCATCAGATCTGACAAACATTTGTCTTGATGGTGTTGCTAATGGGAAGGTGGGAAAGAAACAGAAGCATTTTGCTGATGACCCTGTGGGTCTTTGGACCAAATTTAAGGTTGCTGATGTAGTTGGGGAGGCAAGTCCTGCAGATCAGCAGATTACTCACTGTCCACTAACTCCCTAGCTCCATGCTTGACACAAAGTTCTGTGTTAGCTTGAACCATCTTGATTAAGTGATACATTGAGATCACTTTTAGAGGGGGAATTCCCATCTGAAGTCCAACTGTATTATTCATTACTCCCCCAAGTTCCCCTCAGTGTTTTCCAGGCTTGTCATTCATATATGGCTTCTCAGTATTGTTTAATATTCTAAAATGCTCCCAATTGCCACCACCTGTCCATGGGTGATAGAACTCAGAGAACGTGCTTTGCCGTCAAAGACTCCCAGGATCTTCCCATGGGATGGATAGCCTGTTTAGAGATGCCACAAATAAACCCTTGGGTCCGGCTGTGTTTCTCTGCAAGAGGCTTGTTAGCAGGTCATGTATATTATCTGGCCTCTTTTAGATAGTTTTCAGGTACCCACTTTCAGCTTTTTGTCTGTTTTCTGGAAGTTCATTTCCTTTCCTTGCTGAGCACAGGAAACAAGATGTTGGATTTGGTCTTCGTGGTCTTTCTTTGTCTGTGTCTGCTCAGCACTATCCTTTTTCCCTCCCTGACTAGGGAAGGATCCGAATTATGTATCTACTTTCTTTGACTTTGGTTTTATTTGTGTGTGTGTGTGTGTGTGTGTGTGTGTGTGTGTGTGTCTTTTTTTAAATCTCTGATATTTTTGTAATTGCATGGTTTTTCTTATGCTTGTATTCTTTCAGAAAGTTGTTACTTTTTTAGTGACTTTTGTAGTTTTGGAATCCAAACTTCGTCCTAATGACTTAAAATGAATTTTTTTTTTTTTGTATTCTATAAACCAGCTTCATTATGATGGACTTTGTTAATCCACAGTCGATTTTTACAGATGAATCATGTCTTCCCATCTCCAGGACACTTTCTGATTTCTGTTGGTCTGGGTCTGTAGAGATAAATGATAATTCATGTATGAAGAATAGCATGATTTCAGTGTGCTTAGAGTGCCTTGTAGAATTTCTTCCTCAATTTCATTCTTAAGGTTATTAACCTGGGGGCCAAATAAAGGATGGACTATTCATAGGCAAGCTGAAGTTGAAGAGTAAAAGTTCCAGTCTTTTTGTTTTAAGGGGGCACACTTGTTAATGCTTAGGGGTTACTCCTGGCTATGCACTCAGAAATCGCTTCTGGCTTATGGGGACCATATGGGATGCGAGGGATTGAACCCCGATCTGTCCTAGGGTAGCGCTTGCAAGGCAGATGCCTTACCTCCAGCGCCACTACTCTGGCCCCCCAAAGTCTTTTTAGCAAGAACAGAAAAACCTAAGTATTCTCATTTGGACTCAAAGCTTGTTTTTTTTTTTATTATTTTTATTTTTTTTTATTTTTACAAAGCAAATGGGTCTTCCTTTGAGGGTTTTACCTTTTGGTATCAGGATCTTGAATTTTTCAAATTGGCTTGCAGTTGTAGGAATGGAGAGGTTCTTTTTCTTTTTTGTTTTGCTTTGGTTTAAATTGTGAAGACATTGCTGCATCAAACTCAGCAATGACAGTTGCTATATTGTTTGGACAGTCTCTACCCCTTCTTTTTAGGGCTTAAGCAAGTTTAGGTGGTTTTAGAGGCATGTACACTGGCCCCTTGCCCCTGAATGTTTAAGTCCCTAGTAATTTAGAACTTTATGAACTTCCCCCTAAGCCCCCTTCTCTATGCTGTTGTCTTAGTATAACCTATAAAAAACATCATTTTGTGTCTGTTTGTGTACATAGCTGTGGGTCAGGTGAAGGTAATCCATGTCTGTAAATAAGGAATGACTTGTAGCACTTCCTGTAGGGTTGTTTGTCTTGTCAGTCTAAACATCCCTTCATGTAGACTCAAGGCCCGGAAGCTTGCCCTCCTTGAATGTTTCCTCATACTAGAGAAAGTGCTCGAAGAAGAATACGAATGGCGATAGAGTCAATGTCATTTCAAGGCTTCCTCTTGCCTGAAATTCACAAAAGGAATTTGAATGCTCATGAAATGATCCCATGGTCTGTGTCAATGTTTAGTCTTTTAGATGAAGGGGTTCCTAAGTGATGAACTTGCTCTCTAGCACTAACATAAGTTTAACATAGGTTTAACATAAGTTTGTTTTAGAGCCACACCTGGTGGTGCTTCAGGGCTCTATGCTAAGGGGTCATTTCTGGAGGTGCTTGGGGGAACCATATGGGATGCTGAGAATGGAACACCCAGGTCAGCTGCATGCAAGGCAAACAAATGCCTTGCCCGCTGTGCCACCACTCTGGTCCTTATCATAGGTATTCTTAAGGTTGGCTTAGAATTGAGTCTCTGAAATGACCAAAGTAGAAAGGCAGATGACACTGGTCCAAAGGTGGAAGGAAATACTAGTTGCTTCTCTATACTGTTATCCCAGGTGGAGCTTTTTGCCTCTTTGGATGGCTTTGAGTCTTGAGATGCTGAGATCTAGAACTTTCTTTTTTTTTTTTTTTTTTGGTTTTTGGGCCACACCCGGCGGTGCTCACGGGTTACTCCTGGCTGTCTGTTCAGAAATAGCTCCTGGCAGGCACGGGGGACCATATGGGACACTGGAATTCAAACCAACCACTTTTGGTCCTGGATGGGCTACATGCAAGGCAAATGCCGCTGTGCTATCTCTCCGGGCCTGATCTAGAACTTTCTTAACTGCCATATGCAGAGTGGCTGTTGGCTGGTTGGTGGGAGCTATAGTGCACTTTTCCTGTTCCTTGAAGAACATCTGGATTTATTCCCCTCCCAGATAATAAAGCCTTTTAGTTCCAGCCTTTGCCACTACTATACCTACTTCCCTGGACCCCTACCCCTGCTTGTCTCTTCCACCTCATCTCCTCTCCAGGCTCGGGAAGTGTCATTCAGAAGCCACACATGTCCTAGCCTAAGTTTAGCAGCTCCATCTCCTGGGGCTGCCCTTTAGAGGTGACATCTGAGGTCACTAGAGGGAACCTTTCACTCCTGGAAACCCTTTTGTTTTGTCTTGAGGATTGTGTGAAGAGGTGATACTCAAAGCAAAGTGAAGCCAAGAAGTTGGTAACTGGTTAAAATTGTCTACACTTCCTGCTTCTGTGTGCTGCTGAATCTCATGTCTGGTGTGGACCCATGGTGTAGACCCGGCTGTGTGTTTAGCTCCAGAGGTTAGAGACCCATCAAGGTGCTCGCTGGATTACCTTTGGTTTATGTGATTTCTTTAATGTTCTGCAACCTTTGTCTTCCATGGGAAGTTTGAAGGCTGTGAAAAAGTTTGGATCATCCAGCACTTCAGTGTTCAGGTGGAGAGATTTAGAGACTCACTCCTGTGACGTCAGGCGATTCACAACTTGCCAACCTGATCCAGGCTTCCTACATGAGAGGACTGGCAGAACAGAACTTCTCATTAGTAGAACATTCTAGAACTTGGAGTCTCTTGACTGTGGGCCCGTCCCCATGCAGGGGTCCTCAAACTTTTTAAACAGGGCCAGTTCACTGTCCTTCAGACTGTTGGAGGGCCAGATTATAGTAAAAACAAAAATTATGAACAAATTTCTATGCACACTGCATATATCTTATTTAGATTGAAAAAACAAAATGGGAATAAATACAATATGTGGCCCGTGGGCCATAGTTTGAAGACCCCTGCATGGCATAGAGATATCATGCCAGCCTCTTCATCTCTGCCTGTTCCATGTCTGAGCAAGTTGATGTGTCTTGAGAGTCAAGTGGTTGGTAGTTGGTGGAAAAGCCACTTCCAGGTTTTGGTTTTTGGGTGGGTGTACATGAGTCCTGACCTGAAGTGGCTGATGTCATTTCAGTGTGGCTTGGCCAGATGGCCAAATTTCTGCTGCAAGTTGTGTCTTCCATTCCCACTACCACCCTGAGGCTAGTCTTGTCCCTGGTCCTCCCTTGTGTTGATTCTGTCTTCCACCCATTCCGTCCGTCCGTCCCCCCCCACCTTTCAATACTCCTCAGACTCTTCTATGTTGCTCCACCATCATTTTCAGCCTTAACCTCCACCTCTGTGCAGAGAAGTGCTGTCCCCCCCCCCCCCCACCACCAGTTTGAAAACCTGAATCCAATTGATGGTGTCATTTGAGGTGCATTTCACTATGCTCTATCTGCCTTCAAGCCAGAAGGAGTTGGTACTCACTGAAATCAACAAGATTTTATTCTCAAAACCCATCATTTGAACAAGAGGGCTGTGGTCATACTTGAGATGCACACATGGCCCTAATAGTGGCATCACAGCACATCGAGAACAAGAGTTGGTTTAAATGCCATCCTGAGCCTCACTTTTGGTTCAAAGCTGGTTTCTAAAGGAATCAAAACTTTAGGGAACAAAACTTTAAACTACTTATTCACCTCTCTAAAGGGATATGGAGAGAATCACAGTCTTTAGTGTTTGTTTCCATCTCAGATATTTTTTTTTTTATCTCAAATCTTTTTAAAAGACAGAAAAGTTAGCTTTTTCTTTCTTTTGGGACCAAGGATCCCAGCCTTAAATTACCATTGATATATTATCTACTCAGAAATTTTTAAAAAATGTTTGATGTATCTGTATTATTACTCAGTTCATGCACTTTACATTTTAGGAGAGTATTCTACCTGTCTGGAAAACTCTTGTTTTCTGCTTTTTGTTTGTTTTTTGGGGGGACCACACTGGCAGTCTTCTGGGGTTATTCCCTGCACTGCAATCAGGAATCACTCCTGGTTGTGCAAAGGAGCCTTGTGGGATGCCGGAGTAGGGGGCATTGAACCCAGGTTGGTTGGTTGCCAGGCAAGCACCTTCCCTGCTTTACTGTCCCCCTGGCCTCTCTTGAGACTAGTGACTTCAACCTGTCTCCTTCCTTTTAAGCAACTGGCATAGCTGTTGCTCTGGTGACTTGGGTTCAGGGTATGTTTGAAGAGGAGTATGCTAACAACAAGAAGACAAAGCACAGTAGTCTTGAAGTTTTTTTGCGGAATCAATCATCGATATTCTCAGAAGAGCACTGTTCTGTGATCATGAGAATGAAGCTTTTTTATCCCTTTGTTTGAAGATAGTTTGCAGTCCAGAAGCTCTTCCAAGAAGGGCAGCAGGTAGCTCAATGATTGTGGGTAACAGCACACGTTGATGTGGTACGTAAACCATGTTGGACTTCCATTTTTATTTTATTTTATTTTGGTTTTTGGGTCACACCCGGAAGCGCTCAGGGGTTATTACTGGCTCTATGCTCAGAAATCACTCCTGGCAGGCTCGGGGGACAGACCATATGGGATGCCGGGATTCGAACTGCCATTCTTCTGCATACAAGGCAAATGCCCTTCCTCCACGCTATTTCTCCAGCCCTGGACGCCCATTTTTAATTTGGCAAATTCACCTCATGCCCTAGTGCTGCTGAATAAGAGCGTTTTATCTTTTCTTTTTTTTTTTAATCTTGGTTAAACCAGTCTCCATCATTTATTTTTCATTGTCTTAGTATCATTGTATTTGAGAAATAGAATGTGCCAGAGTAAGTAACACTTTTTTTTTTTGTTTTTGTTTTTGTTTTTTTTTGGTGGTGGTTCTATTCATGAACATGGAAAGTAAGCTTCTTACTCTTACTGAAATTGGCAACAGGCCAATATGAGGAATACTCTAGTAATACCCATTTCTGAAACTTCTCTTTTGCATTAGTGCCTTCAAATTGCCACATTGACCCCACTAGTGGACCCTCTCCCCTTCCTTCTTAGAGGACTCTTATTTGTTATAGTTATATCTCCTTTTAAATTTGGTTTATAGTTAGTAGAGGAAACCAACACAAAAAATACATTGATATTTACATGCTTTGTATGTAGATTTTCAATTTAGGGTCAAGGGGACCACATCATTGATTGCTACAGCTCAAGTGTTATTTATTCATCTTCTGTATGTGCTTCTTTTGTGTCTTTAAGTGAATCCTTAACGTTGCTTAGATCCTGTGAGTGTGATGTAAGCTTGGTCCATGTATGTGTGCCTAGGTATGTGATGGTATAATGTGACTTCCAGGGAGGCCCAAGGGAAAGGTCTAGAAGAAGCACAGTCGTGTTAGCACTTCTTGAAAGCACAGGATTCATTGGACCACCAAATTTGTCACTGGGGTTTTGGGGATGAGGACCCCAGTACTGCAGTGAAGGCCTTGAACAATGAGCCCAATATGGGGTTCTGTGTGGGTGTCTAAACCAGTGGGTATTATTACTATGGGAGCAGAAATATAAAGGTCAGTGCTGCCATTTTGATTTGGGGATCTTTAGCTAAAAGAGGGGGGGTGTTCTGGGTTTTTAGCTATAATCGAGAATGAAAACTGGGGACAAAATAAGACAGTTGTCAAGTGCAAAAATGTTATTTCACCAGCATCTACTTTAACCATTGGAGTCCCTTTTGGAAAATATTCAACTATTAAAATCTTGCAGTAGTTTTATTTTGCATCCATAGTACCCAAGAAGCATGGAGGGAAATTTTACATGTTTATCAAGAGAAAGCTATTTGCCTCTATGTGAATATTTGTATGTGAGAGGTGAAATTATTAGTTTTTTTTTTTCAGATAACTTGGTCACATTTTTTTTTTTAATAGAGAATTTCATCCAAGTGCTCTGAACGTCAAAAAAATTGGAAACAAACATGCCAAACATTTGTGGCTGGAAGGATTTTTTTTCTGGGGGCTCTTATTTTGGGGGGAAGAATGCCACCTGCTCCATTTAGAGGAAATCTGTGAATATATGCAAAAGAAGAAAAAAACCTTTCTTCCATGTGGCATTGCCTTGTCTTCCTTTCTTCACCCAAACTCATCCTGTTTTGGATGATTGAGACTGAATACCTTATCTTTGTCTTGGGACTTGCTCTAACATTCAGAAAGGGGTTGAAGTGACTTCCTTGCTGCCAATTCTACCAATTTCTTCTCTCTTCCTTGCAGGGAAAGCTTAATCCACTCTACTAATAGGTGAAGTGAGGATGAAAGTGACTGTCTGAATTACGACCCTGCTAGAAAAAAGTTTGTTCCTTTGAATACTCAGAGGGAAAAATTCTTCCCCACTCCCTCTTCAGCCAAAACAGTGACCCAGTATGAACCTACCAGTAGCCTAGATGAATGTTGAAAACCTCAGGCTTTTGGGGGTGAGGGGTGAGGATCAAGAAGAAGTGAGGAAAAGGAGAGATTTGAGGGGTGTCTTGGTTTAGTATCATATAATAAAGCAAATCCAGTTACAATCTAATATGTTCTGTATGTAGTAGGTGTCTTGTACCTTTCAATGTGTTTTAAAGTTTCAAATAGTTTGCAAGAGGATTGCTTTGGCTGAGTCTTGGGTAGGATGTCTTTCCATTTATGATTGATTGCCTGGAAAGTTGCTTTAATTAGTCTATGTGAAAGTAGTCCCAGCAGTGTAAATATGTACAATTAGATTTTTTTTTTTTTCTAATTTCACTGTGAGAACTTCCAACTTTTGAGTGGCAAACAGATCAACAAGTCTTTTTGCTCCTGGGCTTTTTTTTCCTGTGAGATTGTTAAACTGCAAAAAGCTTTATTTTTTTTTGGCATATACATTAGTGTGAGATAATGGTATGGAAACCCCCTTCCCTTGCTTTCTTCCCCTTTCCTCCATCCTTAACACTGCTTCAGTTTGTAGATTGCCAACAAAAGCAGGGTTTGATTCATTCTCTGCTCGGACACCCCTTTTTCTGTTGTCCAGTCCCACGGTGGCAATCTCGTAGGGACTGTACTTTGCTTCTTGGTTAGTTTTTTTTCTCTCCTCTCTCCTTTTCTTTCCTTTTTTTTTCATAAGGTGGATATCAAAAATAGTTGCTGTGCAAAAGTTCGTAGTCTTCTTCAAGAAGAAAACCATTCCTTTTTTAATACCTGTGAAATTGCGTCATTCTTTTCTTTTTAAGCCAAATGTCAGCAGAGTGCTGCTGCTTTTCTCTAGCAATTTTGATATGTAAGTATTAATGCATTTTTAAAAGATGTCTACATGGTACGATGATGTTTTTATCTTCTTAAATGTCTTGCTTCTTAATGCTTTGTTCAAGTTTTCTGTAAGAGACCAGTTTGTACTCTGGGAGTGTGTAGAATGTACCCGTGTCATTTTGTGAGTTTGATGCATTGTAGACCAAATGTGATTCTAAATAAAATTGTTGAGTTATTAGTGAAGATTGTTGATTTTTGTTTTATGAATTAAATTGTTAATTGAATCCCAGTGTGTACCATAATTGTCCAGAATTTTTAAACTCCTACACCCAAAATATAAAAAAAAGTTTGATTAATTGGGTCCATTTTACGGTACAATGTTTTAGCTACAAGCAGAAAAAGAGAATTTGCTATAAAATGAGATTTTCAGATTGAGAGAGAGGGATACCATTTAAACTGGTAGACTTAGGATTGTTAACCATACACAGCAATTCTAACTCTTCTAACCTCCTGTATAAAAATCTGGCTTTTTAAATTATAGACATGTAATGGTCATGATTTAATGTTTAAAAAAAGTGTTATCATTTTTTGGGGGGAGGAAGCAAATATTCTTTCGAGCTGTCAGTTTTTATTGCTGACACTGTCAAATATAATACACTGTTCTCTGTGCACTGTTACCTTTGCCAGCTGCTGCATTAGCCTTCAAAAGTATTTGGAAATTGAAGATGAAACTATACTTCTTGCAGAATATCTTCCTTTCTGTGGTATTTCGTCTTGTAACTTAAGTACAGTAATTATTTTATGGAAATGTTAGCACTTCTGTACCAACTTTGAATAAAATGAAAAAAATGGACAGTTTTGTGCCTTGAATATGTTCAGTGTGTTTTCAGTGCCTGGAATTTGAAAAGGATCCCTGCACACACCCCCCTTCCCTTTCCTTTGCTTGGCTCCGGAACCCAGCTATCCAATGGTTCTCCCCCGCCAATTCGCTGATTTCTTTTCTACCAGAGTAACTGGGACTGTTAATTGACATGAATCAAGAACTTTGAGTCAGTAAAAAACAAAAACAAAAACAAAAAACTTCCTGATGGGGCCAGTGGAGAGGGGTTTACCTTGCATGCAACTGACCTGAGCTCGATCCCCAGCATCTCATAGGGTCCCCGAGCCTGCCAGGAGTGATTCTTGAGTGCAGAGCCAGGAGGAACCTCTGAGCACCACAGGATGTAGTCAGAAAAATTCAACCTATGCTCACTTCGGCAGCACATATACTAAAATTGGAACAATTCAGAGAAGATTAGCATGGTCCCTGCACAAGGATGATACACAAATTCGTGAAGCGTTCCATATTAAAAAAAAAAAAAAATCCACCTCCCTGGGTTCTTTGTGGTTTGGAAAGAATTACAGGCAGAGTGTAAGGAAGGTGTTAAAAGTGCGGCCCAGTCCCCCCACCCCCTTCCTTCAGAATCAGCCTTTGCAGGGAACCCTGTCACCTCTCTACAAATCTGCACTTTTCCTGACTCTGCTGAGTGGCAGGGTAGCTGTGGGCTCCTCTGCTCCCTGACACTTAAAATGATGCTTTGGTTTTCTTTTTTCTTTTTTTTTTTGTTATTTGTTTTTTGTTTTTGGGCCACACCTGGTGATGCTCAGAGGTTACTCCTGGTTATGCAGTTTTTCATTTTTAAGAAAAAAATTTTCTTATTTTTAAATTGAAAATTTAATTTTAAAAATTGAATTTAAAAAATTTTTAAAATTGAATTATCATGAAGTACAGTTAAAAGGTTATTCATGATTTGAGTTTCAGTCACACAATGCTTAACACTCTTCACCAGTGTACATTTCTAGCCACCAATGTCTTCAGTTTCCTCCCCACCTTTCCCACTGCCTGCTCTGTGGCAAACATTTTCTTCTCTCTCCCTTTTTTCTTTTTGAATATAGACACTGTGGTTTGCAATATTGTTACTGAAGGGATGTCCTGCATATAACTTTCCCTTCTTTCAGCACCCAGTTACTATTCAAAGTGATTATTCTAACTCATTGTCGTGGTGGTTCCTTCTCTGCCCAAACTCTACTTGCATGATCTTTGTGGCAGGTTTCCTATCATGGACTGGTCCTTCTGGCCCTCATCTCTGTTCTGTTGTCATTAGATATCATTGCCATATTTTGATATACTTTGTATCCTGTAAATGAGTATGATCATTCTTTTTGTGGGGGGCACACTTGGCGGTGCTCAGAGTTACTCCTGGCTCTGAGCTCAGAAATTGCTCCTGCAGGCTTGAGGGACTATATGGGATGCTGGGAATCAAACTCAGGTCTGTCCCAGGTCAAGCAGCCTGCAAGGCAAACACTACCACTGTGTTATCACTCCAACCCCGAGTGTGATCATTCTATATCTATCCCTCTCCCTCTGACTCATTTCACTAGGCATAATACTCTCCATATCCATCCATATCTAAGCAAATTTTGTAACTTTATTTTTCTAATAGCTGCGGAGAGTAGTCTATGGTATAGATATACCACCGTTTCCTCATCCACTCATCTGTTCTTGGACACTTGGGTTGCTTCCAGATTCTGGCTATTGTGAACAGTGCTAATGATGTGTAGATGCCTGTTCTGCCTTGTGTTTGGGGGCCCTTAGGGCTGATTCCCAGAAGTGGTGAGCTCTAGAATTGAGCCAGCTGAACTGGGTGGCTGAGTACCACGGGGGGGGGGGGGGGGGGGGAGGGAGGGACGGGGTACGGGACAGCCTTAGATGCACCCACGCTCCTTCCAAAAAGGAATTGACATTGAGCATGCCTTGTCCTGTCTCCCTTGTTGGGGTGATGACTCCTGGTCAGTGGTTCAGAGATCCACATGTCACAGAACCCCCCCCCCCCAATCCATCTGGCAATCTATTTTCTCCATGACCTTGCCCCCAAATAATGGTTTTACCATCCCTACCTACTTTGGGAGGTACCCAGTCCCACAACGTCCTCAGGAATTTTGCAGCACAAACTCTGGAGTTCTCATTGTTGCTTTTCTCTACTTTTTACTTTTATTTTATTTTACTTTATTTTTTGGTTTTTGGGTCACAGCCGGCTGCGCTCAGAGGTTACTCCTGGCTCTATGCTCAGAAATTGCTCCTGGTAGGCTCAGGGAACCATATGGGATGCCGGGATTCGAATCACTATCCTCCTGCATGCAAGGCAAACACCCTACCTCCATGCTATCTCTCCAGCCCCTTTTTTCTATTTTTTAAAAAATTTCCTTCCAAAACTTGTTTTGCTCTTTTTTCTCTTTTTGAAAAAGCTTCTCCCTGCCCCCCCCCCCCTTTTATTGTGTTTTGGGCTGTGCTCAGGGCTTACTCCTAGCTCTGAATTTAGGGATAACTTCTGACTGGCTTGGAAGGGACCACAAGGGGGTACCAAGGAATCTAACTAGAGTCTGCTGCCTGCAAGGCAAACACCCTGTCCCACTGTACTGTAGTATGATTTTCAGGAGGGAACATAAACACCATTAAGAGGCTGGCCTAGTGTTCTACCAGTTGCCAGGAAGGCCTGCCAGCTGCTCTTCAAGGGCAGGATAGCATTTTCTATTCTACCCTCTCTGATGTGCAGAGAACTCTGATTGCTCTCAATTAGAAGGGACCATGGATTGTTCTGTGTAGCACACGAATATCACATCTCTAAACTCTCTTACTCTGAAATTCCGCATCCCACCGTAGTCCACGCAACAGACCTTAAGAGCTTGTGACTCCTTATTTTTAGGAGTTCCACAGCATCTGGTTACTTTTTCCTGCTCACATTGGCCCAGTAAATTTCTGCTCGTCCACCCCTTGGGGAAATAATGCTTGTGCTCCTCTAGGCCTCCCGCTACTTATGCTACTTACAGCTGATTGATACAGTGCCTGGTTTTATGTATCTGTTGGAAGACGTCCTCATTAATATTTATGGCAGCTCCATAAACAATGGAGGGAGTTCAAAGCCAACAGCTCCCTAACTCACGCCTCAGGGTAGATTATCTAATAAAGTATTTTATCAGGAAAGCACATCCCAGGCCCCACAAAGGAATGCCAGCAGTCACTTCAACACTCCGGGCTATTTCACCAAAGCATGCAAGGAAAAGCACCACCATAACACCTTGATTTTCAGACTTGGTTCTATATACTCATTCATTTGAGCTGAATTTGTGGCAGTGTGCCCCTTTCAGCCTTTCATTTGTGCTTTGACGCACATATTTTTGCTCATATTCCAGAACATTCTCTGGGTTCCCTGTCATTGGTTTTACTGACTCTTATAATAAACACGATGAGGAAGAAGTCTGTCCTGAATGCCACAGGGAAGCCTGTGACATGAGTGTGGACCATACCACACACTGAATCTCTCAGGCGAAGTTCCTCCTTTAATTCCTCTCTGCTGATTCTCTGCCCTGGCTCCTTCCTGCTGCCAGCCACTACAGCGTGGTGCAGTCTCTGAAGTGCCATCCTCTCGCCCTCTTGAACGTAGCACTACAGTGAGTCGGCTGGCACATATATTTGCCCAGCTGTTCTGCAAAAAGGCAAATCTGACTTTCCCAGGCCCCAGGCTTTGGATTCTGTGAGAACGTTTATAGACTCGTCCTTCACCCCAGCCCACTGTCTTTGGCCAAACCCTTAGTACATTAAATTTAGAAGACCACATGGCATCTCAAACAGCATTTTTGTTGGTTTGCTTTATGGGTCACACCCAGCAGTGCTCAAGACTTACTCCTGCCTCTGTACTCAGGGATCACTTCTGGCGGGCTCTGGGGACCGTACAGGATGCCGGGAATCGAACCTGGGTGGCTATGTGCAAGGCAGGCACCCTATGGACAGTGCTATCACTCCAGCCCCCAAAATAACATTTGGATAACTCCTTTTGCCTGTTTTACAATCTGCCATATCCAGCCTCCTCCCCTTATCCCCCCACTGTACACCCTCTCCCCTATTGTCCCACTGCCACTCCATTTGTGCAGTCTGAAGGGATTGAAAGCTAAGGCGAGCAGGCTGGGAACTGAATTGTGTATCAAGTCTAGCAGCCCGGCCCACTAGTGTGTCTACCTGATTCCCGCTCCTTCTCTCGATCCATTTCCTGAACTCTGGCATGCATTTACTCGCTGCCATAGTAACCAGGACTCCTGCCAGTCTTCCCTCTTTCCCTTCTCTTATTCTTCTGTAAGTGCCTCTGGAAGGGGAGGGGAAGGGGGGGATGGAAATCTCCCAGCTCCAGGCTTGTGGAATGTCTTCCCAGCAGCCTGTTCCTGACATGTTCTGGGACATGTTGCACCTCCAGGCACCTATGGACCCGTGTGTGTGTGTGTGTGTGTGTGTGTGTGTGTGTGTGTGTGTGTGTGTGTGTGTGTGTGTGTGTGTTTATATTGCAGAGCTTTTATGAGGGTGCAGTTAGAGCTGGTGGGGACATAGGATTGCTGAATATCTTCAGATCAACCCGCTTGACAGCTGCAATCACTTCCGCTTTGGAGCCAAGAGACACCAGCCACCTTCTTTACACCATGGTGGCTCCTCCCTCACCTTTGCTCACAAAAGCTGGGGAGCTGTAGAAAATGCTAGCACCCATTCGCAAATGTTGAAGGCCCCAGGCCAGTTGAACCCAAAGACTGGAGAGAAACATGGCATTCTTTTTTTTTTTTTTTTTTTACTCTTCCAGCTTCCCCAAAAGATGCCAGGGTGCTTGTTCTACTGGATTGCCATGGGGCAGCCTAGCTGCTCCTCCCCCCTGCCCCCCTGCCCCCTCTTTGACTTACACAGATCCCACAAAGAGATGGGCAGGTGATATCCTGATGTTTCTGATTGGTTCCTTGGCAACTCCTGATGATCATTTGACTAGAGCCCTCAGTCCTTGAACAGACACTTGCGTTGTGGTTGGGCTGCCTCAGCTTGACTGTTCACCTTGGCTTGTCCTTTACTAATAATACTTGATCGACCCCTCTGTGATAATATGACTTTTGCACTTGCAAAGTGCATGAGTCAGTTGAAATTTTTATCTGGAAGATATTGGGTGTCTGCTGGCTGGTTTTCCCCCTGTGGATCTGCCACGGGGCTCCCCTGGGTACCGACTGCTTTGGAGCCAAATTTGGTTTATGGCTTAAAAATAGCAGCCTTTTTTTTAAAAAAAATATTTATTTATTTTGGTTTTGGGGCCACATCTGGTAACACTCAGGGGTTACTTCTAGCTTCTGTGCATAGAAATTGCACCTGGCAGGCTCAGGGGACCATGTGGAATGGTAGAATCGAACCTGGGTCTGTCCGGGTTGGCGATGTGTAATTGCTCTGAGCCCCAAAATAGCATTTTGCCTAGTGGCAAGTGCAGTCCAGCTGCCTTTTAGTCCACCATGAACTACGTGGCATTGACTCCCCTTTCTGTCCCTGGATCTTCCCGCTCCTTCATGGCTTTTGAAAAACTTTTTTTTCTTTGCACACTCCTCCACTCCCAAGGATATATCTTCATTTCAGATATAGAGGGCTCTGTAATCTCAAACCTGGCCATCGTAGCTGTAGATGGGCAAGTTCTCTAATTTTCTTTACCACCTTGGTTGAATTGCTCTGGACAGAGTCAGGGGTGAGATGTAACCATTGCAAGTCTCCTTTGAAACCCCCACGTTCCTGATTTCGTGATTCCAGTGCATGATGTTGTAAGAGCGAGCAAAAGAGAGAGAGAGAGAGAGAGAGAGAGAGAGAGAGAGAGAGAGAGAGAGAGAGAGAGAGAGAGAGAGAGAGAGAGAGAGAGATTGCACATAGGAAGCCTCTAGCTCTGGTACCAGATGGTTTCCTGAGCACTGTCAGGTATGACCCAAAACCCATTCCACTCCCTGTCTCTTTTTCCCCACAAAAAAAACTTTATGGATGTGTTTCAGTGTATGAATAAAGTGGGTAAGGTACATGTAGAGTCTTGGAAGAAATGAAACCCATTTTAGAAGGGGAAAAATTTTCCTTCGGTGTATGTATGTATGTATGTGTGGCTTATGTAGTTTCTGTTCATTCTGCACATGGGACCCAAAATGGCCCTTATACTAAGGGAATCTTCTTCCTGTTCTCTGCTTCCCTGAGGCCAGTGTTCTGTCACACTTGTCTCCTCTCCCCTCTGAGATGTTGTGCTGTGTCTGGGTTCTGGGATACTGTCTCTCAGGTGCTACATTGTGAGTCATTAGAACATGAACCAACTCTGTCCTACCCCTAAAATTTATTTCAGGGCCCACCCCTACACTGCTTTCAGGTTCCCCCAGGGAGCAGCATAAACCTTCTTGTCTAGAGAGAAACAGCTGCCGGAAAAATGTTTCTAGATCAAGACTTGCTCATGTCTCTGGAAGTGGCTCCAATTGGACGGAACCTTCCAAATGGTGTAGCCTGTATTTCTGTTCCCTGCTGAGTTGGTCGCTCAGTTTCCTCTCTTCATGTTTCCAGCTGTCAGTGGCTTGTGCCTCCTCCTGGCCTGTCAATTCAAGCCATTAAAACGATTAAAAAAAAAAACAAAAAACGATTTAAAAGTGGTTTCCCAGCAAGAGTGCTCCTAACCCCAATGCTAGCTGTCACCACTAAGATCATGTCAGCTGTTTGCTCTGGACACACGTAGGCAGCTCCCAAGGCCACAAGACTTCAATAGACCCTAGAAGAGTCTAAGTTGGCAGTGACATTATGTAATACTTTTTCAGAGATGATGCATTTTTAGTTTTTTTTGGGGGGGGGGATGGGCCACACCCAGAGGTGCTCAGGGCTTAATTACTTGTAGGAATTGCCTGCCCTGGACTGAGAGAGGAGGGGGGGAGAAGTGGAAACCATTTATACTTTTTATTTCTCTTGGAGTTTGAGGCCTGTCACCTTGCGGGGAGGGGAGGGTTAGAGAGAGAGGGAGAGATAGATGGAAATTCACTGGTCACTCTGGCTGGGGGGGGCCCTGGTACAAAAAAGAAAGGGGAATAGATACAAAGCAGGCATCTCTTCAATGCTTTATCTCTGGCTCCCAGCAGATCAGCAGGCACTGCTCTGGTTACAATCCAGAGCCTCCTCACAACAGTTCAGGGTTTTTCTTTTATACCCATCATGACAGGAGGGCATGTTCGGGGGGGGGCATGTACAGATTTAACTGTCATTACTGTGGGGGTGTCCAAGAGGCTTGCTCAGATCCAACTGCCATACAGTTGCTCCTATCTCCGCACTGAGAAATCACTCCTGGCAGGCTTGGGGGGACCCTACGGGATGCTGGTGATTGAACCCAGCAGTCCTTGTTTGGCTGCATGCAAGGCAAATGACCTACAGCTGTACTATCATTCCGCACCTGTCTCATGTCTACTTTTTTTTGTTTGTTTTTGTTTTTGGACCACACCCGGGGGTGCTCGGGGATTACTCCTTGCTCTGTGCCCAGGAATTATTCCTGGCAGTGCTCAGGGAGGACCTTACAGAGTACACAACAATGGCTTATAAAAAACTTTTCTATTGGCTTTTCATAAAAAGCCAGTTCTATAAAGTGTTTCCATCTTTGTTATGTTGTTGTTATGTATACATCATGTTGGTTCGCTTCTCTTCTGTCCTCCTCTCCCTCCCTTATATTTTGAGGGGTTCTCCCCACCAATGCTTGGAGCCTTAGGGAGACAGTGCTCAGCCTGACTTGGGATCTGTTGGTTTTTGATCCTTAGCCAGGAAGTGTTGGCAGCCACCAGGGCATACCCAGCAGTGTCAGGCAGCCAATGCCACGCTGGGGATTGAACTCAGGGCTTCACACAGGCAAGGCCAGGCCTCTGCCACTCGAACTACCTACATGGACACCTCCCCTACTAGAAGCTCTGAAGACTTCGTTCAGCAGTGACTCTGTATGTGTTATAAGTGCTTTGTGAAATGTTTCAGAGACAAACTAGTAGAGTAGTTACTTTCTCAAAAGTGTTTCTTTTCTCAAAAATCTTCACAATGTGGCGATATCACAGTGGGGAGAACATTTGGTTCTTTTGAGCGTGGCCAAATCGGGTTCAATCCTTGTCACTTCATAGGGTCCCCTAAGCCTTCCAGGAGTGATTCCTGAATGCGGAGTAAGGAGTAATCCCTGAGCACCATAGTGTATGGCCTAAAAACCAAAAACCAAAAAAGAAAAAGAAAAGAAAACCAAAACACTTCAAAATGTTATCTATCCTGCTGAAGCAATATAGTACAGCAGATAGGGCTTGCATTGCATGTGGGTTGATCCTGGTTTGATTCCCATATGGTTCCCTAAGCACTGCCTGAGCACTGCCCTGAGTGCAGAGCCAGGAATCATCCCTGAGAACCTCTGGGTATGGCCTTCATAAACAAACCAACCTTCATAACCAACTTCCCTGCAAGTTTGGCAGAGCATAAGAAGTAGGTTAATTGGTAAGTAATCCTTTTAAAAAAAATTGTAGCTTCCTTTTTTTATAAAAGGCGTTCCAGACATGTCTTGAATGGTATTCTAATTTTTAAAAATAACTTCTGGGCTTTATCAATTTTCATCCTTAGTTCCTCAAAGGACCGTAACTCTTGTTTCCAATGAATTGTGGGTCTTTAAATTTTAAGCCATGAAAATAGTAGTTAATTACCACTGAAAGATTTTTTTTTTCTTTTTCACTGAAAGATTTTCTTAGTAGAGTTTGAAACCTAGCCCAGTGCAGTTAGATGTAGTTAGATGCATGGGACTCTGAAATTGCAGGGCGAGGTGCAAGGTTGTGGAGGGCACATATATATTGTCTTTGTCAAATGCCTAGGGACTCTCTCACTCTCTCATGCATGTGTGTATATATGTGTGTGTGTGTGTTTGCACATATGCCATATCATACCCAGCTAAGCTCAGGGCTTACTCCTGGCTCTACTCAGGGATCATTTCTGGTAGTGCTCAGGGGACCATATGAGATACTGGGAATCAAACTGAGCTCCTAGTATGGTTCTGTGTGTGTGTGTGTGTGTGTTCCTTTATCCCCTGCCATCTCCAACTCCAGTCATTCCATTATCAATTTTTTTTCTCTAACCCTAGTCATTCCATTATCTATTTTTTTTCTTCTACCCATTCTGTAGGCAGGATTACTCATCTGGCTCTCGTGTGTGTGTGTGTGTGTGTGTGTGTGTGTGTGTGTGTGTGTGTGTGTGTGTAATTAGGACTGAGATTAGTGGGTAGTAGCAGGTAGCTACATGATCCGCCTACTCTGGGGGTGTGGCCCCAATCTGGACCTGCATGTTTGGGGGAGAAAGCATCCTAGAGAACCCCATTGGCACCAGGGAGTAACTTGGGAATCTGAGCAGATGGGGCCTTTCACTCCAACCTTTGTGAGCCCCCCAGGATCTCATGAGAATTTCAGCAGCAACATTGACCCTGGAGCTGATAGAGACAGAAAATGTGTTTTGAGATACTCACAGAACACAGGAGGGAAGTGAGCAGAAGTTTCTAGGGTCTGTGGATGTCATTGATGTATGATGGGGATGGAGGGTCTGATTTCACTCCTGCCCTGGTGAGTGACCCTTGATGCACTTTCCTGGAGAATCTTCCCAGCTTCCCAATCTGGCATCGGACCAGAATGGGGTATCACAGACCCATGGGGTACTGGAGGACAGTGTGAGGGAGCTACCAGCAATGCACATACACTTTAAGCATAGCTGTTGGGAAATGTTTTCAGGGAGGTACCAGCTCTGACTCCCAGCAGTAAGACTACCCTGGCTTCCTGTAAATCCCAAATTTGTACAGCTCAAGTATTTGAGGGAGCAAGAAGAGCTCCCTGCTCTCAGGTCCCCCAACATTACCTAAGCACTTTTTGTGACTTCACATGAGTCAGGTTGAGGATGGTAGTCTGGGCCACTGGGGAATTTCAGACATAGTGGAAGGATGGGGCTTTGTTGAAACACCCTTGACACTGGTGGTCTTGAGCCAGCCAAGACTGATGCTCTGTATTCCATATCCCACGTATGTGAATGATGGCCTGGCCTGTGGGGAGTTCAGTGGTTCATGCTAAACATCTTCAGAATTCAAGGGCATGTGGGTAGAGAGAGGCCTCGCCAGCTTCCACTGACTAGTTATCAGACCGAGCAGAGGTTGCCTGAGAGTAAAATAGTTTGGACCTAATGGTCATCCCAGAGGGACCGTGAGCATGAAAGCAACTATCAGCTCCCTTTTGGGACAAGAGCTGCTTGTATTTCAGGCCAACTTTGTTTGTGAACAAACAAACAAATGAAGAACTAGATAAATAACTGAATAAATAAAACAAAACAGTTGTATGGAACCTCTGGGTGCTGGACCTTGATTTAGACAGATGATGTAAGGTCTGTAGGGCAAGCCGTGAGTGTAATAAACAAGACATCATTTGTCCTTCTTTATTTTTTATTATCTTTCTTGTTAAATTGTTGGGTCATCTGAAATCATCAGTGAAATAAATACAGCTATCCAAGCCGTCTGTAGTTTGACCCTGACATACCAAAGTCAAATAAAATGTGCTTCCCAGTTATATTCTTGATAGGTAGTTTTCCCCTTTTTTGGGAGGACAGAAAGAAACCTTGTTTTTTTTTTTCCCCAAGCTGTTAGATCAGAAGAGGTTGTTCTATGTCTCAAACCATAAACACTCACATTGGAATCTAAACAAGACATAAAGGGATTGAGTTGTGTTCCTTTGTAATCTGGAGAAAACCGAAATTAAAACTTGATGACCTGGCTAGTTAATCAGAAAGACTGGCATCAGAGTGATCTTTTTTGTTTGTTTGTTTTTGTATTTTTTGTTTGTTTTTAGGGTGTTCTTTTTTTTGTTTTTAAACACTGCCCCTTTAGACAGCTCATCTACCATATACGTTAACTGGTGCAATATCAGTCAAGAAAGAAACTCTTAGGTGAAATGAAATATTACTGTGCAGTTAACACTGAGGGCTCTGCAGAAACACAGAGATGTCTGTGAATAAAGGGAGCATGTTGACCAGAATTATAAATGAATAAACATGGTCTCTACAACCTTGGGCTTTTAACCATGTTAGGAGAACAGGAAGCAGTTTGGACTCCTCTTTTGAGTGGTTACAGAACATTTCTGTGTAAATTATGTGGTTGGTTAGGTATAGAAATAGTGTCCAGTAAGTAAGAAATTTGCAAATCCCTGGTGGGCCAGAGTGTGAAATGAAAAATAATAAAGTCTTATTTATTTGGGGGAGAAGGGGGTGGGCCACACCCAGAGGTGCTCAGGACTTAATCCTGGCTCTGTGTCCAGGGGAAGATCACTCCTGACAAAGATCAGATGACCTACAGGGTATTGGGGGTTGAGTCTGTCTAGATGAATGGTGAATGTGGGTCTCTCCCTCTGATCAACTCCCTTCAGCAATGATCCTCTACCAGGGCCCTCCCCAGAGCAGCAAATGCATGAGTTTCTCCCTTCTAAATGGTCAAGTAATATTCCATGGTGTAGACAGACCATAGTGGTGTTCTTATTTGCCATCTCTTCTTTGACTCTTGAGTTGTTTGCATATTTTGGCGGCTATGGATAGTGCTGCACTGCCAGAAGCCTAGGGGTACAAAAATCATTTCTCTGGTTGGTTTTTGACTTTTCCACGTTCGCTTTTTAAACCCAAGTGACTGAAAGACCCCTGGGTAGTTTCTTTCCCCAACCTTCTCTATCAGTGGACTGTTCGGATCATGACTGTTGGACGTGATCTTTCTGGCTAATGTTAATTCTAATATGGTTTCTTTATCTCTGTGTCTCTCTTCTCTCTCTCTCTTTCTCTCTCTCTTCTCTCTATCTTCTCTCTCTGTCTTTTTCTGTCTCTCCTCTCTCTCTTAAATTATCAAACTAGCCAGAGACAGCTGCTGCTTTGAAGTGGACGCTTGAAACCCTGCTGGCCTGAGGGACCATGGTGAGAGACCTGGAGAACCTGGGGGAGCGGTTGCTGCCTTACAAGATGTACGCCCACAATCAGAAGCACAGTTGTGGAGGGTAAGTGACCTTGGGAACAAAGAGCGAGAAAGGGCTCTTTGATCATGGGCCCATGGAAGACCTCATTTGTCCTGCAGATGCTGGTTATTACTCCAGCCAGCCAGACCCCTGGGTGTATCAGGCTGAGGTCTAGGGCCACATGGGAGCCATTCTGGGCCCTAATAGAAACTGTCACAGGGAGGAGCCTGAGTGATAACACAGCAGGGAGGGCATTTGCCTTGAATGTGGCTAATCCAGGTTTGATCCCTGGCATCCAATATGGTATCCTAAGCACCGCTAGGTATAATTCCTGAGTGCAGAAACAGAAATAAGTTCTGAGTACCACGAGATGTGGCCCAAAAGCCAAAACAAAAACAAAACAAAACAAAAAACTCAAAATGAAACCATCACTGAGGTGCAAACCCCACGCACTCTGGCAGCACTAACCTCCTAAAGCTAAGCTGTTGGAGTTGGTACACCTTTGCTGAGTACTGCTGCTTGCCCAAGTGTCTTAGCCATTCTGCCTTCAAATATCTGTTGTGTAATCTCCTTTATCCATGTGCCCCTATAAAATATAGAGTTTTCCTCCACAGCAAAACAAACAGTTGGCCAGAATGTGAAATGTTCCTAGCCAAAGCCTAATGTGCACTAGAAAAGGGTCTTCCTGGTGCATAGCTCCTTCATTTAAAGGCTGCCAGGGCTTTGACTCAAAAGTCTGGCTTCTCCCTCTAAAAATTCGAGGGAGACCCATTTGTGGGCAGGTATTTTCTGCCAGTCCTATGGGTTCTGTGGCTTGAAGGCAGAATCTTCCAATGCTGCTCTTGTGTCTCTGGGGAACAGGTTGTAGAGACAGCAGTGAGGAAGTTTCCTTCATGGTATGGAAGTACCATGAGCTGCAGTTTCTTCCTTCCTGTCTCTGGTCCCTTGTTCCTCATCCTTTCACTTCTCCAACCATGGCTGCTCAGATGCTGGGTTTGGGAGGTCACTCTTCACGTGCCGTCCCTGTCACAGGGGTCCAGGGAGACCCTGATAGGAGAAGTTCATGGATGGGCCTTGCATGACATATGGCTCCTGAGATCTCCATGAATGGCAGGCCAGGACTGTTTTCAGTCATTTTGACTCACAGCTGGTGCAGGGACAGCCTTGACATGGGCCTGAGCGAGCCTGAGCCACGTGGCGCCGTGCCCTGTGGTTGCTGGGGTGTCTCAGAGTTGGGGTCCCCCTGGTTCCCCGCGTATTTTGTCTTCTGATGGAGTCCTGTGCTGCCGTGCCAATGTTTGGCTGCTTGGAATACCCTGAAGAGTGTGCGGGAAGTGTTACTAGGCAACGTGGGATACAACGCAGCTGGTCCTCAATGGGGGTCCTGGAGGTTGTTTGGTAGTGAGAGAGCCTGGCCCAAGAAGGGGGTTTAGAGTCACGCCGAGACTTGGGGGTTCTTCTTTGTTTTTGCTTTTCAAGAGGCTCTTATAAAACCAGGCCACCAGGCGTGAGCCAGAATCTGGACAGGGAAGCCGGTGGCCCCAGATCACACAATCTCTCCAGCCCCGGTTTTTGGCAGAGGATTTGACTTTGCTCAGGGGGCAACTAGTAGCCCATAGTCATTAGTCAAAGCTTTGTACCAGTACTGTTCAAGCCCTCACCCTAACATCCCATCCCAGTCTCGATGCCTCTCCAGTGAGGTGGGGTTGATGCCATGAGGTGGGTGGGTGGTTCTAGACTCTGGCACTGGTGGAAGGCCCCAGCCCTATCGTGCCAGACCTGACAAAGGTTGTGTCTCCATCACTTCATTCACGTTTGCTCCAGGGTTGTTTCCAGTTCTTCTGCCTGCAGTTTCCTTCACAAAGGAGATACCGTAACAACATTCTTGGGTGAATTATCCCTCTTTATCTCTTTTTTTGGGGGGGGTCCACACCCGGTAGTGCTCAGGGGCTACTCCTGGCTCTACACTCAGAAATCACTCCTGGCAGGTTGGGGGGACCATATGGGATGCCGGAATTTGAACCACCGTCCTTCTGCATGCAAGGCAAATGCCCTGCCTCCATGCTATCTCTCAGGCTCCTCATCTGAACCTCTTAAGTAGAGGCAGGGATTTGTACTTTAGGTTCATTTTTCTCTTTTCTTTTTGTTTCTTTTCTTTCCTTTTCTCTTCTTTTCTTCTCTTTTCTTTTGCTTCCTTTTTCTTTTTCACCCTTCCTCTCTTTGTCTCTCCCTCCTTCTCTCTCTCCCTCCCTCCTTTCTTCTTTTCACCCTTCCCTTCCTCCCTTCCTTCCTTCCTTCCTTCCCTTGTTTGTTTCTTTTGGGGCCATACCTGGTGATATTCAGGGGTTATTCCTGGCTCTGTATTCAGGAATTATTCTTGGCAGTGCTCAAGGGACCCTCTGGGATGCCTGGGATAGAACCTGGGTCAGCTGCGTGTAAGGCAAATGCTCTCCCTGCTGTGCTATCATCGCTGGACCCCCTCTGCCATCCCAGTTTCATTTGCCCACAAGACCTTTGACTGTAACAATACTCATCAGGGAGCCAGGGAGCAGCTGGGTGTGCAGAGTCTGCTGAATGAATGAGAGGGCACAAGGTTCTTTAGGCTTTGGCCCATCCTCCCTGTCTGTCCCTCAGCCTGGATATGTTTGAAAGAAGCACTTGGTTTCTGTGGTACCACAGATAGCCAACGAAGGTGCTAGAAATGCATAGTGAGCAGCTTACATGCCTGATGAGCTCTATGCTGGGTTGTGGGCTCGCTCTCAGGAAGTGATGAAGAGCCATCAAAGATTCGAGCTGCGGGGGGGGTTATAACCTGAGGCTTGTAGGGTTGTTCTAGCAGGTTTGGGGGACCAGGGCATGCACCTGTAGTTCTGGTGAGACACTGATTGGAATGGGGGTATGGAATGCTGGGGTGTGAGAGCTTTCCCTCTTATTTATTTATTTATTTTTTAATTATAACATGGTGATTTACCAAGTTGTTCATAATACAGTCCTTTCAGACCTTAAATGTTCCATCACCAGTGTGACTTTCCCTTTACTAGGGTCCCCAATCTCCCACCCACCAGTTTAGCACTCTTTTTTATCGTTTTTGTTTTTGTTTTTGTTTTATTTTTGTGTCACACACAGCAGTGCTCAGGGGTTACTCCTGGCTCTACGCTCAGGAACTGCTCCTGTCAGGCTCGGGGGACCATATGGGATGCCAGAATTCGAACCACCGACCTTCTGCATGAAAGGCAAATGCCTTACCTCCATGCTATCTCTCCGGCCCCCACTTTTGCACTCTTGCAGGCACAAATTGACTTCATATTGCTTGTTACAACACAAGGACAAAAGGAATTATCAGAACTTAGATGAATAAAAGTCAGTTTGACATGATTGTTCTGTCTCTCCCTGCTGTTACTCAGGATTTCCTGAGCTCTGGTTGGTGCTAGTTGACCTTCTATGTTACTGTTTAGACTCACGGAGCTTGGGAGGTTTCTGTGGAACTTTCCCATCAGATTTCCTGGGATAAACTGGGCTGACACTACTATAAAACTTGGAGGTGTCCAGAATTTATAGATCTGAAATAAATTTGGTGGTTTGGCAGTTTGATGAGATTAAATCATGGAGCTGGGTCATTTCTGTGGGAGGTTGCAGGGTGTGGTGCTGGTGGAACTGTAGTTCACAAAAAAGGGGGACCTGCTGGCCCCACTACACCCCCAATTCTGAGAATTCCAAGAAGTGTCAGGCAAGACTAGACTACTTGGTAAGGTTCATGGCCATCTTTTTTTTTTTTTTTGGTTTTTGATTTTTAGACCACACTCGGTGTCAATCAAGGATTACTCCTGGCAGGCTCGGAGACCTTATGGGATGCTCAGAATCAAACCTGGGTCCTTCCAAGGTCTTTTGCATGCAAAGCAAATGCCCTGCCACTGTACTATTGATCCAGCCCATCTGGCCCCTATGGCTATCATTTTCTTTTGGATCTTGATGGGAGAGCTGGGCAATTTTTTTTGCAGGGAAATTGTTGTCTGTGGGCAGGGGCTTTTGGGTTTTCTGGTGACAGGGTGGGTGTTGGGAGGCTCAGCCCAACCCCACTTGGAAAATAGTCCCAGAGTTTTCAGCCATGTAATCCGGACCTACCTGAGAAGGTTTAGCTGCTCTTTATTACTTGAATTCAGTCACAGAGCTGATTGGCTTTGATTTGGGGCCACACCTGGGGATGCTCAGAAGCTATTTAGTCCTGGCTCAGAATTCAAGAGACCGTGGAGTACTGGGGATTGGACTTGGGCCTCTCACATGGACTCCAGCCCAGAGTGCTCGCCTTCCAGACCTCTTGGCATTTGTGGAGAGTCTCTGGTCTTCGGTGCTTTCTATGAAATCTAGAATTTTTTGTGTGGCTGATGGGGGGGGGGGTTTGCCAGTGCCTACCTAGCCAACAGGGTCACCTGTCCTAACTGAAGCTCTTGTTGCAATCACTTCCTGGCACCCCCATGGCATTGTCCAGCTGATCATGAGTCAAGTCAGTCTCAGAGAGAAGTGAGGGCAAGAAGTGTTCTATCTCCTTTAGGAATGTCTGGTCACTGGCATGCATCAGAGTATGGGGTTTATGCCCCCCCCCCCCATAGTGCAGTGATTATATACCCCATTAATTAACCTGGTCAGTCCTAGGAACTGTGCTTCACCCCCACAGTTGTGGACCTGTGCATCTGTGACTTTGCTTTTTCTGTGAGGATGCTTGAGAGTGAAGCTTCCAGAATAATTCACAGAAGCCTGGAAATGTCTTACGTGAGGCGTCGGAGTGATAGTACAGTGGGTAGGGTACTTGCCTTGCACTCCGCTAACCCAGGTTTGATTTCTGCCATTCTATATGGCACCTGGAATCCCATCAGGAGTGATTCCTGAACACAGAGCTAAGAGGAACCTCTGAGCACTGCCAGGTGTGGCTCCCACCCAAAATAAATATGAAAAAATAAATTAAATGTTTTCTAAGAAATTACATGTTCCTACTACCATGACTGCCTGGTAGATTGGGGGTTTCCCCTCCATCAGGATGGTGCTACCTGTATTTTCCCACACCCCTCTCTTTCCCGGAGGCAGTCATTAGCCACATTTGTGCCCCCACCCCACGTAGTATCAATTTAGGGCTCCCAAAGTCTCCCTCAATTCTTGCTCAGAGCTGGGGAATCTGGGAAGATCCAGGACATTGTCTCATTTTTTCTGTGGGTGAGGCAGATGAGGGCAGAGGCCCAGGAAGGCCCTGGGGAAGAGATGGCAGTGTTCACCCTGAGGAAGGGGTGTTTGTTGGGGGCGGTATTTCCACACTAGTGGCTGCCTCCTATGTCCTCCCAGATTGCATGCCTCTTCTTCCAGGAAGGATCAAATGTTTTGGGGGGATCATCCCCATGGTGGCAGCTGTGTGTCCACGTGTCAGAGCTGGGTAGGAGTGTGGTGTGACCGAATCCCCTGAGTAGGTTAGGGGGCACCGAGTCTTGCACCAATGGAAAGAGGGTGGCTGAGACTCAGTGCTTCTGTGTGCGTGCGTGCGTGTGTGTGTGTGTGTGTGTGCGTGTGTGTGTATGTGTGTGTGTGTATGTGTGTGTCCCATACCTCTCCTCCCCATGGCGAGTCTCACATGTGTGCAGCCCCTCTGTTTAGTCCTTTCTGTTTACAGGAAAATGGGATGATAAAAATAACTGGCTCTGGGTGAATCAGTGGAATTTTACTGCCTTGTTCACTCACTCTTGTGCCTTACTCTAGGAGAGGGAGGGAGGGATGGAGGGAGGGAGGGAGAGAGAGAGAGAAAGAGAGAGAGAGAGCCTGCCTTCCCTTGCCAGGAGCATCTCGTGGCCAGTCCCCTACCCTGCCCCCCAGCATTGGCATTTTAGGACTTTGCTTCTAAGGGGACAGAGCCCCAATATGTGCTGGGAGACAGGAACCCCATTAGTGGGCTTGGAGAGTGTATGACCCAACAGGTATACAAAGAAATGTTTTTTTTTCTTCTGCTGGGCTCTGCCCACAAAGCCTGGAATCAGCAAACTGTGTGTTGTCACACACACACACACACACACACACACACACACACACACACACACACACACACACACACACACACCAGCACCCCCCCCTTCCCTTCCCTTCCCTTTCCAGAGGTGCCTAGCAGATGCTTCTGCTGCAGAGACCCCCTCCTCCCTCCGCCTCCCTGCTCCTCCCCTGGTGAGCCCTGAGTGCTGGTGAGCTGCAGCACTGGAAAATTCCACTTGTCTGCCAGGGGGGAAGGGGAGGCCTTGAGCAGGAGAGCGTGTGACCGAGATGCACAAAGAATGGAACCCAGACGCCAGCACGGCACCCCAGGGGGTGCTCTGGGGAGCCAGTGTGCTCAATACAGGCTGGAGACCGAGGGGTGGCAGGAGGGAGCTTGGTGAGTTCGGGTCTGAGAGCTTAGCCCTGGTGGCTGACTGGGTGTCTTCTATCCTGGGGGCCCCTTTTCTCCGCTTCATGCTCATGTCCTCTCCCCACCGTACTCCCCCTGGCAGGGGAGTTGATTCTGGGCTGCTGAGGTGGGTGATAGGACAGAGGAGGAGGCATTGCTGGAAAGTGCAGCAACGGAAGTCAAGAAATCTCGTGCTCTGGCCTAGAGAAGCCTTGGTGGTGATGACACCTTTGTTGTTTGGGTTCATTTGGGCGGGGGAGACGTTGGGGAACCTTTGAAGTCATACCTGGTGGTGCTCAGTGTGGTGGTTACATCCAGAAGTGCTCTCAACTCAGGGCTTACTCCTGCACTTAGGGAATCACTCCTGGCAGGGCTCAGGGGACCCTGTAGAATTCCCGGGGCCAGCCACATGTGCAAGCAAGCTGGATTGTCCCTGCTGGACTATTGCAATAGACCCAGTGGCTGAGACTCGTTGGTCTTCTCCATGGATCATTGATATTCTCCGGACCTGGTGTCCATGAACAAAAAACGGTAGGAAGGAGAGAGGCAAGGCATGGCCAGAAGCTGTGTGGCTGGGCTTTCGGGGCTGTGTTCCAGTGCAGGGAGGTCAGTCAAGATTCTGTGCTGCTTGGAATATTACACAGCTGTTAGGAAAAAGGAAATTATGAATTTTTTAAATATGTGGATGAATCTGGAGAGTATTATGCTGAGCAAAATGAGTCAGAGATCGGGATAGATATAGAATGATCACACTCATTTGTGGGATCTAGAAAAGAAAAGATAGTATGGAATTAGTTCCTAAAGACAATAAATACAAAGGCCAGGAGAACCATTCCATGGTATGAAGCTTGTCACAAAGAGCAGGGAGTGCAGTGAGGGCAGAGAAGGGAACACTGTGACAGTGAGAGTTGGGGATGGTCACTCTAGACAAGAACTGGGTATTGAAATGAGGGAAAGTGATAGGCATGGTACCCCTGAGTAACAATATTGCAAACTGCAGTGCCTAAAAGGGGGGGAGGGGATGTCTGTAATATCTGTCCCATAGGCAGGCAAGTGAGAGGGCAGGAGGGAAACTGAGGACATTGATGGCAGGAAATGTGTACTGGTGAAGACATTGTAGAACTGAAACTCAATTATGAACAACTTTGTAACTGAGGGGAAAAAAAAAGATTCTATATGTCCCTTTTTGGCTTCACTTTCAGGTCACAACAGTGCTGTTCCTGCCTCTGTGCTCAAGGATCACTCCTGGTGGGTCTTGGGGATGGGGATGGGAGAAACCATAACACAGTATCGGGGATCCCACTGGATGGGCCACAAGCAAGGCATATATCTCTTAAGCCCTGTACTATGTCTATTACCCACTCCATTTTTTCTAGACTCTTCCTAAGGTCTTTCCCTAGGAGGGACACTGACCAGGATAAATAGGAAAGGAAGGAGACTGGCAGAAGGCCAGGGTTTGGTTGATGCCTTGATGGTGTGGGTACAGTGTGGAGCACTGTCCATGGAGCTCATCCTGGATCTGTTGGTTGGAAGATAACTGTGTTCTGGGACTTTGTTCAGGTGTCATGGGAGGGAGCCAAGCCCCTCACACTCTCACCTGAGACCCCTTCTCTGTGTTCCTCACCTCCTAATAGAAATTAGTCTTGAGTCTCACGAGGTGAAGCTTGGCCTACATGAGCCCTGAGTGGGTACAGATGAGCATCGGTGACTAGCATGAGTGACAGCCACTTCCACACCATGTGCCTGGTCCATGTGCATCTAGGCCAGAGCCTACTCTGGGTGCAATAGCCAGAGTAGGGCAGGGCACCAGCAGCAGAGGAGGTCAGGTGGGGATGGGGGCGGGATGGGGCAGCCATCAAGGCGAGTACCTTGACCTTAGCCCGGAGTTCTACAATCTACAGCACATAGGCCTTGGGGTCTCAGCATCCTCTCCACTACATCTCTCTGGGTCTTCAGCCTCCTCTTCCCTGTTGACCACTGCTTGGAGGCTCCAAGTGAGCTCCACTCACTTTATCTTAGGCTGCAGAAGTTTCTGTGGCCTGTAAACTGTGTTGGATGGATGAGCGGCCATCCTAGAGGCTCTGTGCATTGATCCCATGTGAAATGGTTCTGGAAACTACTGGAAGCATCCCTGCAGGACCACAGCCAGATCCATTTTCCCTGCTTCTAACACCTGGTATAGAACTTCCCCTTCTCTCCTGCTTCTTCCTAGGCAGCTGTTTTTTTTTTTTTTTTTTTTTTTTTGGTGGTGGTGGGGGAGTGGATCCACATCTGGTGTCGCTCAGAGGTTATTCCTGGCTCTGCGCTCAGAAATCACCCCCTGGAAGGCTCAGGGGACCATATGGGATGCTGGGAATCAAACATGGGTCCAACCCAGGTCAGTCCTGGGTCAGGCATTTGCCTTGCTGCTGTGCTATTGCTCCGGCCCTCAGCAGCTGTTTTAAGGGTGTGAGAGTGGCCCAGAGTGATAGCACAGTGGGGAAGGCATTTGCCTTGCATATGCCAACCCAGAGTCAATCCCCGGCATCCCATATGATCCCTTGAGCACCGCCAGGAATGACCACTGAGCACAGAACTAGGAGTGACCCCTGAGAATTGCCAGGTGTGGCCCCTCAAAAAAAAAAAAACAAAAACAGTTTTAGGTCCTTGCAGGGCTTTGTTGATGGAAAATGGAAGACAATAGTTTGCTGAGCTCCAGCTGTAGCCTTGGAATAATCCGAATATTTGAGGGCAGAGGTGGACAGGCTGCACTCTAGCTCTGGGGATGTTCTGTAGGGCCTGCAGTAACTTGGGGGTGGGGCTAGCTGGGTGGGTGGAGCCAATGTTTTGCATCTCCCACCCTGTAACCTGTCACCCATCACCAGTACTGGATCTCAGAGGGCAAAGAGGAAGAAGACCAGTTCAGGGCCATAATGTGGCAGGGGATGGCAGAATTTAACCCCTCTTTGGTCAGGAGATTTTGATGCTACATCCCATGGAAGAGTGAATGGCCACATAGGAAGAAAAAAAAATCAGGCTGGGTGAAGCAGAGAGTGGGCCAAGATTGTGTGAGGGTCTGGGGAGTGGGGTGGAGGCTGGGATGGGAGAGGAGGAAGTAAATTAATTTAAGGCCCAGTACACTTATTCTGGAGGTTCTGTTCCAAGGCCTTGCCAAGGCACCAGATCAATTACGAATTGATGGAACAGGAGCAGTTTTCAATGTGGGCGATTGCAGCCACACCAGCCTACTTGGTTGAGTCGAGACCAACAGGTGGTCTTAGATCTGGCAAATTGGAGAGGGGGGGTTTACACATTCTGCAGGAACCAGTCAGTGGGCTGGTACATGTGCAGGCTGCAGCCAGCAGGCAGGGTTTACTCCCAAGAATCCTGAGTCTTCATCTAGTCCACGGGTCTCTCTCGCTCTCCCACTCCCCCTACCCAGTCTGTCACAAGCCCTGGTCTCTTCTGTGTCCTTTATGGCATTTTAAAGTCAACTTTATGGGGAAGCAATTGACACACAATAGACAGGTCATATTTAAAGTGTGCACTTTACCAAGGACCAACTTGACTTTATGTCCATTAAATCATCATTGACAAGAGAGTAAGCTACTTGGTTAGCCCAGAAGTTTCCTTCTGTCTGTGGCAACGTTTTCCCCCCTCCAGGCTAACCTGCTGATCTTTCTTTATAAATTTATCTTTTCTAGAACCCAGATTAGATTAATTCAGATAGTATCCTACTCATATTTTTTTTCCATTCTGTCCTATTATAGCACAGTTACAGTGGTTCCTGTTTATGGTTTTTTTTTTTTGTGTGTGTGGTTTTTGGGTCACACCCGGCAGTGCTCAGGGGTTATTCCTGGCTCCAGGCTCAGAAATTGCTCCTGGCAGGCACGGGGGACCATATGGGGTGCCGGGATTTGAACCGATGACCTCCTGCATGAAAGGCAAATGCCTTACCTCCATGCTATCTCTCCGGCCCCCCTGTTTATGGTTTTGATGGCAACACTGCAACCATCAAACTTCTACCACCAGCTCAAAACTCTCCCCTGTTGTTCTTCTAATACTTTTAGCTCTGCCTCTACCTCCCCACCACCCTGTCCCTCTACTGAATAAGTAACCTCATTTTCGTCATTTGATGCCAAGGGGTTTATCGTCCGTGAGTCCTAGACATTGTCATGTCTTATCACTCTTTGTTTCTTTCATTGTATTTATCAGGATATTCATCAGTAGTACATATTATTGTTTTATTCTTATTCTGAGTATGACACTGTATATGAATTTACCTGCCATCTTACTGTGTTGATGGATCTTTAGTGTCAGTGCCCATATGGGTGAGAAGGGTTAAAGCAGCTATGAACATTCATGTGTAAAAAGTTGTGTGGCCACAAGGTCAAATCAAAATGGATGAAAAACTTTGATATCTCAGGATTAAAGACCTGAGATCATAAGGTACATAGAGGAAAACATAGGCAAAACACTCTGTGACACTGTGACTAAAGACATCTTTAAGAAGGAAACACCACTGTCCAAACAAGTGGGAGCAGAGATAAACAGATAGGACTATATTAAATTGAGAAGCTTCTGCATTTCAAAGGAAGAGTTACTAGGTTACAAAGGCTACCCAGGGAATGGGAGAAACTACTCACCCAATACCCATCTGATAAGGGGCTAATAATATCTATGATAAAATATACTGACAGAACTCAACAAGAAAAACTAACCCATCCAAAAATGGGGAGAAGAAATGAACAGACAATTTCCTCAAAGAAGAAATACAGATGGCTAAAAGGCACATAAAATTTTTTTTCCACATCACTAATCATGAGGGAGATACAAATCAAAACAACAATGAGTACCATCTCACACCAGAGAGACTGGCACACATTACAAAGAACAAGAACAACCAATGCTGACGTGAATGTAGGAAGAAGGGGACTCTCATTTACTGCTGATGGGAATGCCTTCTAGTTCAGCCTTTTTGGAAAACAATAAGGATATTCCTCAAAACAAAAAACCTGGAAATTGAGCTTCTATATGATTCAGCAATACCACTCCTAGGGTTAAACCCTAGGACCACAAAAGCACAATACAAAAATGTCCTCTACACTCCTATGTTTATTGCAACATCATATATAATAATCAGAGTCTGAAAACAACCCAAGTACCTGACGACAGAGGAGTGGCTAAAGTAACTGTGTTATATCTACACAATGGAATACTATGCAGCCATTAGGAAAAATATGAAGTAATGGAATTGCTTTTACGTGGATGGATATGGTGATTATTATGCTGAGTGAAATGAGTCATAGGGAGAGGGATAGAAATAGAATAATCTCACTCATTTGTGGGATATAAGAAAAATAAAAGACAGTGTGTTAATAATATCTAGGGACAATAGAGATAGCAAGTCCATGGTAGGAAGCTTGATACAAAATAAAGGGGTCTACTATGATAATGATAAATGGAACTGATCATTCTGGACAAGAATTGTGTACTGAAAGGGGATAAGTGACATGTATGGCACCCCATTATTAACAATAGTGCAAACCACAGTCTGAGAGAGAGAGAAGCAAAATACCTATCCCAGAGACAAGCAGGGGTAGGAGGAAAATGGGGGACATTGATGGCAGTAAGGGTACACTGGTGAAGGGTGCAATATATATTCTCTGGCTGAAACTCAACTGTGAACAATTTTCTAACCGTGGTGCTTAAATAAAGCAATAATATTTTTTAAAAGTTGTGTGGATTCATGCTTTAATTTTCTGGAGTAAATATCTCAGAGTGGAATGGTTAGATTTAAGTAGCAGGGAATTTTTTAAGAAAATGCCAGATTTGGGGGCCCGGAGAGATAGCTTGGAGGTAGTGTGCTTGCCTTGCATGCAGAAGGACGGTGGTTCAAATCCTGGCATCCCATATGGTCTCCTGAGCCTGCCAGGAGTGATTTCTGAGCGTAGAGCCAGGAGTAACCCCTCACCAAAACAAAACAAAACAACAACAACAACAACAACAACAAAAAAGAAAATGCCATATTTACCTGCTACCTTCCAGGAGAAAAACAGTGCAGCTCCTCTACCAAGATCTAAAGAAAATGAAGGTTACTGACTCTTTCCAGGTAGTCTGATCCAGGCAGATCCCTCTGGGGCCTTCTCAGAATTCGTGGAGACAGATTCCCCTTTCTGCCTGAACCATAGCAGCCCAGCACCACACCCTCTACTCTCCCAAAGAAACGGGCCAGTTCCTCAATTGAACCTCATTCAACTGCCAAGCCACCAGATTTATTTTAGATCTATAGATCTTGGATTCTTCAAAATTTCATCATCGTGTCAGCCCAATAGTATCCCAGGATGAAAAAGTTCTATAGAAATCTATCAAACTCAATGAATCTAAAGAGCAACCCAGTAAATCCTCAGACACTGATTTTTTTAGTAACACCATGGATAAATAAGATAATGATTTTTTTGATAAATTATCTTTATTTAAACACCGTGATTACAAATATAATTGGAGTTGTATGATTACAGTCATGTAAAGAACACCCCCCTTCACCAGTGCAGGATTCCCACCACCAATAAAATAATGATTTTAAATGGACCCCTGTTGATCTAAGTTTTGATCATTCCATTTGCCTGGTAACAAACACTGTGAAGTCAACTTCGCTAAACACAAATTTTTTAAATATGTTTTATTTTTATTTTCTTTTATTTATTTATTTGTTTATTTATTTTTTTGGTTTTTGGGTCACACCCGGCACCACTCAGGGGTTACTCCTGGCTCTATGCTCAGAAATCGCCCCTGGTAGGCACAGGGGACCATATGGGATGCCGGGATTCGAACCACCGTCCTGCATGAAAGACAAACGCCTTACCTCCATGCTATTTCTCTGGCCCCACGTTTTTTTTATTTTTAAATATGTACAATCATATCACCTTTAAATACAGACATTATATTTCTTCATGTTTAATTTGGATGCCTTTTACTGCTTTTGTTCTTTAGTTCTGTGGTGAGAACTTTCAATGAAGTGTAGATCAGCAATAGTGAAAACAGACACTGTTTCTTTACCCTCTGAGTGGAGAAGCAGTTAGACATATCCCTTACTACGACATTAATTGTAAATTTAACATGTCCTTTATAAAGTTAAAAAGGTTCTTTTTTTTTTTTTTTTCCTCAGAGCCCTGGGAAGCGAACCCCCAAAAAAACTGCATTCTGAAGCTGCCCAGCGAGCCCAGTGAGTAAGAAATGGCTGGCTGTGGGGGTTGCCAGGTGGAGTGCTGATTGCTCTATCTGCGAAGTCTCCGCCCTGTTGTGCTTCTTCTGAGGAAACTGAAGACCTGAAGGGAGCCCTGTCCTGTGGTTCTTTTTTTTTTAAATCCATCTCTGCTGAGACTTTTATCTGGAATAAAAATGTTTGCATTAATTAAGTTGCTTTTTTTCCTGTGTTTCATTTGTTGGTATGATGAGTTATAGTCTCAATTTTGAAGTTCTAAGTTGATCTTGAATTTGTGGTCTAAATTCTAACTGATATTTTGTCCTTGTTATATGTTGTACAAGTCTTATGTAGGAACTTTTTCATTTATGCTTGTGAGGTTATTGCAACAAGTTTTGGGGTGTGTGTGTGTGTGTGTGTGTGTGTGTGTGTGTGTGTGTGTGTGTGTTTCTCTTTATTATCTGTCTGGTCTTAGAATCAAGGTAGAACTAGCCTCAGAGAATGAGCTAAAAATGTTTTCCTAAATTCTGGACTAGTTGGGTTAGAACTGGTATTTATTTTTCTCTTGTGTTAGTGTTTTATCAGTTATGCCACCGGGGCCTGTAGTTTTCTTTACTTAGAAGATATTTTTATTTCAAATGAGAGAGAGAGCTACTCAAGCCATCTACTTCTTGAATGAGTTGTTTTGGGAGTGTTCAGGAAACCCAGACCCATTGATTGGGAGGAAGCTTCTATGAAGGTCAAGTCCAATTGGTTGCTGGTAACGATGCCTCCCTATTGCCTGGCAGAGAGTTCTGTTGATTATTAAAAGGGTGTTTCAGGTCTTCTACTAGACTGGTGGGTCTCTCTCTCTCTCTCTCTCTCTCTCTCTCTCTCTCTCTCTCTCTCTCTCCCTCTTTCTCTCTCCCTCTTTCTCACTCACTTTCCTCCTCCCTCCCTCTTGCTTTTCATTTCCTTTGTATTAGCTCCATTATCTGTTGCAGACACATTTAGAGCCCTTGAGTCTTCTTGGCCACCCACTGCTAGGTGTTGTCTTTTCCCCCCTCTCTACTCTGAAGTCAACTGTGATTTAATCAACAGACTCTTGTTTTTGTAGGATTTGTGTGTTTCTGTCCTCATTCTATTATTAGTGTTCACTGGAGTGACTCTCACACTAGACTTGGCCAAGAGTAAATGGTCGCTCAGAAAGTTTTCTTAGCAGTTTTGAGACTCTGTACAAAGTTGCACAACATGTTATCCTTCCCACTTCAATTTGGTTTTCCCTGGTGTCTCTGAGAGTCCCACCATTCATGCAGACACCAGCGTTGTCAAATATTTGCTAGAGATCGACTGTGTGTTCTCCTCTGTCTCAGAGTGCTGGGCTGTGACAGCAAGAGCCTCTTCCAAGGCACTCCTGTTTGGGTGGTGAGAGACAGACTGTAGACAGATTTATACTGTGTCAGAGCTGGCTGAAAGGAAAACTTGAGGAGGGCTCCCGAGTTGCAGGGCCATAATTGAGAGGTGTTCAAAGAAGTCTGGTCTGAGAGGTGATATCCATCAGACTGGGATGAAAGATGAGATCTATGGAACTTGGACCAGGGCAGTCAGGATAGGAGTGGTCATCTCAGCAGCTGGATTGAAAATATGGGTCTCCAACATCCATGAAGGCGGCACCCTGGGACCGACTTAGACAAACTACATTTGTTTAGCCTCTGTGGATCTCATGAGAGGCAAAAGATGCCCATAGGCCTGCCTGGCCTCACAGACAAAGGCCATAAGTAGAGCCAGACAGGCCTCTTGTGCTTCCATCATCTCTTTTAGATCCTTGTTAGTCTGTCAACCTATGAAGGCCCCAGTTGTTTTGGGGGATTTAATTCTCTTCAGGGTAATGGGCTTACCAGATCTTCTTAGGCATAGAAAGTCGCTTGTGAAAATTTATGTGGTAAATTCATGTGGAAAACATGGAGGTGTTTCCACATGAAGAACCAACTGTTGGTTTGAAAAAGTCAACTTTTGGGGGCAGTGGATTTTGATCTTATCACCCATGCTTTTTGTGGTTTCCTGCTGTTTGAAATGTGTCATCACAGGCTTAGTTTGAGTTTGCTGGCTCCAGGGTTTAGAAGGCAAGCCAGGGGGCAAAGAGAAGCCATTCTCTCTGCTGAGCCTGTGTCTCCTGCCCTGACAAAGCAGGTGTGTGTCCCTGTGTCACTGGGGCCTTTATCCAGGGAGGAGTGACATGAACCCATTGACCCAGAGAGTGGAATTACTGTCATTCCAAATATAGGCATTGACCCCTTTTCCTTCTGTTTGGCAGGTATTTCATGGTGGATTTTCACGCACCGCCAACCCTGGTTGAAAGCATCATGGAGCACTTGTCTCGAGACACTGATGTGATCAGACCAAATATCGTGAAACACCCTCTGACCCAGGAAGTGAAAGAGTGTGCAAGAATTGTCCCTGTCCCACTTGAAGAAAAGCTGTATTTCGTAAAGAAGAAGAAGAAGTGAGAAGACTCACCCAGATTGTAGCCTTATACTTTATTCTCTCATTCTGGGGCATCCAAAATAATAATTTATGAACTTACCCTTTATCTGATGGTGTGGTACAGGTGGTGTTGAAGGTGGTGTCAATCCTTGGACTCCTCTACTTTAAGCCCTGGGCCATGTCTTGCTCAGAGTGATCTATGGTGCCAACCTTTCTTTGGCTTTATTTTGTTAATGTTTATTCCATTGCCAGTGAGGGTCTGGGGCCCTACAACATTTCACACCATCTTGGATGACAAGCTACTTAGGAAAAAGAATATTTTAACACCACCAGATTAAGCGAGAAATAATGTGACCAGGGTAATAAATATAATTCAAAAAGCTTGAAATGATTTCGTCTTGGTCATCTGTTGCAGAACCTTGGGCAGGTTTGCTGGTGAGAGGAGCAGGTGGGTGTGAGGGCCCTGGGGAGTGAATGCCATTGACTGCAAGACCATTCTATTGAATTAGCATCTCTGACTTTTTTTTTTTTTTTTTTTTTTGGGTTTTTGGGCTACACCCAGTGATGCTCAGGGGTTACTCCTGGCTATGCACTCAGAAATATCCCCCCAGATAGGGGATCATATGGGATGCCTGGGGGAGGGGGGACACGCAGTCGGTCCTAGGT